>NC_061459.1:5474922-6083246 GCF_022581195.2 Helicoverpa zea | reverse complement strand
ACAGCACAAAAAGAAGAGCAAGGCCTTACTCGTGATGGTTTTGATGATAAAATTACAAACATTTGCCATTGTTATCCAATTTACTACCTTTGCTAGGAAAACTGGTAATTGACATATCATTTTTATTTATTTGAACTTAAAAAAAATCTACATTTTAATTTATGTAGTAAACCATTGTCTAAAAAGTGAGAATTATTCGCAGTTCCGAGTTTCTAAGCGAACAATTTGTCGTAAGTTGTTATGTAAAATTCGGCTCACAACTCAGGGCCAGAAGCAGTGGCCTACTTTTCTTGGCCGCCAGTTGTACTATGGGATTCCGGGTGATATTCTTATGGAACTTACTTATTGACAAATGTCTAATGGAAAAGTCTAAAGAAACGCTAAACGTGATTTGATTATATTATTGTTAGTATCAATTACGTCTGCCCTCTGCTTATTGAAATTATTTTAAACTAACTTCCGCCGCGGTTACTGCAACATTCCAATATCCACATCCTTAATTTATTGGGATTCAGGATGTTTCATTTTAATACAACCTTATTATGTAATACGTATTTATGATGTAGAGATTTTTACTGTCTTGAATGAATTCATGAATTTTATTATTCCTGAAATACCTACTTAGGTATCATGAATCTTAACGAAATGTCTCCATAATCCGTAACCATAGCAAGCAAAGTTTTCCTACAAAGCTATTGGTTATAAACAAATTATTAACATTGCAATGTAACGATACTCTTATGGGTCAGCTCCAGGACATAGGGTAGAACTTTCGTCAGTTTCCTCACGTAGTTGGCGATGGCGAGCGCAGTCAAAGAAGCCGGACAAGTCGCGCAGTGCCCCACATATCGGACAACTTTCGATCAGACTTTCGTTACACACAAGTCGTCTTTTTTACCAGTGACGCAAAAGAACGCCAGACTCAACGACGCCCGGCGTGGCCCGGCCCTCCCAATGAATTCACTTTCGTTTTGGAATGGGTGTGATTGATGTCTTTTACTTTACTGCTATGGGTGAGCAATAACCTACAGACTTTAACATTTTCGCAAAAACAAACATAGCTGCTTCAGTAACATTTGGCTTATTTACAATCTTAATTTCGGTACTAAATGCCGCTGTGGACCTGGCTACCCTATTAGAGTATACAATAAATAACTGCATCATAAAATATTATTGTTACTTTACTAACGAGTAGGTTAGACACGAAATCAACTGTACCATATAATGTACGTACTGCAAGTGTTATTTGAGTTCAACTGTGTTCATAGACTAATGACGCTACATCTTATGACGCCACATTCGCCTGAACACTATTCACATTGTAAAAGTAATCAAGTGACTCATAGTGTCGATATATTTTCAATACAATAGCTCCTTGTTTACTTTTTACAGCGCGACATAACCTTGTTGATATTTCATCATGAAAAAGAAACATTATTGTTTCACAACTGCTTTTCTGATGTGATCATTTGAGCAACCCTATGAATTTCCACCTTCAATTTTCAAAGTAAAAAGTGATTTTATGAAAACGACGTTTACCTACGTTGCCCGTGAAAATTGACCCCTAGTTAGTTTAAGCGAGACGTGATACATAACTTATAGCAAGTAGGTTTATCTACATGAAAAGGTAACAGATAGTAACTGTTTGACCGTGTGGCCTTTTATGAAGGACTGCATTAACGCTTTTCTATTTTAGCAAACGTTATACAAGAAGTATTTAGTGGAAGAGGCGCACGCGAACGGAAAGCTGTAGAAAGTCGCCGGCCAGAGTAATTGAGTGACTCACGCACTGGACACGTACGCGACCCGCCTCATGGGAACATGGACTATTTACAAATTGTCATATAATTGCTAAGATTAACCACAACCTTCCGGCACTTAGCTTGACACTGAATATAGAAAATAATCCGTTCCAATATAAGTGTAGTCTACAGTTTCTACCATATTATAATTAGTTAAGTTTCAAATCCTGTTGCATGCCTAGTGGCAATTTATGCAGTGTGCACCCAAGTTGTTATAAGAATAATTGGAAGTGGTTACAACATTTCCAACATTACACTCATACCACCAGTTCTTGAAAGAAAAGTCTGGAGTAAAAGCATAAATTAGATAGTCAATAGTGAGTGTGCGCCATCAGTTTTATTGACACGTTTTGTTGACTTGACGTGAGTTTCTCATGTTGTATTAGTGTTTAGCACAAGTCAACGACACCAGATACAGTTCATCTAAGCTGCAATATGTCTGTTCCCTTCTCATATATCTTCGTAATTTCTCAAAACAACTCATTGTGTTATTTAAATAATAGCGGATGTACCTACGTGAATTTTTCGTAACTCTTTTGTCAAGGAAGTGATCGTGTGAAAGTTTTGTAATGTTTGCAAAATATGTGCATTCTTGTTCAATTATAATTCGAGTCGCCAAACTTCTAAGGATTCTTTGTCTATGTCAAAGTATTTGATAGAAAGTAGGATTTCTCGTATCATCTTTGTTTACTTCCAGAGTGAATTGATGGGACTTTCGGAACACGTAAATTCGATAGTGCTATAACAATTAACGTTTAATAACTCCTAACCTTTTCTAATGGACAATGCCATTATAATCAACGACTGATGATTCATATCATAACACATTACAGTGTTGTATAATTATTAATGTTTTGATTTGTAGCTTCATCTGTAGGCCTGTATCTCATATATTTAGTTCATGCGTTTAACTTAGTTGCAGCGTAGGGAACGAGCATGGCGTCCATGCTTGTACCTAAGAACATAGTTACAACAGTAAAACTAATTGCATCATTTAAATTACTTACGTATATGTACATATGTATTTTAAAACGTCGAGACGGAGAACGAAAAAAGTGTAATAGATTTTAAAATAAACAGTCACGAGTTCTTTTCATATCGATGAAGTACAATGATGTCTTTAACTTAACAAAGCGCCATGTAATTTGCTGCATCACCTGTTGTCCGACGCATCAAGTGCGGCTCACGACAACAGAGCAATGAAGTGCTTGACCCACATGCATGAGACAACGAGGTGATCATCATGGTGAATGGACTCACGCATGAGATTAAATTGTACCAAAGATACTAGCAGTGGTTACGTGTGCGCTCGGAAAGAATAGAATGCGTGTTGCGACAGTAGTTCAGCCTCGGATGTGGGTAATTGCACAGAAGCAAGCAGCTTAGTTGGTGGTTTAATTGTGAGCAAAGTTGTTCGCACGCGCCCACCGCGCTGGGACACTCAGGGACCGTGAGAACATGTAATAGGTAACAACTACAAAAAGTGTCAATGGAGATTAAATCTTCCCTTTGCTCATGTAAGAACGAAAGGAACACACGAAACAATGAAATAATATATTGCCTAATAGACAAAGAACTTATAATACTTAGTACAAGAACTCTCTGACACAATGTTTCCACGTATTGAACATTGTGGCATTCCACGTAACCACGGTTACTCGGTTATTTTGTGGATAACAAGCTTTATTATGGTGTTTCAAATGCCATAACTAAAAAATTACTGATATTGCATAAGACGAATTTAATGATCCTTGGATAGTCATTGATGAGTGAAATAGAAAGAACATTACGAAACAGTAAGAATTTCTTTCTATGCTTCGTTGGAGTACCTACCTAATAAAACCAATTGTGAATTACTTGAATTATTACAAATTCGTCTCATCGGAATATGTTTGTATAATAATAGAGAATACCAAGCAAGAGCTCTGAGAATATCTCCCATAGGTTACGCCACTTTTGATGTTGAGCATGAACTATAAACCAACGCATGAACGCAGTTGCACACATCTAATTCATGACGACACTAAAATCTCTCGATTACTCTCAAGATGGAATACTCATGTTCTCAGAGGAGTTATGGCTTTCCGTATTTGTGTAATAGTGAGTACCTATGATAAGTAACTGAACCTTCGTCACTCGATTCTGATGAAGACGGGGATGCAATTTCTTTTTAACCACTTCACTGTCCATGATGCAGACACAATAGTTAAAAAATCGGTGTGTATCACATATGACTCATGGGACAGGGAAGTTATTAATGTTATATTTAAGTAGGTCAGTAGGTAATAAAACTTTTTTGTTGGCGATGTAAATGTTGCAACTGAAATCTCTTCAATTCTAATTGAACTTCCTTTGTTGTAGAAAAAAGCGGTATCTAACACTAACCTTCAATCCCTGGACGTGAGCTTCAGAGTTAAAGTCAACTTTGGATATGAAGAATCCGGTGGCGTACTCTCTGCCGCCCCTGAGCGCGAAGCCGAAGGCAGGCGCGGTTCTGCGCGGGCGCACCAGGCGCACGGCGCGCACGCGTCGGTCTCCCGCCACAGCACCCACTGCCCGGCCAGACCCTGAGGTCGTTGTGGACGCTGTTGATGTCGCGTACATTTTCACCCTGCAAGGAATTATAAAAATACTTGTATGACCACAAACGTTGAAAATAAAATACATAGTAACTATCCAAGAAAGAGGTGCTTCTACGATGATAATGGCTGCAAAGAGGCCTACACTTACACAAAGTAAGATATGCTTTATTTAATATAAAGTAGATAACACTGAAACCACGAAAAACAAATGGTAAGTAATCAAAACTTTATCCCAAAAGTCTTATGTTTTTTACTTGTGAAGTGACGTCCGATGGAGTAGGTACGGAAGAACATGCTGGACATGCTGTGCTGGCACATGATTCCGAAAAAAAATTGAGGACTTGGACTTTAAAAACATCTATTTCCAAGTGTACCATAAGAACTTACTTTACATGGATGATTTATTCATTTTACTTAAAAGTGTTTGAAATCAAAGACAGCGTAAACATTCATAAAACCTTTCTACTCATCACTCTTTACCTAATTCATTGTAAAACTTTTTGTGTCAATGTGCCGTTACAGAACCTCCGCATGTAAATATTCAGATAAATAAACAGATAATTGGTTGAGGCCCACCGCATTATGCAAAATTGTTATTAATTAGTTGGATATTGAATTGGTATGCAAACCCGATCTCAGATACAAACTGGTTTTCTATATTTTCGCTAAATAAGCCCTGGAAACCCTGCTAAGCTTAGTTGTTTACAGTAAACATGTTCGAGTGATTGTTTTATAAATTCACATCACCGAGTATAAGGACTTTTCTCTAGAAATGCAGACAAGGACCGTATAGAGTGGGGATTTCTGGTTGGTTAATGGCAATAGGTTCGCGCCCTATTACATAAACGTAAATAATAACATATGGTGTTGTATATATATATATCGCAGTCATCTGGTTAAAGCTACTATTTGAAACGACTTGAATCTTCAGTGAATTTAATTGAATTACTATGCGGAACGTTGACCGAACGTCTCTCAACGTCCAACTAGTTTTGGGATTGTAACATAGCCCTTTGAACAGAGCGGACATAAAATCAGTCAGGTGATACTAGTTATTTTTTTTAATAGGGAAGTCGTTCAATCAAATATAGCAGCTTCAACCAGATGACTGCGATATAGGTACCTATACATTTTATCTGCTTAGATATTCATTTATTGAAATATTATGCAATAACACTATCTGTATCTGTCAAAAACAAGATTATTTTCAATATCATAACTTGGATTAACGTACCAAAATGAACAGAAAGTTAAAGCGAAACTATGTATAAATGCCAGTGTACATACAATGTGAATTGTTACAGGTACTTTTTAAAACAATATTCAGAGTCTTATCGAGTAGTTATTTAAAAAGAAATATTATAAGCGTTAATAATCGTTTTGATATACCTAAAACATAATCTGCCTAGTTTGCGTCAAAGTTATATATATCTGAACCTCATACGTCTATTAGAAAAAAAACCATGCCAAATGTGTATTAATTCGCTAAGGAGATGAAAAATACAGTAGGTATTTTTACTGACTTTTGTTTTAAAACCATTTATTAAGAAGGAGCTAAGTGATTTACTTATTTTATTCCATTTATACTATGTTCATGAATTAATATTTATGAGATTGAATAATTAATTATGAATGTCTTTAGAATAGAATGCGAGCATGGTCAAGTTTCTGATCATTGCCATTATAAGTATGTACCTACTTCTGTTAAGCTATGTGGATCGTACACCTTATTTGTCATAATACCAAACTTGTAATTAATCCAAAAGCGGAGTATACCAAATTAGCACGTTTACATATTAATGAAATTATTTATATTCAGTTATTCCAGGTAAGGTTTCGTAAATATTGATGGTATGGGTTAATATTAGTTCTCTATGTCAATTATATAGAAACTGAGACTGGTGTTACTTCTGTTGTAGGTATAGTTAAGTGAGAAAGAACAAATACAATAATTTGGTAATGAAAGACTGTTGCTGTTAGATCTAAAATCATACCAACTGTAAAACGGAATAGGTATAACACCAGCAAAATACTAGGTACCTAACACCGGTGAACATTTTATTGTTGTTTCGAAATGATTGTAAGTTATCAATGAGTCTTCTCCTTTTCAAAGAGTCTTTTAGTTTACAAACAACAATCGTCTTTCCGCAGTTTTCCCATGTTGTGCCGTGTCATATTTTTACTTCTCACTTTAAAATTGCATTAAAACAGATTTCACTATTCCCGTCCCATCCTGAGCTAAGGGCATTAAGAGACGATCTCCGGTATTTCCCTTGACATTATCATACAACAATACCGCTTAGCAAAGGTCAAATTGTATTCTATTTGTACCTCAAAGTCATAACAAAGCATAAACAGGTATTTTCAAAAATTGCTGGGCCAACAAATTGAGTACACAATGAGGCCACTCGGTTAACTGTTTCCATGCTCGTATAGTTTTTGTATTTTAGGTGATTTAGGATAAGCCCTTTACATAGAACAAGTACTTAGAGAAGTATTACAGCTTTCTACTGTTCCTGGATTACTGTTTGACCCTAAGAAATAGTAGATCGTACTTAAGTACCTATATGAAGATCTTATGTTATGTGAGGCGACATTTAAATCGTTGCTGTGGTTTTTCTTTGTTTATGGATGCCACTTGCCACGGGAAGTTACATCTGCCTGCACAAGCTTAGGACTGGTTTTCATCCAACGTCTTTAATTTTGATTCCAAACACGTTCTCAAGAAATCATGATAAATGATAAAAGTAATGTAACATGCTCGTATCTGGCTACTATCAAAGTTTTTTCAAATCTAGTTGTTACCTCACGAAGGACTAGTCATTGTCCTTGTTATTTGTATGAGTTATAAAGGATGCGGGTTTGCGGGTGTCACGGTGAGGGGGGCAGGGGGCAAGTGCAGCCTCCTCGGGCGAGCGGTACAATGACCCGCGCCTGCGCAGCCTGCGGCAACTTGCTCCGCTGCAAATGTTCGCAACACTCATTGACACTGCACAAGACGCAAGTGATATTAACCTTAATTAACTTGTCCTATGCATAAAAAGCTAATTGTTTGTACCCACTTATTATAATATCTAGTTATCTTCGTTATTTTAAGGCGTATTAGCAAGTCAATAAGTGGATTACGAGATCCGTTCGCAAATTGTGCCAAGATTATTTAATACCAGAAATACCTATTTTAGCAAGGCTGATTAGTGAATTAATTAGCATTCGTTTTGTTTACATAGGAAGATTTAAACATCAACATGTTTAGAGTCCATAAACGAAGTATGTGATTTGGTAACGCAACAGACAAACTTAGGTACTATTTTTAATTTTCTGATCGCCCAGCAGGTTTTGTTCGTAAATAATATTTTTATAGGAATATTTACGTTTCTAATTAGGTAGGTAATAGAGCTATGAAAAAATTTACACCGGATAGGTAGTGATAATGTCTACATACCCAGCCGATATTAACCGAAACAAAAAATAGAAAAAATCTCGGACTGAAGAAATACCTGCATGTTTATTAGAGGAGATCTAAAAGACTCCCAATTATGCTCAATAGTAAATACATATCACCGTCTCCTCCGACTAGAACTGACAGAGCTAACTATTCAACAATATGACAGAATCGTGCAAGTGAAAGTTTAATGGAATTGCATAAAGGTACACTTGCTACAAAATGTACTATCCACGTAACCTTCTTTAACTCGAAACTCTTATAAATGAAGTATTCATTTTGAATACGATTAACTGATGAGGATGACACACGCTTTTTATTTATTAAAAGTTTTTATCATTTATTAATATGCCAAAACCCTATATGTGTAAAAAATGCATGTAATTGTGGGCATTAAAACGTTAGGTATTAACTGATGCTTAAGCGATAAAATAAATTCTTCAGAGACTTACTCCTCAGCTAATATAGTAAAAGCAATATTATGCCATTTGTCCACAAGTGTTCGTGACTCAGTGTCGCATTTGTTTAACTTTTTAGATAGCATTGTTGTAACAGTGAAATAGAGCAAGTGGCGTGTGGTGTGTGCGCAATATCGGCTAGTTGCTGATGGTGCGGCCGGTGCGGGTAGCACGGTGACGCAGGTGGCGAGGGCGCTCAACCGTGAATCCCCGCCGCCCCGGTCGACAACTGTTCCTCGTTTTTTCCAACAGCTCGAGATCAATGGCCGAACGAATCCACGTAAGCATTACAAGATCATGGATAATCTGCCTTTATTGCGGTTTCATCCTTGAGAACATGCAATCTAAATATAGTCCTGTCTACCAGTATACCAACATAATATAACATTAGATAAGTAAAACGTATTTCTAGATAAATCAATAGATAACAAACCCCAACTGCGAGCCTACTACGTAGTGTTACAACCACAATATTCCTGAACGGAACATAAATAATAACGGATCGATATTGCTAGGGAACACAACCAAAACTTTGGGGAGTCGAACATGCTTACTAGCGAGGGGATTCTTAATTTCCGGCTAAACTGGGAAGGAAGCCTCACTGTGGACAGCTTACACGCGACTGTATTGTATTACAAATTACAACCCTAGGGCAATAAAGGCAGGTATCATAAAAACAACTGGATTTTCGACGGCGATAAAACAGCGTATAGTGCGATAAATATGACCAAAAAATATTTTTATGACAAAGAAAAGGATGTGCTAGTTAACAGAATTAGCAATGGTGTTGGAGTGTAGCGCAGCTCGCTTACAAGACTAGGAATGTCGTAAAACAACGCCCGGCGGACAAACCGGCCGTGGCGACTCTTCGCCAATTAACCGCCTCCGACCTCTGGGCCGCATGCCTGACCGATTATTCCGGCCGATACTCCTCATAGATACGTAAAAGCGGCTACTGATCAATCCAGGATCACTCGATACACAGATTTGTTTCCTCAACAATGTAATACTGATAAATAATGCCTGGTAAATATAGCTACACGTGTTTTACCGTGTTTGCAACGCAATGTGTGCAATCTTACACAATCGGGTACCTACTGTTGATTCTGCCTCAAGTTTATAAAATCTCCGTTATCAAGAAATGAAAAGTATAGTATCTTAATCACAAGGTAATTGTTTCTACTCTGTTCGTTCGGGACTGTTCAGGTATCTTTCTGTCATATCAAGTCATGTATTTTTTCTATTTCTTGGATATGAATGAGCATATTTTCCAAATTGAATGTTATGGAGGCATTTGTAATCTAAGAATTTTCTTGTAACTGTTCTTGAATACAACAATCGCTGATGAGAATCTAGTTTTATATGGTTATGCATTTTTTCTGAGGAGCAGGTAATTGTACAATATTGCACACACGGGTGAATGCTGCAAACAAAGAAGAAAGCTGGAAATCCAACTTAAACAGAGAAGGCCGAAAGAAATCGTTGGAAAAAGTTGGAGACTCCATGAATGGATAGAAAGTGAGCTGACGGACTAGACGCCGCTGCACCGAGGTTTCAGTTCACACGCTCCCATACAAGATGCTCGCTTTATTTTCTAACTGAATATTTTTAATTATTATTGCATGTAACACCTTTTATTGTACCTTTATCACCAGCTTGGTACATACCTACTTACAATACATATTATGTTAATAATGGCAATGGTTAATAAGGCAATGTCTTTAGTACTTCCAGGAATGTAGGCTGTAGAATAGGCCCGGTGCAATACCAACTCAAACAAGTTTCTTACAATTCGAACTAGGCCCGCAGATCAGTGAACACTGAAATTACAATAACTTTACTGACTCACTGTCTTAGGCTATTGCTAACTACCTACTAAACTAGTAAGTAATAACTGTTATCAAAAATGTTCATTATTCTTAATACCTAAATAATGACATATCATTCTTGAATCATCTGGATTCTCCTTATCATTGAATTAACGCTTATAAACGCAAATAAACAATGTGCAATGCAAACATTCAATATAGCAAACTCCTATGAATAGGTAGGTCCTACCTATGTAGAAATGGCATTTAGATCTGATTTCTGAGGAATAGAAGTGATTTATGTTATTATCGAATAACGGTGAGTTTATTAGCTTGTTTGTTAAGTAGGAGAGGCAACTCAGCCAGGATATTAAACTCGTTCTCAATTAAATTTATCTCGAAGAACTAGATAGTGACCCTTAGTTAACAGAAGTGGATCCATTTTTTCCACTTTCATAAATTATACAATTTTACAACAAATATCGGTTGATAAGGATTGATCAAGATTTTTTATCTTGACGGGAGATCAAGTACACACCTAGCTAGATTGATACGAGAGCACGGGATGACCAAGGGCAGACGATGTGGATATGGATAACGCAAAAGATAATGGTTCTACGGTTTTACTAGAAGCTTAGAATAGGCATTTTTCATTATAACGTTAAAGGACCCTTCCATCTATTTTAACATTTCGTTTATACTGCAATTATAATTTCAAGTTAGGTTTAAGTATCTGCTTATATGAAAAAACCGCAATTAAAAATATTCTGCAACCTATCATTAAATGTTTAAAAAGAAATAACTGAGTGGCAACTCACCTGTGTACGGAACGAAGTTAAACTATCAGTGTTTCACTTCGGATAAAATTAAAACAACGCAACATTATCGCATCGCTCAGTTTCATTTCACTTGAGTGTACAGAATTGAATGGATTTACTTCACTGGCTCACTGTTTTTACAAAATATTACACACGAAACTCGTTGAGAAGATTTTACGGTATATCATGTATTCACGGTTGGTTTGTGGCGGCAACGTCAGTGGCTGGCGAGGCAGCCGCGCTGGCTGCGAGTTCCACACTGGCGAGCAAGGGAGGGCGCGACCGGAGCGACCGCGGCGTGCGCTCACGACGGCTCACCGACACGAATGTCAGCAAAAATAAAAGCAGTTTAAGAAAGTTCGACGTCAACGCGATAAAAGCCTTTGCGTAGCTGCTCGAGTCCAAGCTAATAACTCATGTTACGCATGTAATAGTGTCTAACTGCGTGTCCCCGATCTGAACCTATTGACAATGGACCCAATGTCCAGACTCAGACAACATTTTTTGAGGTCCTTTTAGCGTTTCGTTTAACCTCATACTGATCGTTATTTCCACTTTTCGAATTACTCTAACAACTGCGCTTGATTTAACTTAAGTAAGATTTCTTGTCTGACTATGGCTCCTGACTTCCTATAGTGACTACTGCCAATGATGTACAAATAGCAGCCAGGATCTATAAATACGTGCCGTCAGAGAACGAAGGAACTTTGTGACATGATGACAGATGGTCACCGCTCTAGGCGTCAATTATCCTTATCATCGATTCACCTTAGCGGATATAACTTAGTCACGGGGCTGTAATCCAAAATATTTATTTATTTATTTATTTATTTAAGGACAACCAACAAAGCATACACCAGAAAAGAACATGTTATAGCACTTACATAATAATTACATTTTGTAGTGTAGCCTTAATTAAAGGCTGCCACGGCATGCATTAAACATAGGAGTAAGAAAAAAAACAATAAAAAAATCATTTGCCATGTTACTAGCTAAGAATATTGTGCTGACTTGTGCCATCCAACAATTAATCACAAAAAGGAAAAACAAAACCTAAACATTTTATAAGTTTCAAAGTCTTATATAAAAAAAGTCTTATAAAAAAAACAACAATAATAAAAAAAACAATAACAATAATTTACCAATTTTACCGTTATGATAATGCCCCGTGCAGGGTAGACTTGAATTTATGTAAAGAGTAAGACATGTCGATATCTACGTTGGGTGAGCTTGACAGACGACTAAATTGTACCTGCATTCTATTTACAGTAGAAAAATGGCCCAGATTGGTCTTAAAGTTCTTAGCGCTAAACAACCGATATCGAGACTTTCGAGCGATTTTGTAAGGCACGTTAATATTTATTTGATCCAGTAACCGTGGACAATCAATGTGAGTATTTATTATTTTATACAGGAACAGATGATCTAGGATTATACGGCGATTTTCTAGACTCAGAAGTTTGAAGTGTTTCAAACGTGAACCGTAGCTAGATTTGTTTCTGCCTATATTGCAGTGATATGACAAGTGCCAAAGAAATCTTTTTTGCACTGATTCTAAACGTTGTTTATGTATCTCGTAGAATGGAGTCCAAGCTATACTGCAATATTCCAAGCCTGACCTGACTATTGAGTTAAATATTGCAATTTTAGTTGAGGCGCGTTTGAAATTTTTGCAGTTGCGAAGTATAAAACCCAACATTTTAAAACCTTTAGTAGCAATTTTATCAACATGAACGTTAAAGCGAAGCTTGTTGTCAATATAAACACCCAAATCTCGGATAACTTCTTTCTCGCATATAATTTGGCCATTGATATTGTAACTACAAAAGTACGGTCCTTTTTTCCTCGAAAAGTGTACGTGATTACATTTTTCAGCATTAAGTATCATATTATTATCTAAACACCATATGGAAAAACGATCTAAGTCTTCCTGAAGTTTATGATGATCTTGAGTGCCATCTATTCGTTTAATGATTTTTAGATCGTCCGCGTATAGGTATATTTTCGAGTGTACAAAACAAGACGCCACGTCGTTTATGAATATATTGAAAAATAACGGGCCCAAATGGGAGCCTTGGGGTACACCTGATGGAGTGAGATACGTGTTCGACGAATAACCATTAACCACAACTTTAGCCGTGCGTTTAACAAGGTACGACTCACACCATTGCAACAACTTTCCTGCAATTCCGATCGCTTGTAACTTGTTGATTAACAATTTGTGATCCACCCTGTCAAACGCCTTGCTAAAATCAGTGTAGATTACGTCTACAGGTGATCCACGATCTACGGCGTCCACTAAATCTGAAATAAAGCACGCAAGATTGGTTCCAGTCGAGCGGCCCTTCATGAAACCGTGTTGTTCAGGCATCAATATTTGTTTTACATGCCACGATAGTATAGGAAATACTAAAGCTTCGAACACCTTTCCAAAAATAGACAAAATAGACACTGGCCTATAGTTGTTCGCAGCGGACTTGTCACCAGCCTTAAAAATTGGTACTACTCGCGCTTCTTTCCAAGCCTTCGGAAAACAACCTGTGCTTAGCGATTCATTATAAATCACAGAGAGAGGTTTTCCCAAGGCGTCACAACATTTTATTACAAAAATGGAGGGCAGTCCGTCGGGCCCTGGCCCCTTATAAGGGTCAAGTCTTTTTAACGCTTTAATAACAGTATCCGTGGTTAATGTCAATTGGGTCGGGAAATCGGTATTCTGCCATTGCGCAGCTACATGTTTAGACGTAACATTAACATTGTTGATGTTATGAGGATTGTAAGCAGATGCAAAACATGAAGCAAATATGTTGCAATTCTCTGCTCCATTACGCCCCTTGAGGTCGTCGTGATGAATTGAGGAAGGGTAAGTACTATTTCCGTTACGTTTATGCTTAAGAAATGACCAGAAGAGCTTAGGGTTATAAGTGATCGAAGATTCAATCGACTTGATATATAGCCTATAGTTAACGTTCATTAATTTGGAAGCTCTGTCTTTTAGCGTAATATATGAGATTTTATCTAGAGGGTTTTTAAATTTCGAATACCGTGTATGATACTTATTTTTTTCATGTAAAAGTCGTACAAGGTTCCTGCTAAACCAAACGGGATATTTGGAAGTTTTAGGTTTAGTCTTAGGTACGTATTTCTCAATAAGGTCATGAATAACTTTGTAAAATGTATCTACCATTGCGTCGACGTCGCAACATTGTGAGAATAAGCCTTGCCAAGATATTTCACTTAGTTCTTGAATAATCTTACTGTAGTCAGCTTTATAGAATTTAAATATGGGCTGCTGGTTAGGACGTAAGGTTTCCTCATGCAAGTTACACAGCAGTTCGAATTCCAGGGGCGGATGGTACGAATCTATGTTACTAAGAGGACTGTCGGACCTACCTAGATAATACCTAGAGAAAATAGTAAGATTTACCAGACAGAAATGAAGGTAGACCATAAACTTTTGCAAATATCCATGATACGCATTTCTACTCTTCGTTCAAATATGTGTATAACACGTTTCAATGCTTATTAAAATTCTGTAAAGCCAACCTGATACATTGAACGTGAACGATTACTTCCCTATGCATGTAGGTGTAGAAAAGTAGGAAAGTAGTTTATAGTTGATGTATTTAGGTACGTGTCCACGTAAAGGACTTATATATGCGATGATTAATGCAATTAATATTGTAATGTACCAGTTATTTTTCGGAAAGGTCCAAGAAAGGACAATGGGCAGATTGGTATACCCCACCAATAGCAATGTCATATATATCATTGGATAGGCCTTTTTATGTAGAACAACATTTACTATGACAGCTTTGCTGAAATGTTTGTCCGTTCTGAGATATAGATCAAAAACTGTGCAGAAGTTAGAACTAAGTAATCTATTGATAACTCAAGTTTTTAAAGGAAAATCTAAGTACTACCAAGTGTAAGTCTTGTAAGTGCTACCTGCTGTGCCCGTTAGGGTCCATAATTGTTACTATTATGTAGCATTTCAACCTTTTATTGTATCAACTGGATTTTGGGCGTAATGAGAAACCGCACCAATAGCAAAGTCATATATATCGTTGGATAGGTCTTTTTAATTGGAACAATATTTACAATGACAGCTTTGTTCTATTGTTTGTCCGTTATAAAAGGTTGAAATGCTACATACCTAATAGTAACAATTATGGACCCTAACGGGCACAGCAGGTAGCACTTACAAGACTTACACTTGGTAGTACTTAGATTTTCCTTTAAAAACTTGAGTTATCAATAGATTATTTAGTTCTAACTTTTGCACAGTTTTTGATCTATATCTCAGAACGGACAAACATTTCAACAAAGCTGTCATAGTAAATATTGTTCTACATAAAAAGACCTATCCAATGGTATATATGACATTCCTATTGGTGGGGTATACCAGGTCCCATATATTTGTGCCCATTGTCCTTTACCCTGCGGTACGCCTAACTATCCCAGTACTTTAGTAGGGGATTCGAAATAACGTTATTTAGACTTCAAGAACTATTTGCGAGTATATCAACAGAAATATATAAAGAAAAGATGTAAGCCTCTAATGGTCACTTTATTGTTATAAGTAGGCTATCCGTCAGTTGCACAAAGCTCCATTCAAATTAAAGCTTCATTAAATCTATTGCTAACGCTTTTTATCTTGTTGACAAAGAAAGAGTCAGCAATAGATTTAATGAAGCTTTAACTTTAATGGAGCTTTATACAACTGACGGTAAATATCTTACCCACTTACCCAAGTACCTATACATAAGTTACTGATTCCGCAATAGATATTATATGAGAAATTACCACGGGACAGCCAATAAAACAACGAATAACCACATTTGAACATATTTTATTAATAGCACAACAACACTAAAACTAAAATCCATTTGCATTTATCACATCATTACCTTTTCTATGTCCATCTCATCTCATATCTGTTATTAGGTATATCATGTTATTTTTTTATATATTGTATGAAAGATATGATGCCTTCGTTCTAAAATATCACCCAAAAATACAGCCTTCTATAACACTCTAGACCATTCCATACTTCTTTGGCTTCAATTAAAGCTAATATTTACAATAAACATCTATATAACATCGATTTGATCAATAATTCTCTAAAATACATCAAGTTCAACAACAATATGCTAATCAATTTAGGCGTTTAATTGTCACGTAGAAACATACGTATTTTGGAAATACACAATATCCATATTGCCCTGTATCGGTGAGTGTCAAGTGTCGTCTGTCACCGCTCCTGGCTGCAGCCGTGGCCGCAGTGCCGAGCACCCGCGCGCCTCTACTCAATTATATCGACCTACAGTACTGTACCAACAACCCTATGTATGTTTGGACAACTAAACGGGTAGGTACCTATTTAAAAACAAATAGGTCAACTACTATTCCAATATCATACAAATTTCAGGTAGGTTCATTTATAAATTCGGTGCTACGGGATAAAACATGATAGTTATCAAAATAAAGTTATCTAAAAAATTATAACAACTTAATTTAAATATAGGTACTTATTTTCTTAAATGCTATAAATCTACAATTTGAGTAAAGTATCTAAACGACAAATGTAATCTACAAACTTGATATAGACTACAGTTTAAGTTAAGGTACCTACTTACACAATCCTTCTTTAATAATTGAAATTTAAATATTCCTTAGCAGTGCAAAGAACCCTTTATACTTCCAAAGCTTCTACAAACGAACCATTACTTATTTTTGTCTAATAAATTATTATTTTCGAATATTAGGTATGAGATAATATCAACCTCGAATGCATATTTTGTAAGTAAGTAGATAACATACAGAGAAATAGATTTAAATAAAAATATATGACTACACGTATGTTTATAAGGTTTAATCGGTGTGAACTTTTCCTAACTCCTCTAATTACTAATTACATAACAAAATACTCTACTTATCTACATGACAACGTATTTACTCGTAACTTTGTAAGTTTTGGTGCAACATAATGTTTTGTGCAAATTGGTGGCAAGTACAACATTTAGAAAGATATTACACACAGATTTCCTAAAAAAAATAACCTTAGTATGCTTGACAATTATTAAGGGGAAAAGAGATATGTAAACGTTGAGTTAATGAAGCTATTTGTATACCTTCGAAGAAACGATCTATTACAAGATATTTAATTATGGGATATACTAGGACTCAAATAACTTTAAATTTAAAATTAAAATCGACGTATTATTCGTAATTTGTTTACAGTGTTGCCTTATCACAAGATTTCTTACTCTCACGTATTCGTGGTGTAACACTATTCACTAAGTAACTACAAGAACAGCCTCAATACAGGATTAAGAAAAAGGGTTAAAACTATTTAACCAATTTAATGACATGATATAAATCTTAATAAAATTTCATGTGTTAAAATCGGCCTAACTGTACTCGTACCTACATACAGACAGGATGAAATATGTATAAACGAAAAACTAAACGTTGTATACTAATTACTAGGCGCACGTAAAAATAAGAAAACTATTTCTATGGCAGTTCATAAATTTTTGATTAATATTATGGTTTGGCATCATATCATAGGTGACAGGAATTGTACCTACCTAGTAATAGGTATGGGTGTACATCAAATCATACCACAAATTTTAATGTGGAATTTTGTCATTCTTTCTTCTCTGTATTCCTGAACAATCCTAGCAGAAATACTGAATAGATTTGTGTCGTCAGTTCGGAACCTACTAATTAATCTTTCTCATGTTCAACTTTAGATACTGACTTACCTACTCGATGGTCTAGTGGTTGCTAGGACTGTGTGCTAAGGGCTCAATTCATAGAGTAATTATAATGGCAGTAGAAGGAATACTTAATATATGGGTAGCCAGGCCCGCCGCTAGCAGTTTGTTCGCCCGCGTGCAGAATTGATTATGCCGCCCTACAACTACATATTACACTGGGCTTTGTCAAAAATGAAAAAATCGTTAAGCACACAAAAATACCCCAGCAAATTAAAAGAAAGTAGCGGAAAAAACCGCGAGCGCAGCGAGCGCGAAATTTTTTGAGTTTTGGGACACAAAAGTACCCAAAGCGGTTAAAGAAAAGCACTATAGGTAAATTGGAAAAGCCGCGAGCGTAGCGAGCGCGAATTTTTTTGAGTATTGGGACACAAAAGTACCCAAAGCGGTTAAAGAAAAACACTATAGGTAAATTGGAAAAGCCGCGAGCGTAGCGAACGCGAAATTTTTTGAGTTTTGGGGCACAAAAGTACCCAAAGCGGTAAAAAAAAGCACTGTAGGTAAATTGGAAAAGCCGCGAGCGAAGCGAGCGCTTTTTTTCCAACTTTAAGGAATTCAGAGGGGAGAGGGTTGACAGTCGGACTGTGTCACCTCGCTCAGTCCCGTGGCGATGCGTGTCTCGGGCCTGCACTGCGACTGGTAGTGAACCTAGGCTTTGCAGATTACAAAAGCACTCTCCGTGGATGGTCCCTTTTGCCCGTGCCATCCTGGTCGTGCAGATATGTGCCGACCGAGATGGCGCCCCCTAGACGTGGTACCCGGGGCGGACCGCCCCCGCCTCCCCCTTACGCCGCTACTGACGTCCGTGATTGAAACTATAGCTAAATTACTTAGTCTCTGCTGGAGCATTATTGATCTTAAATAGTTTGCGCTATTGCTGTTTTCGGAAATATTGAAATGAAATAATTGGTAAAAAGATATTTCGATTTGCCGCCCCCTAGGACGTGCCGCCCGCGTGCGGTGCACGCCATGCACGCCCGCTTACGGCGGGCCTGTGGGTAGCCATCGATTTTTGCAGCGATGTCAAAAATGAGAATTTCTTATATAAGATAATTTTGGCTTTTGATGGAAGTCAAAAAGAATTTGTAATATGTATAAGTACTTTGATTTGGATGTGATAAAGTACGAAAATTATCCGGGAAATCTAGCAACACACCGGAGAGACAACGTAGACGTAATCCTGACTGATAAAATTTGGCACAAGCCAGATTCGTCGACTGAACCTGAATTTACTAACATAGACGTTCAGCTTTACTAAGCTTATCCTACTTTAGTGTATTGGTTCGAACAAAAATCCCTGATTATGACCGTCATAAAATCCTATAGGCGTCTTAGGTAGATATGCTATAATATTGGCATAACAAGAACAAAAATTGTGCTTATAATTAAATCAGACGGAATCCATTGTAGATTAGACTCCCTACTTTACAATAAATAAGGTATTGTGCTAGATTATGATGTTATATATACTACTGTACGGCTATGTGTTTAAAAAGATATTACGGTGAAAACAAAACAAGTCATAGGTACAATCAAAAGTGAACATTTGTATATAGCCATTCGTTTGTCACCATTACATTAACATTTCGGTCACAAAATATTGTAATAGGTAAGCATTTTAAGGCAGACAAACATCAATCTCTCCAGATATTAAACTTACATTTTCAATGCCTTTTACTTTTGAACGGTAAAGCATACCATAGTTGTAGGTATAGGGTACCTTTTTCATACACAAATTCATTAATTTACACTGCTTCGTGAAGACATAAAGGCAGATATCATACTTAGTTGAACAGTCATAATGCCCTTAAGTCTCTATGACACCTTTTACTGAGCAAATGGACTTGGCTCCATGTTTAAGAAAAATATTATTAAATATTAATACTCGTAGTAGTAATTCATAAAGAATTGGAGCCTTGAGGCTTATTAATCTGGGCCCAATACGTCTTATTCTTGAAAATTATCGGCACCAAAAACTTTGTCACATCTTATGTAAAGTAAACATGACGAAATGAAATAAGTATAATCACATTATACAATTTCGGATAATTAATCATTTCATTGTAAAGAATAATATAGGTACTTAAATCCGTCCCGACATTGCTTTGTCTTAAAAAATACTATCAAATATCGCAATGTTCACATCGATGAAATGTTAACATTAAATAATTCTTGTATTATCCGATTCTACCCTGCGTTTTTATAATTTTCTCTCGACATTTTGATAAATAAATTTACAGAACACCTATATATAGATACAGAATATGTTTATAACTTGATTTCTGGATATCAATGATACACATCAATTTAATATTGATATAAATTGACACTGTGAGATGAAACTAGGTAATCATCTCTAAATGGTATCGAAAATATAATAATAATAATATTGTCTATGAAAAATATGTATTTCTTAGCACCACTAGCCTACCATACGCATGTCATTCAAAGTACATTCCATGATTTGATCACTAGTAGGTAATATTGCTATGCATGTTAGTCGCACGAGTTTTTAAATGGCACTTGGAATAATTTATATGTAGTTAACACATTCAGGATTAAATTATCATCAATTTAATAAAATTACCATTTTTCAATGTACTTAGTATTTTGTCAATTCCTTTCATTTTATTATTCTATGAGCAATCAATTAGTGTGTTACATAGGTCAAACTTCACTAACATAATCTACTCCAACACGCATTTTTAACTAACTGCCTAACATAATAATTATTATTACGTCATACATACAGAAGATTAGACATATTGACCATTCAGTTCACAAGTTTCTATTATAGGTATTTACAGCTATTTATAACATACCTACTATTCCACTACGCTGAGCGAGGAGTAAGGAATTGTCTATCTCATAAGAAAATGTGACCGTGCAACCTAGGATTCAAGCATCTTGATGGCTAGATTGTACATTTTACCTTGTGATGAAACTTGGAATAGTTATTTATATAAATTAATATTATTATCATTACAACTATGGATTGAGCGGCTTGTTTATCTCCTAGAAACTCAAACTGTAACAATTGTTAAGCTTTTAAACTTTTGTTACCATTACTTAATTCTTTGGATTTTGAGTCATTTCGCTTACTAGTGTCAGTAGACTTCGATGATGAACCTGACGAAACTAACGTAGAATTTGGAGCTGCAGACTTTCCACTCGTTGTAGAACTGATTGAAGTTGTGCTATTTTTGGCCACAGAGGATTTTTCTTTGCTTGATGAACTCATTGGTGTGATTTCAGATGATTGTGATGTTGTTTTAGTAGCTGTCGTTTTCGCTGTAGTTTGTGGCTTAGTCATCATCGTCCTCTGAGAATTAGTCGTCGGCGTGACCATGGTTGAAACTTTTGCCGACTTCGTACTTATTGCAGAACTCGTAGGTTTTGTAATTAAAGTACCAGTTCCTTGAGGTTTTTCTCTTGAGCCGTCATTTGTAGTTTTGACGTGCACAGAACTTGAAGCACTACCAGATTTATTTTCTGTATTCAGTGGCTTGGAGACTGTAGTAGGCGTTACTGTACCAACCTTCGTAATCGGCGTGCATATTTTCGAACTGCTAGATGATGTTAAAGGGTTATCAGATGAATTCATCGCCACTGAAGGTGTAGATATTTTATCGGCAATTGCCCCCGTTGTTTTAGATGGAATTTTTGTGGCTGGGGCAGTAACAACGTCATCAGAAAGTTTACTTGTCGTCACAACCGTTGATATCGGAGCAGATATTTTGTTTCCAGCAGCAATAGTTGTAGATGGTGCAGATGTTACAGTTGTACTCATTAGAACAGATGTTTTGGCAGCATTGGGTGCATTTATGGACGTAGATGATTCTTTAACAGTTTTAGGTACAGTAACAGAAGTGGTCTTGATAGTAGCGGTTGCAGTATTAGTTTGTGTTGTCGTTACCTGTATGCCGATTGCAGGTGGGTTATTCACAGATGTAGTTTTTGTAGGAGCAACGGTTTTGCTGGTAGTTGAATTTGCAG
Source organism: Helicoverpa zea (assembly GCF_022581195.2). Taxonomy (NCBI): domain Eukaryota; kingdom Metazoa; phylum Arthropoda; class Insecta; order Lepidoptera; family Noctuidae; genus Helicoverpa; species Helicoverpa zea. The sequence goes on along the minus strand of NC_061459.1, from coordinate 6,061,558 downwards.
TCGTAGCAACAGATGTTTTACTACAAGTTACAGCGCAATATAAATCGTCGGTTAAAGATTTTCTTAGGTCGACGTTGTGTATTTTAGAAACAGGAACGGAGGAAGTCGTTTGGGTAAGTTTTTTGCTAGCAGTCGAACTAGTAGTTAAGGAAGCAGGTATTTTATTATCAGCTGTATTGGCGCTTATTGGTAGTGTCGTAATAATAGTTGTTGGCACATTATTGGCACTATGTTTTGGCAATTTTGTTTTATCACCTATTTCATCTGCTTCATTAGAAATCGATTTTTCACCTGACTTATTTAAACTCATTCCTTCATTAGATTGAGGAGATGTTACCATATTCGATTTTAATTTTGGCATTGTACCGTCCTTATCGTTTACAACACTTTGACGTTGCAGTTGTTTATTATTAAAGGATGTGTTATTATAATCTTTATCAGCACTGGCTTTGTCTTCAGATTTAACACTACCGCATGCATCAGTTTTTTGTGAATCTGGTTTAACAATCTTATTCAAATCGCTTTTCTTTACCGGATATCGGGGTGATTTATCTGACATTATTGTTAGTGGTTGTTCGATTACTTCACTCTTACCATTATTATTTGCTGAAGTCACTTTTGTCGTGCTTAGTGCAACCGCTCCAATTTGCAATACCTGCGGAAGTGTTGTTTTAATTTTATTTGATGATATAGAATTAGCAGGTTGTGACCCTGATGTTTTAGGTGGACACTCTGTACCGGATTGATCTTTTTTGCTAGTATTCTTATTTTCTGTTGCATTGTCTTTACTACTAGTTGTGATAGATTTAGGCTGAGTTAGTGTAGATTCCTTATTAGATAAAGATGATAGAGATATTTTATCTGGCGCATTAGTTGTAACAGTTTTCTTTTCTGTTGAAATTAATATTTTTGAGTCTATTTCTTTATTTTGCAGTGTATTAAGCAAAGGTTTCATAATCTGTTCTGTTATTGGTTTAGCATTATGAGAAATAGTTGAATACCCTGTACTAATATTTGAACTGACTTGCCCCGAAGTTTCACCGGTGTTAATTCCACTTTTAATTACGCTTACTTCGATTGTTGATAATATGGGCACTGGAGTCATTTGAACCGGTTCCATTTGCTTAGTTTTACCATCAGTGTGTATTTTTGCCGTTGTAAATATTAATGGACTTGGATTATAACCAACTTGCCTAGAATTATCAATTTCCACAAGAATTTGACTTTTAGGTGCAACGTAACCCTTAAGACCATCATGACTGTTAAAGACATTAGTATTCATGTGGTTATGTATGGGAGCATTAGAACTTGTGAATTTTGAAACAGAATTGTCTTTTACGTTAGAACTTTCTACAACTCTATCCTTGATGTCAGAAGTATCAGAAAGCCCTGAACTCTTATCTGTTATTAATTTATCTTTGTCACTTCCTTTTCCATCAGTATCGGTCTTTGTTTTTGTCAAAAGGTTAAATTTGGCACTTTGGGGCTTTATTGTTTCGGTTTTTTCTTTGTCTTTTTGCAAGAGAGGTTCTATAACAGCGTCATCAGATTCGTGGCTAAAGTTCTGAACCTTTCGTTTAATAGAATTTCTTTTGGTTTTTATTATTGCTCCAGATTTTTTAATTTCATTTTCTATCCCACTAGTAATAGAAGAAGAATCTCCACCATCTTGTGACGTCTGGAAAAAATTAAAAGTTTAAGTTTAGTGCTTACCTGACGGGACAGCTGCTCATAAATAGTACCTACTCATGTACCAACAAACAAATCTATCTAAATGGTTTTTTTTTTGCTCCACCATGGTATGACACAGGTGGTATTTACCTTCCGCATAGCAACAAGCGGATGCGTGTGCGGGGGTCAAGCACCTCGCTCACGAAGCACCGGGCGGCCGTGAAGCAGCAGCACCGGCGGCGACAGCTCCGACTCGTGTCTCATCACTGCTGTCGCTGATGGCCCCCACTCTTCTGTAGGACGCGAGAGCGCTCTTGCTTTCTGTTATCGTAATTGTTACCAGATTTATAATTTACAATATAAAAAAATACATTTTTTTAAAAAAAAGCTCACATTTTACACATGAGATTCAAAATAATTATATCTCATGTTTAACATACCTCCATAATGGTCAAATCATCAGGCCCACTGCAGATCTGATCGATAGCCATCAACACGACCACGACTACAGGCAGCACACCCAAGATCCAGCCGACTGCATCTGCCCACATCGGATACACATAGTATCCATAAGAAGCCGGCTTATACTCGATCCAGTTGAACACCAGGATGAACTGATGACCAAATATACCAAAATATAAAAATAAAATAAAGAAATTCTACAAGTAATGTGTACGGTAATATACAAGAACTTACCACTAAAGCAGCAGGTGTAATAATGCGCCACATGGCACTCCAGAAGAACACCCAGAGCTTGGTCTGCCGACCAATCATTCTCTGAATGTCTCCGCAAAACTTTTCTGCGCCATAGATCCAAGCTATTAGAATGCACTCCCCAATAGCTATGATAAGTACCGACCAATTAGCAGCATATTTATCCATCAATTGTAGCCAGTACATACCACTCTAGAAAATATATAAACATCTTATTATTTATAACATTATTCCATGTTGTTAGTTGTTTTTCAAGTTATTATTATTATTGGTCTTACATTTGTTGTGAAGATAAGGCCACCAAGATAGCCAAACACAGCCACCGTCAACACGACCCAAACTTTCTTTTGACGAAAATTGGGAAATCTGTCCAGTATGGCAGTTGTTACAGTTTCCATTAACGCAAACTAAAAAAAAAACAGAGTCAGATTTAGGCACATAACATTTAGGATGAAAAATATTAAATTACTATTAGAAAAAAAAAATAGGTTCATACCTGCGAGTCAAGTCCAAGCGTTAATAACATGACAAAAAATAATATAGACCAAAGAGGTGACACTGGTAGTCTTGTCACTACTTCAGGATAAACGATGAAGGCAAGTCCAGCGCCCTGATCGACCACTCGGTCAACCTCAACATTCAGTTCATGTGCCAGAAATCCTATGACAGAAAATATTACCAGCCCAGCAAAAAACGATGTCGCTATGTTTGACACGGCAACGATCAACGAATCTCTGCAAAATAATGATAAATATAAATAAAACTTCCTCAACAATTGATGTCACTTTTGAAAAATAAATAATGAATGAGGCTTACATGTAGCAGTTGTTGGAAAACTTGTTGTAAGAGGACAACGTAATTAAACCGCCCCATGCAGGACTTAAGGCAAAGAATATTTGAACAGCGGCGTCACCCCAAACCTGAAATTTGTTTCAGAAAAATGATGTTCTCCTGAAGAAAACCATTAAAATCTTTGTGGTCTACCTCCACAACAGTATCTATTCTAATATTATAAAGCCGAAGTATTCCTTTGTTTTCTTCAAGGCGCTAACCTCGTGAACTACTGGATCTGATATGAAAGTTCGGACGTTTTGAAGTACTGATATCTCGAGCTCGTCTAAGCTGAAATGACGCTCCCCACTACCGAATTTAGTGCGGAAGCGTTAGTGAGGCTAATCATTTCAGCTGAAACAAGCTATAATATAATGGAATATCGTGCAAATAAACATTAACCTTTTTTGGCAGTCAAGTAAAAAAATAGTAAGTACCTGAGCATTGAGTAGTTGACTGAAATCTGGAGTCAGGTAAAAAAGGATTCCGGTCGATGCGCCAGGTAAAGTTACTCCCCGGAAAAATAGTATCACCAGTACCACGTACGGGAAAAGGGCGGTGAAATAGACAACCTAAAAAAAGCGGAGGCTATTTTATCTTACATACACATACACATAAATCTTGATTTCTGTTCACTGTTTAGAAAATTGCCAATGTAACGTGATTTTATCATAAAAAAAGGATAAAGCTAGGCAACCTTCATTCTTTTTCACCTAAATTATTTTGAAAAAATGACGTTTGATATCTTCCCAAAACAATTTAGCTACTATTAACTCGATATGTTATTGTTACGATCAGTGATACTCGTTGCTGTAACTGACAACAATACATCAACTATCAGCTTTCTCTCACCCGCTTTTGTCATGTTCTCTAAAAGTTGAAAAGCCTCAAATGTTAATTGTATATTTTGGCTGGTCTCACCTTTCCAGAAGACTGTACCCCCTTACACAAACAAAGAAACACGATCAGCCAAGCTGCCAGCAAACAAACTGCCATACCCCAACGGATTTGACCAGTTTCTTCTATTCCGGAGGAAAGCCCCAGTACTTGATTTCTACAAACAAACAAATAAATAAATTTTCCAAAAGAAAAACGATTTCTAAAAGAATGAAATTGTAAACAAAAAAAATACGTATTATCTACATCACTCAAGAAGTCGGAACATATAAAAAGAACAAATATCTAAATACGTGAATACGTGGTAAATATAATCAACAGAGCTGAGAACGTCCTGCCTTATGGGATGTCGGTTAAAAAGGTCTTCCTTGCCATCTTCAACAGATTAATTGGCAAACACAGCTGCTAAAGAATATCTATTGAAACTCTATTCTGGACCTCTAGTGCTCTATATTTTTATAGATAAAGGTAGCACCTTTATCTACGACGAAGCTACTTACGTGAAATATTCTTCGGCTGGAGGTCGTCGAAGTGCCCCTTCAGCTAGCGCGTTAATATTGTGTAATAGAGCATAGGTTTGATTGAAGCACTTTCTCAGGTAGTATGTTCCATTAATCGCTTCACAGCTGTCTGCCTCCTCATAAGAATAACAATCTGAAATAAATAACAAACGATCTCAAACCTCGCAAATCTGTTGAGCCTACATAATACTTAACAGTCTAACAGAAATACTATTTCTAGTAGTCTCTACTTTGTAGTCTATATTGCGCAGACTTGAACAGCAATTACTTTTTATCCTTTTGTAAAATTGAGCTTTTCTTAAATATTTTTGATCCAACTAGAAAAAAGAAACTCTACTTACGTTCAGTACTCCATTCTGCATCACAATTCTGCCACGGCAGTTGATAGAAAATGCTCATGAAGGACACAGCCATGTAGTAAATTGTCCATGCTATGATCAGATTATAGTACAGCATGACGATGCTGGAGACTATCACCATGCCATAACCAAGTCCTTGGAAGAGTGGACAGAATTTGTTGTACACGGCCACAGGACCCAACGCGGCATACTGCCCAAATGATAGCTCCATAAACATCAGAGGCAAACCAGCAATTATAAGCATCACAGTAAACGGAATGAGAAAAGCGCCTGAAACAAATGAAAATGTTAGATAGTCATACGACATTTCTACAATACTAAACGTGTAAAGTGATTTTGGATAGATGTTGTCTTACTTCAAGTTTATTCGTAAAATATACGATTTTCAATTGAGATTTAATAAAAACTTTCAAATAATTTTGCAAAAATATGCATTTGTTTAAAAAGGAATCATTTTTTAGTTATCTGTCTCATAAACACCAAACAATACAATATAGACAACGGTGCGTCCTGCGGATCGTTCATTTCACGCGACTTTTCAGAAACAGTTAGAGCTGTTCGGAACAAAATTAAATACCTCCTCCGTTGTTATAGCACAAGTAGGGGAACCGCCAAACGTTGCCCAAGCCCACACTGTAGCCCAGCAGTGACAATAAGAAGTCAAATCTTCCAGTCCAGTTGCCACGTGCTGGTTCTGCATCCTCTGCCGCTGGCTCTGGATTTAATTCATCTTTGCTCTGGTCAACGACAAAATATTTTTATTCATCACGCTATATCAAACTCCGAAAAATTGTTTTAAATTGTTTAATATTGAGACGAAACAGCAATAACCAAAGCCTTTATGGAAGTATTAGTGTAAAGTGAATGCTAATGGAACCAATTAGATGCCTCTTATATACCTACTCGTGTAGGTAGACTCTTATACACGGGAAGTTGTGGAGTGGTTCATTTCATTCTTCGCCGGGGACCACATGGCCTACTTTACACACAAATGAAACGATGTATAATTTTACCTGTGTAATAAACACGTTCATATAACCGAACGGGGTGCCCTCCGTCAAAAGTCAGTATATATTTAACTTCTTGACTATTCTAATTTGATTTGCTCCAAAAGGTAATCATAAAGTTTCGGATTTGAGACTTTCTTTTGACAAATCAATGAAATTAATGGTAAAATAATATGAAAAAAATGTTTGCACTGTAAAACAAGTAGGTTTCTATAAGACTATAATGGCCACTATTGTTCATAAGAGTCAATTATTACATTCAAACGTAGCTATGCCAAAGCAAACTAAATAATAAACCAGTGAAACCATTTATTTAATTCATAACGTGAATCAGCTGATGGCAAGCATGATGCGCCGTCTCCACTCAACATCGTCATTGTTACGAGACATAAGCAAGTATATGAAAGATATATGTAAGTAGATACCTCCATGTACCATATGACCTACATATCGAAAAGACCTATAAACCTTTTCGAGTTTGTAATAATTAAACTGTAATTAACAAACATTTTTCCCATATCATTACTTTTAGAAAAAGGTCCCGTTTAAGGAATCTACTTCTAAGACAGGGCAATAGAAACTCACATCAGCGATTTTTGTATCCATTGCTGAAATATCCTTTGCCACTGCAGGTATCTGGGTCTTTGGTGTTTTAGATGACTTAGACATGTTAAACTAAATAGAAAAGGAAACTATTTGAACAAACATCGCTGCTCAGGCTTTACATCGGCAGTCAGCAGCACGCCAATGACACAAGGAACACCGAGTCTCGCACTGAACATCACACTCACTACAACTGAACTACGAATACCATTGAATACTTTACAAGTCGAGTGGATACTAGAACCAAGTAGTTTAGAGGAAATTAATCAAAAACCGAGCGAGTTAAGTGAACATTAAATCGAAAAATACAAAACGCAGGAACGCGCAGATGTCAAGTTTCGCATCGACCGAACTCTGAATGAACATCTAGGTCAATATCAAGCCTCCGCCCCCGCCGCCCCCGCGCGCTTCTTCACCCCCTTGTGAACATTTTCTTCACTAATACATAATAATATGGAAATTTTCTTGATTATCACTCATAGGAACATAGTTAACGCTCATTTGATATGAAATTACCATGGCGGTGAAATACAACTTACAGGAGTCTGTCCATGTACAAATATACAATGGGTACGAGTACCTTCATGCGAACCGCACATCGAAAATTAGAAGTACTGTTATCTGAAACCGTACAAGTAATTTTACAGTCCTGTAAAAATAATTACATATCCACCAGGATTACGATCGTCACCTAGGAAATAAAAGTAACACTACGCTATGCATATCTACTTATGTAGGGTAAAGAATCGACAAACATAATGATCGAAAGTACATACATACATAATTATTTATATTAAAAACAAATCACCAAAATCCCATTATTATTTAACTTAATCAATACATCTGTAGCCGTAAGCTTTCGTAGCATATTTCGTAGCGAGGCGTAGCAAGAAACGACGGCAATATTAACTTCGGTTCAATTTCAGATAATGTATTACATAATTCTACCTACATAATATTATTTTCTTATACTGATTTTCATTTTTAACCGACTGCTCAAAAAGAGAAGGAGGGTCTCAATTCAGATGTTTGTTCCCGCGTATCTCCATCTAGGTACTCGTTTACCAACCAATTCGATTTTTTTTTTGTTGCAATGGAACTTCCCAAGCGGTCCAGGGTCTGATGATGGGAACCCTGAAAATCTGCGGGCTACTGTCGTAAGTTGTAAACATACATAGGGTAGAAGAGAACTATACTATATTTAAAAGAAATAAAACATATTAGGCGACCTAGAGAAAAACTTTTTACGAAACCAAAAACTACCTACATACAATTCAGAAACGAGCGATTATTGCGGTGCAGAAAAACACAAATTGCGGTGGTTTGTATTTCTCAGATTTTCGGGGATGCTTTAATAACACATATCCTTCATTTACCCATTTGAACAAGATTGGCAGTCGTTACGGGTACTCAGAAGCCAGAAAGTCTGACAAACAGTCTTGCCAAGGCATATCAGGTTGCCCGGGTATACAAACGAGTCATGGAGGTCAGAGTCGCTCCATATAAAACACTGGTACTCAGTTTGCATCTGGTTAGACTTGAAACCAACCTCAATATACATAGTTGGGAATAGGCTAGGCAGATTTGAAAATTAAATAAAATTTCCAAGTACTTCTTCTTCAGGGTGCATTTTATTTTAACTTTTTCTTTGAAAAAAATTATTTCGCTACAAATTGCTGGATTTTCTTTCGTACTGTACGTACATACAACGAATTTCCTTCAAGATACAGCTTTTCGAAAATGAATAATGAAATAGCAGTCGATTCAAATATATTTATTTATTATCCAGCTAGGTTAACGATCAATTACGAGTATCATCAGTATCAAGATTCGCGGTAGGTACCTAATATCTGAATACCCCTAAGTATTTTTTTTCGTTGTATTCCATTAGTGGTCAGTATGTCGAGTGACAAGAAAGATGGGAATAAATTGGGAATAGGTCAGGAAGAAGATTCCGAAAGTTATTTCAATTGAAATGTTTGTCTAATTATTCTTCGCATTTTTATTGGAAAAATATTTGAATTGATTTTTGCGTATTTTCCTCCTCTCTTTTCTTTATTGACTCTATGTTGATTTCCATTCAAAAAGTCTTAGAATCTCTATACATATTAAGATCTTGTTCCTAAACTGTCGTCAGGGCCGAGCCGCCTCCGTGTACCAAGTGTGCGGCACACAGGCACCAAGGAATAAGGATGCCACTACCTCTTCCTGAGCTTTGAACACTTTCAACAATTTCCTAATCTCCAGCATTTTTTTTTTTGTGTTTATATGTTTGTGCATAAGTCACGTAAATTCCACGAATTCAATGTAGACAGCGTTTATAAGGAAAATGTCACCATCTTGGGATATTCTATAACTTAATCTTAGTTTCGTCAGAATAAGTTCATTCAATCAAAAGATATATCTAATTAATTAATTTAATGAGTTAAAGAAGTAACATATCACAACACAACACACTATATAACTAGCAACACTATCAGTTGACAGTTAGCTCCATACCCGATAGATGGCGTTGCAATGATTTTATTAAGGACAATGCGTGCGAGAAATGCAATATTCGGAGAACTCAATATCCAGTAAGAATATTTGTATCAAACTTTGTCATTGTAAAAAATACTTACTGGATATATAAAAAATCTGTACTGATATAATTCAGCCGAAGAGAGTACCTATTAAGTTTTTTTGGCGCTAAACTCTGGAACTAACTTGAAGCTAGCTTAAATGTTAAATTGTTTTCAAAATGTTGGAAGCAAATTAGCCACATAATTATATTACTTTAGCTTCCGCTAAACACCTACGCTGCGTAAACGTTAAAATTTCTCGAAATCGTAAATTGATATTTCCTTTCCTTTAAAAAATTAAAAATGTACTGGGAAATGATAATGTCTATCTTTTGATAGCTCTATGTTACAATAGCTATTTATTGCCAATTTTCCTAGAATCGGCCCTGCAGAACGTGTAAAATACAGACAATCCACACGAAGGAACGTTTTGATTCAAAAAAAAATATTGCAATTTTTGAAAATAGTTTAATAGGTATCTTCTAAACCCTCCAATAAAGATTTATACAACAATTTGTACTGGAATGTACTAATTTTGCGGTCCCTTTTTACAACACAACAGGTGTGTTACACACACACACACAACAGGTTAGTAATAGAAAATGGAATACAATAGGAAGTTATCTAATTAACAATGTAAAAATAACACATATAAAAAAACCTCAAGAAAACCTCGTAAAAATATATGAAAAACAATTTATTTAAATCACTCCTTATGCTTAAATTTAAGCTTAGCCTAATTGTGCCTCTTAACCCCAGTTAGTGTGCATTTTTCTTTTTCATATTTACTTCTTAGCCAATAGAGCTTTGATAAGAGTCTCAAGTTTTCTTGTGTCAGCAGCAAATTTCCTGATTCCGTCCGAAAGTTTGTCAGTAGCCATCTGATCTTCATTAAGATGCCAACGGAACTGCGACTCGCTTAGGGAAATCTTTTCCATGTCACACTGAGCAGCAAACTTTGGGTCCAGAACCTGTAAACAGACAAAATATAATTAATTTTGTTACAATGTGGTTAATTTAATGTTCAAGATAGTTTTTCTTTGTTTTTATGCATCAATAAAAGTACAAAATTATCCTCAACCATGCATTTAGAGAGACATTCAAATGCAAAAATACGCTTATGACGAAGCAGTAAACGAAATTCTGACGTTAATACAAAAATCGCAAAGTAATGTTACTATGCAAGATTTCATAGATTGAAGATAAACTAATGACTTCATGATGCTCTCTTATAATGAATCAAAAAGGTATTAAACTCACTCTCTTCAGTGGTTGCTCACTGGATGCCAACTCTTGTAAAAGCTTAGGGCTGATGGTAAGCAGGTCGCAGCCGGCTAGCTCGCGAATCTCGCCAGTGTTACGGAAAGATGCTCCCATCACTTGAGTCTTGTAGCCAAATTTCTTGTAGTAATTGTATACGCGAGTGACTGACACGACGCCAGGGTCTTCTTTACCTTCATATGTCTTCTTTGTGTGCTCAACATACCTACAACATGTTATGTCCTATCTTATCATCGCACCACTGAGTATGTACAACACAATTTAGCTAGTCATATATGATCGCTGTTTGTGTGTCCAACTGGCTCAGAACATTATTACAGAGTGAGAGTTAAGCACAGCAAATCCTTCAAAATACTTTAATGGTAAAATTCTGTACATCCAAGTATAAAATGTAAAAACTTAAATCTTGTGTGCTGAATAAATTAAACTTACCAATCCAGAATTCTTCCAACAAATGGTGATATAAGGGTGACATTAGCTTCAGCACAAGCAATAGCTTGGTACAAAGAGAACAGCAAGGTCAAATTACAGTGGATTCCATGTTTTTTCTCTAATTCTCTATAAAGTAAAAATATAAAATTAAAAGATTGATCCCGTGTTTGGATAACATTTTATAAACTACAACTTAAGTTCTTGTTATTGATACATAAGTATTATCAGGTCAATAGTTTATGTTATGATAGTTTATATCTTAAAATGGGGCATAATATTACACAGAAAGGAAGCAAACAAGTGAGTTATTTTGCTGTATGATTGAAAGCTGTTGGGGATGTCAGCTCTCATTTCTTGTTGTAGGTGGGAACAAAACTTCTGTCAATAGTTGAAAGAACTAAATACACAGGAAGAACTACACACATTTAGTACACATAAGACATTTTAAAACATTTTTCTAATTCAAATACCAATTGTTACCTTGCTGCTTGGATGCCTTCCCAAGTTGAAGCCAACTTTATTAGAATGCGTTCCTTCTTAATGCCATATTCAGCAAACATGTTGATCAGCTTGATAGCCTTGGATATGCTGGCATCCTTATCAAAGGACAATCTGAAAACAAAGATGTTGCAGCGTTATAGCAAACTTGTATCTTGCTACTATACTAACATTTTAATGAAGAATGCAATCAGCATGCAATGTAAATAATTGATTACATAATACAATGTTATTTTCTAATAAGCATTTAGATAAGATATCAATGATAATTAGTAGTAGTAATATACTGATTAAAACTGTATTGTGGTATTAAGAATATTTTGCATTTTGTATTAATGTAAAAGTAATTTTAAAAACTAGGCTAATAATAAGAAATTGGTTAAATAAGTTTCTAACAAAGAAATATTTATATTTCAGGTACATAAATATTTAATTACCTGGCGTCAACTTCCACAGAGACTCTCCCAGGAATGATCTTAAGTATCTCACAACCAAACAATACACTGAGCATGTCCAGGGTCTCTGCTACTTGCTCTTCCACAGTGCTGAAAGTATAATGTAGAATAACTTAGATATTAAATTGTTGGCAATGACATTCCTACAAGTTGAACATAAATATGCATGCCTTGCTCAATAAATTATTCTACTTATTTCAAAGAGAACTCAAAAGAAACAGTACCACATACCTGCCAACCTCCTTCGCATATTTGATGGCTTTATCAAGTATATGCTGGTACTGCTCCATGGCAGCCGCAGACAATATCAAACTTGGATTTGTAGTAGCATCTGTTGGTTTGTACTCCTTCATTGCTGCAACATTTGACATTTAATTAAACTATGGCCCAGACATTATAAAAAATATTATATTTATTCTCATTAAAAAATCTATTATATCTGTAAGAAACTTAATTGAAACATGTGGATGACCCTGACCTCTCCTTGTTGAATCTTGCTTAATATGAAGGTATCTTTTTAAAAGCATTTTCACTCAATGCGAGCTTATAATAAGAAGTATTTAGACTTATAAATCAAATTCCATATCATATTTTTATATAGAACATAAAAAATTACATTATTCTACCTTCCCAACATTACGGGTCGGAACTTTCAATAACCTATTACGAGGTCAGATCGTGTGTCGTTATTATAAACAAGTCATGGGGAACTTGACCTGCTCCGAAATTCTAACTTTCATAAAATAAAGAAAACAATATAATTATTTCTAACCTTCAAAATCACCGGTATCGGCCACCACCGTACAATATTGTTTTAACTGCTCTAGGGCGCTCATTTTGGTACGTTTCGCTTGGGGTTCACCACTCATACTGAAGATTTTACCTGAACGGAACCTGAAAGTGTTAATACAATCACTCGACGCTAATAAGTGGAGCGTGAATAAAAACGATTGAATTGACTATATAAACGTCATACACACAATCATAAAGGCTGATTTACATTGAGTCAGTAACTGACGTCAGTGTAGGCGCCGAAAACTGACGCGTGCAATTTACACGAAGTCAGTGTAGTGTCAGTGTTCCGTCAGTAGTACTGTACTGACTTCAAACCAATTTACACGATGGCAGTGCCGGGTCAGCACTGACTTGTCAGTGGACTGACGTCAGTTACTGACTCAATGTAAATCAGCCTTAAAATCGGTGAAGGTGACCTCGGCATAGCAAAAAAAACTTGAAGCGGATTTTTCAGTGTGTGTTCCGATATACAGACAAGACAAGCTGCTGCTCCAATGTTAATAATCTTAACTATCAACCTAACTCTATTTAGATGATTAGCTATGTTTTTAGCTTTTATTTATTACTGATTTGGGTAACACCGAGTACACCTAACATATGTCGCGTACGTGCGTGCGTCGTCATACTTGCATGACTTACCGTCAGTTGCACAAAGGTCCATTAAAATTAAAGCTTCATTAAATCAACACTTTTTATCTTGTTGACAAAGAAAGAGTCAGTAATAGATTTAAAGAAGCTTTAACTTTAATGGAGCTTTCTGCAACTGACGGATACTCATCTTACCCTTATATTAGGATATTATATGTCTTTTCTAGCAAAAATAAATTAGTAGATCTATATTTTGGAACACACACTGTCACGCCTTGCAACACTGATAGGATAGTGATAACCTATGACATTTATTTATTATGATCAAAATATAGGTTCTTAAAAAATATTGATTTATTGCGAGCTGCGTGAAATCTTAGACCAAACACAAATATTGTGCCATAATCGCAAAAAATCACTGTGCTGTCTTCAACACAGATTGCTAACACTAGTCGGATCTGTCGATAGAGCAAAATAGGTAAACGTTCGTCGTCTAGGGAGTTCCTTATAAGTAAAATTTAAAAGGGTCAGTGAATTCTCAAACATTTTGCTACAGTTTACGCGAAATTTGATAGTGTCTTGTGGCTAATTTTCAAGCAGAAGACTATAAGTATTAGCCTCCATTGGAGCACCGCGCACCTCCGTCGCGCGTTCATGGTTAAGTCACGGCCAAGCCGTAGGAGCTTCCTAGACGATCAATAAAATTGTGCAATTTTACGATTTTTTTTTTTAATTAAAATCACCCTCTAAAAATCAATAAAATTCCAAAGAATTGGAGTGTTGTGTAAGTTGATTATTAATTTATGAATGGAAACATTATTAGAAAAAAAATGAACTTAGCCAAATCGACTAATGACCAAATCGAATAAGAATACTAAATACAACACTACTGGCCACACTTCTAGAAAATTCGCGTACAAGCACGAATGAAGGAACTATGCGGCAATAAACCGGCGTTTGTACGATAGATTGATCGATTGTCGACTACAGCAACGTGTTTCTCTGTTCGTGTGATTCGGAAGATAAGCAAGATTTAACAATTCTTGTAAGAAATTAAGACAAATTTCAGTTAACGATGGCCGCTATGTCCGTCATTGGTATTGATTTCGGTAATGAATCATGTTATATCGCTGTGGCTAAAGCAGGTGGTATTGAGACAATAGCCAACGATTATAGCCTCCGCGGGACTCCGTAAGTACTAAACAGTGTTTTTATTTCTATATGAGGGTAAAATAATTTCTCATCATGCTGTCATCATGTCTCGCCCATTGACAAACCTAAAACCTTAAAACATCTGATTTGATTATCTGCTTGTCATGTTCGAGCTACGGGATAATTTTCTTGTAGGCTCACTATTCAATTCCTTAGCAGTTAAGATTTTTTGTATTCTCAAATCATCTAGCCCTTGGAAGATATAATTGACCTATTCTGACAGTAAACTTTTCCGTGATCAACAGTTTTCGTTTCAATGTCCTTGCAACAATTCGATTTATCATTGTAGGTTAGTCACACTTATCCAGAATATCACCTATATGCAATTATAGTTTTAATTTCACTCACATATTTGTCAGATTCCCAAATAGTAATGATTTAACGATCCATGTAACTGACAGATTGACCTAATTTCTATAATGAGTATGTATTTATATATTTTTTTATATGCATCCTGATGTAAATCATTTGTAAGCCTTGTATTCTGAAAATATGGTAAGAGATCATGACATAAAAATATATACTTTTACAGAGACATAGGTTAAATTTATGTGTAGACTCAGGCTGTAGCAATAAATATAAGATTATATGGAACATAATTATTATGATGTAATGAGCATACCATTATAGCATTATGTAAGTTGAAGAGCAAGCTTTGAAAACAAAACATACTATTTATTGTAGAGAAAATAGGCTAAGTTACTTGTGTCTGTGCTAGCGGATGGAAATTAATCACAACATTGTAACAGTTTGAATGGCACTAATATGATTTACCTACAGTCATCTTTTTACAGACTCAACGCCATTAAAGCCAAAATTCAAAAGTTTCAATTCAAACTTGATATAATTATGTCACTAATAACTGCAACTCTCATAGACCAACACCATAGACAACCAGCTATTCTGATGCACACAAATCTATGATGCCAAGCTACATTGTGTCATTACTATTACTGTTTTCCATCCCCCCTCATCAGCATCAAAGGTTGATCCTTTCCTGTCTATCATTTTATTTGTTACTCTAATCTAATAAATACTAACAGTCTTCATAAAAACAGGATTTAACCAATAAATCCGATACCCATAGGTCATGTTAATTGTAACAGTGATTTACACCATTTAACTATAATGATCACCAAACCATTTGCAATTGTGACATTGCTGACTTGACGAAAGGGTGGCAGACAGCTGATTACAGTTTTATAGTTTGATGGTGCAACTCACCATACTATTGCATGTTTAGTAATAATTCACTGTACAAAAAAAAATAAAAATGAGTTCACAATGAATGGAACTGTCTGTAAAAATCAGTAACATAGTTAAAATTCATTCATAACTTGGAAAATTCATTTTAGGAATGAATGTCATTGCTTCCATGTTTGTGGTTAGCCAACATTTGATAAAAGGTTATCATAATTCATAGTAGACATGGGAAAAACGTATCATTGAAAAGAAAAGATTGATATGTATCTTTTGATCACTGGGATATGTATTACTCTTTTGTATCTCTATATCCTTTCGAATCCGCGAGTGACTGTTGCTCAGAGTGACTCGCTTCGTTCAATTCAATCCAATGTATCACTAAATCAGTACGAACTAAGAGTGATAGATTCGTTTAGGATAGATAGATTCGTATATCAGTTTATAATATTTTTAAGTTTATTTTTTTTATTTTTAAGTTTCTATTTTTCATTTTAAATTTAAGTATACAATTATGTAATTAGCTGTTAAAGCCGTGTAAAACGAATAAATAAATAAAAATAATGGTCAAACACTTATTCTCGGTATCGAGAAAGTGAGACAGAACATTCTAAGTAGGGAAGTGCGAAAGAGATGTCTGGACTTTCCGATGAGAAACCGTGACGCCAGCCGCTCAACGCTGTGTGTGCGAGTGCAACACAGATACGGACGACGGATTGAATGAGTTGTTAAAGATACACTGATACATTCGGATTTGAACTGATACAAAGAGTGAGTGATAAGAACGGAAAGATACATATCTTTTTTATCTATCACTCCTGAGTTACCCATCTCTAATTCATAGTAGAAAAATCTATGATATTCAGTATCTCTAAATACAGCTATTTGTCATAAACTAATATCATTCGATGAATTTTATTTTTATCAAGTTTTCAAATGGCAAATAGTGTCTAAAAAAATACCATCACTTAGTAATTAAAAGTTACAATTACAACAAATAATTAATGTAGATGGCATTGAATATTTCACCGGTAATCTTTTTTTCTTCATAAAAAGTAATACTTTTTGGTACAAGGCTAGGTATTATTGTTGGTTGGCAATGTATTTAAATCTCTTACAAATATAGGATCACTTCAAATTATGTCCTTATAAGTATCCTGTCTACTTGTGATGATTTGTATTCCAATTGAGGAATTATATTTTCAGATCATGTGTGGCATTTTCATCGAAAAATCGAATATTAGGTGTGGCTGCAAAGAACCAGATGGTTACAAATATGAAAAATACTGTTTTTGGTTTCAAGAGACTATTAGGTAGAAAATTCTCTGACCCTTATGTTCAAAAGGAGTTGAAATATTTCCCATTCAAAGTGGAACAAAGACCTGATGATGGAATTGGTATCAGAGTGAATTACCTGGGAGAAGATAATGTCTTTACTCCAGAGCAGGTACAGTCTTGTGTAATAGTAAAAAATAAGATAATATGATATATTAAAAAAAAAAAAAAATATAACATGTCTAATTTTCAGATAACGGCTATGCTGTTTACAAAGTTGAAAGATAGTGCAACAATAGCTTTGCAGACCCCAATTAATGACTGTGTCATATCTGTGCCTAGTTACTTTACAAACTCTGAGAGAAATGCTCTATTGGATGCTGCTAGTATTGCAGGTAAGAACAACTATAAGTTTTTTCACTAAAGTTGTATGGCATGAAATTCTATTTATCTGCTATTGATATTTGATACTGCACATTTGTTAGCATATAAGGTAACATAGCCATAGTTAATTTGGTGCATATTTATTATTTTCAGGACTGAATGTATTGCGCCTTATGAATGAAACAACAGCCACTGCTTTGGCTTATGGTATTTATAAGCAGGACTTACCTGCACCTGAAGAGAAGCCTAAGAATGTGGTGTTTGTTGACTTTGGACATAGTTCACTGCAGGTATGTTATTACCTGTTTTGTGTTATACATGTATGTTTACTATACATATGTTTTAAACTAAACTTTGGATCATTAATTGTGTAGGTGTCAGCATGTGCCTTCAACAAGGGCAAACTGCGTGTCTTGGCTACATCAACGGATGCCCAATGTGGTGGACGGGACATTGACATGGCTCTGGCTGACTATTTCTGTCAAGACATCTTCAGCAGATTAAAGCTGGATGCCAGAAAAAATCAAAGGTTACTCACAGTTATATTATCATTTGTGCATATAATATATTAGTTTGCAATTAAATAGTTGTATAACTCATATTTGAAAAAAAAATATGCTTTAGTGCTATTGACATCCTTTACTGTTTTATTATTCACTAGCTTCTGCCCGCGACTTCGTACGCGGACCCTGTCCCTTATGCCTGCGACTACGGGGTCAGCAAAATCAAAGATCTGAATCGTCTGATACTGATATTAAATGTTCCATATATTTAATTTTTGTACTTTAACGGCAAAAGCACAGCAGACTAAACAAAACGCTGAGAACTGAACCGCAATAGACGTGACCATAGGGATAAAAGTAGTGATTCTAATTAGTCCGCATTTAAGTTGTGTGTGGCAAAAATATTACACGTATTATTACGTAAAAAAACATTAAATAGATGACAAAGTCGTGGTGACTTAGTGGAAGTCGTGGTGGTTTAGTGGGTAGAGAACCAGTCTCTCAAGTATGAGCGTGCGTCTTTAATTCCAGGTCTGGCAAGTACCTGCCAATGCAACTTTTCTAAGTTCGTATGTACTTTCTACGTATATTTTGGATGACCGTTATTTGGAGGGGATGTTAAACTGTAGGTTCCGGCTGTCATTGAAAATTCTTGGCAGTCGTTATGGGTAGTCAGAACCCAGTATGTCTGACCAGTTTTACCGAGGGGTGTTGGGGGTTGAGCGGTTAACCGGGTTGTGGAGGTCAAATAGGCAGTCGCTCCTTTTAAAACACTGGTACTCAGTTGCATCGTGACTGGAAGTCGACCCTAACATAATTGGGACAAAGGCTCTTGAGATAATAACGACAATAATAATGAGATATAAGCATCGCAGGATATCTGAGGCTGATGACGGGGAGTAGCGACCCCGCGGGGCTATATACTGAGTTCTCCACGGAGAGTATACTGTCCCCCATCTCCGGCCGGTCGGAGTGAACCATGACGGGGGTAGGTCTCACGCCTCTGGCTTGGCTTGACCATCCAGAGTGGAGTCGCTTGAGCAGGGTTAGTAGCCCTGCTCGGAGGATAGGTGCCTCGTGGTAAGTGACCCACAGGGAGCGCGTAATCTGCGTTTAAAATCCGCCGAGGTATCCTCACACTTCAGCCACTCATGTCCCTGTTGCCCATTTGTTGCTATTCAGTGACAGATTCCCGGGGGCCCAGTAAGTGAGCTGGCGAGTCTCCACCTGCCATTTTTACATGTATCTAATACATTGTCATCGGCAGGAGCCATAGTTCCCGTAGTTTCCCCATTCCTAGTCTATTAGCATCCCATCACAATAGCCCAAGTAGTATTCATCCACAGTTTGCAATGGTATAGCACAGATTGTCTTTTTTTTTAACGACGTTCACCGGGGATTGTCCTTGGGTTCATTTCTATAGTGTATAAAGGGATAATTGTCGGTTTTGTGTCACCATTTCATTAAAGTTGTCTCAAAAGGGCTTCAGCGTGTTGGCTTTGGCCTCACGTTTGCCTCCCAAAAATTCGGAACTCTGTAGTCCCGAGGTCTGGAAGAGACATACAAAATAATAATGAGATGTCACATGTCAGTGGTGGCCATAGCTGAAAACCAGCGCCGCGACTCTGTTTCGGATAGGGTCGCTGCATATGCTGAGCGAGGGCCATTTCGCGTGATTGTGACGCATATTTTCCTTTCACCATATTCCTCTGTTCTTCTTTTTTATTCTTGTTTTGTTTTTGTTTGATTTTATATGTATATTCGTTTATGTTTGTGCGTCACGAACGCGAATAAATGTTTTTTGATTTGATTTGATTTGATTAGATATATATAACGCAAAAAAATCGGAGAGTGGGGGCTCGTGACGCCACGTCTAGGTATGTAAAATTTGTACTAAGCAGTGACTTAACACAAAATTCAAGCGTGTTATATCTTCGTTATTATTTGTTTGTGAGAAGGAGAAAAGAAAAAATACGTGTCCATTATTTTAGGGTTATCTAAAAGACGGACTAATTACTTTTTTTGATTCACCATACCTATTTCATAACATTCATTTCTATACATTTCAAGTGTAGTATTGCTCTTGAAGTTCCACATCAGGTGTTCCAGATCTTCGATGTTTATACGTCAAAATAGAGAGTGCTTATCAGATTGAACCACTTTTGCTAAAACGTCATATCTTTATAAGCTATAGTCTAGCTGGGCTCCTGGGTTTCCACATCAGGTGTTGTACATCTTCAATTTTTATAAGTCAACAGAGAGTGCTTATCAGATTGAACAACTTTTGCTAAAACGTCATACCTCTATATGCTATAGTCTAGCTGGGCCCCTGGAGTTCCACATCAGGTGTTTTAGATCTTCAATTTGTATAAGTCAATAGAAAGTGCTTATCAAATTGAACAACTTTTGCTAAAACGGCATACCTGTATATGGTACAGAGAAGCTGGGCTCTTGGGGTTCCACATCAGGTGTTCCAGATCTTCAAATTTATTATCTCAGCTGAAAATGCTCATCACATGAAACAATTTTTGCCATGACACCATTTTTGTATCTCTTATAGTTTTGTTGGTCTGATGGTGTTCTGCATCAGGTCTTCAAGTTTCGAAGATAAATTATAGCCTATATGTTGACCAGGCTTAATACTGACGCAACAAAGAAAAAATCATTGAAATCCGTTCAGTAGTTCGGAAGATTAGCGTGTACAAACAAACAGACATACAGACAGAATTTTTTTTTTGGATTTGTGCTCCATTACTGTTTCTAAACCCCACCCAATTATTATTTTTTTAATATATTCAATGTACAGACACAGTTTTTTTACAGATTTATTATATGTATAGATTAAGTTGCTCTAGTTCATCATGAATCTTACACACATAATATTTCCTTGCAGGGCTTTCCTTCGGCTTCTTCAAGAAGTGGAGAAACTCAAGAAACAGATGTCAGCTAACAGCACCCGTCTGCCAATCAATATTGAGTGCTTCATGGAGGAGCGCGATGTCTCAAGTGAGATGCAGCGATCGCAAATGGAGCAAATCTGTGCTGAGACCTTCACACGCATCGAAAGAACTATGAGGGCCATATTGCATAATGCCAGTGAGTAACATTATTACTGCATTCTTATCTCTGTAGCTTTATATCTTCATGCACAACAACACATGCCATGTTAACATTAACATCATTGTTTCAGAGCTTAGACCTGAAGACATTCATTCTGTGGAGATTGTTGGAGGTTCTACTAGAATTCCTGCAGTCAAAAACTTGATTGAACAAGTCTTTAACAAGCATGCTTCAACCACATTAAATCAGGTAACATTAGCATAGATATGGTTTTTACATACTTCCTAACATTTATTTCTTTCCACTGACATATATATCACCAGCTGATTACAAACTGGTTGTAATAACACCATTTATATCTGACTACATACATACTATACAAAGAAATACAAATGTACTTAAACTTATGCATGGGCTGTGCATTCCTGCATAAGAGATTGTTTGAAAGAGATAACTCGGCCCTGGAACGCAAAGGGCTTACGAGAAAACATGGTTGGTTTTCGTCAGTAAGACTGACACTCCCCTATGCTGCACCCGCAGCGTGAGGGATTATTTGATGATTTCCAACAAAAAAAGGCCTTGAAAGGACAGAAGTGACGCTTACGTGTTGTACAGGACGAGGCGGTGTCGCGCGGCTGCGCGCTGCAGTGCGCCATGCTGAGCCCGGCCGTGCGCGTGCGCGAGTTCAGCGTCACCGACGTCACGCCCTACGCCGTGCGCCTCGCCTGGGACGCCGCCAAGGGCGAGGACGGTGACATGGAGGTCAGCAACAAATACTAGCCTTTATTCCAGTCTTCCCGCGGTTTTATCCGTACCCGGATAAAATAAAGCTTATGTTCACCAGCGATAATGTAGCTTCCCAACAGTAAAATAATTTTTCAAAGCTGTCATGAAGTTAAATCATGTCAAACAAATAATCAAATCTGTTCTTTTGTTTATAATATTCGTGTTGATTATTATCCTCTATTGCAGACAATATAAATACATAAATAATTTTCAAAAGATGATATGCAAAGGCAAGCTTAACCCAGAATTGGGTTTTCTTACAGCAAACCTTATTGTAAAAAAAAAGTTTATACATGGTTAGATAGTAATTACTTGTTTCACTTATTTGTGTACCTATGTACTTACCAAAGACTAATCTTGATAAATCTTTTTATTTAAAGTCAGTTTAAACCATCTTGTTCATTAAATGGTTTCAGTCTGAAAGCATACAGAGATAGAAAGATTTCCTTTAGATTTACACTACTACTAAAATGGACAGTGACATTTAATTGGTAAAATCTTTTAATTACAGGTGTTCTCTGCATTCCACGCTGCTCCATTCTCCAAGATGTTGACATTCTACAGGAAGGAGCCCTTCTCTGTTAGTGCTTACTACTCTGATCAAGTGCCCTACCCAGACACCTTTATTGGTATGTATCACAGTCTCAATTGTGCTAATATAACGTAATGGTCAAGACAAAAATAAATAATTTCTAACTACTTAAATAAATAATTCCAGGTCAGTGGCATATAAGAGATGTCCAGCCTACAGCTGAAGGCGAGTCACAAAAAGTGAAACTCAAAGTGAGAGTGAACATTCATGGCATAATCACAGTCGCCTCTGCCTCCCTTGTTGAAAAGAAGCAAGATGCTGCTCAAAATGATAATATAGAGATGGAGAATGCGAATGAAAATTCTCAGGGACAAGATGCTGCTATGGACACAAATGGCGCCGCCCAAGATCAACAACAAAATGGTCCTGAGAACCAAGAGGTGAGAGACGACGAAATGAAGGGGGAGCCTCAACAAAAACAGTCGTGGACACAGAAAGTAGGACAGTGGTTCAGCGGGGTACGTGTCGGTAGCGCGTGTGTCCAGTCCCGTGTTGTTTGTTGCCCGCCTTCTCTTCATAACGCCTAGTTTTACAATCTAACGCTATTTTGTTATCTCAGCCCTCGTTATTATAAACTTCTGGCAGCAGACATCACAATGTTACATTTCGTCCCCACCCTCATCTTGAGGTCCATTTGCACAAATTTCTAGTTTGATGAGGTTAGTACCGCCTCATGCGATTTCTACTTGTTTTTGTTCTTTTAAACTTATCTCTGTGTCCACGCATGTTTTTGTCAAGCTTGAAGTTGATTGTTTCGTTTTTTCATATTTTTCGTTCTGCAGAAACCCTGGAGTATGGAGGACTTGTGAAGCTTAAGTTATTTTTATTATTGTATTTTATTAAATGTTGAAATAAATGCAAATGGGTCACCTCATTGCTTGGAAATAAAATTTAAAGAAAAAACTTAAAAATACTATCCAAGCAGTGATGGTAGTGGGGAAAAATGTTTTTTTTAGATTTGAACTTGTGTGCTTATTCGCAGGATAACCCTGATGATAAAAAGGATAAATCAAAGGACAAGACCAAGAAGGTTCTCGTCAAAACTATTGAGCTCCCAATTGATGCCCAAACACATGGACTTGCTAAGAATGAACTCAATGCTTATTTGGAGCAAGAGGTAATTAATATTAGTTAAATATAAAATTAGACATTTATCATGCGAATTAAATAGTTGGAAAGATAGATAATAATCTCTCTCTTATATTTTTAAATTTTCAGGGTAAAATGCAAGCTCAAGACAGACAGGAAAAAGAAAGGGCTGATGCTCGTAACGCTTTGGAGGAATACGTGTATGAACTGCGGGGCAAACTCTCAGAGGGAGAAAGCCTGCATGACTTCATTGCGGAAGATAATCGTAACAGACTTGTTAATCAGTTAGACGCCCTAGAACAATGGCTGTATGATGAAGGAGAAGATCAACACAGACAGGTAATATTAATTGACATTCACACAATTTTAAGTTTTTACCTGAAGGAGAACTAAGAATGTTTTTTACGTTATTTTTGTTAATTCCAGGTATACAGCGATAAATTGACGGAGCTGAAAACTGAAGGCGAGCCTATCAAGCAGCGACGTCTGGAGTTCGAACTTCGTCCTGGCGCATTAGATGATTTCTCTAGAGCAATACAGTTGGCGAACAAGGCTGTCGACTTGTACAAGTATGTTATCTGTTTTGTACTAATATTTTAGGACCTTTAGGACTGATAGCTTGCAACACAGTAATATTCACACCATTGTGACAGAATTACTCACATTTACAGCAATATAATCAGTTATTGTACTTTCCATCGCTAGTAGTCACATGAATTTTTAATGAATATTTTGATTGTTTCAGGGCGGGCGACGCGAAGTACTCGCACCTGTCGGAGGCGGAGGTGCAGAAGGTGGCGGAGGCGGCGGCGCGCGCGCTGGCGTGGCTGGAGGCGGCGCGCCAGGCGCTCGCGCGCGCGCCGCCGCACGCGCCGCCGCCGCACTCCACGCACCACATCCGCCAGGAGCGACAGGTACACACAACGTACTGATTGTACTTACCACAATATTGACTTCTACACATAAGGATATATATGTTGAATAATTAAGAGTAATACGACGTTATAGTTATAATTATTAAATATCTATTTCAGACGTTTGAGAACACTGTTAACCCAGTGTTAAACAAACCGAAACCTAAAGAGAAGACGCCACCCCCGGCCAACCCCACAGCTGGCGACGGCCAGCCCGACGCCGGCTCCGCGCCTTCTGACGCGCAACAAACACAAGAACAAATGGATGTCGAATGAACGTCAACCACTTCTTCATCCTACCTGCACATATAATATACTAGATCATGACACTAAATAATTGCCCTGTCGTCGATGTAAACTGCAGCGATATTATTAACTGCGTTTAAACACATTCACCTGGTGTTCTTATTTAGTTTTATGATTAAACCGCAATGTTCACCCTGAAAGAACACAGTTAAATTATAGTGAATATTTATTTTTATTCAAATGATGAAATATCTGGTAACTTTGTTGTTATTGTCTAATATGCTACTTTTTTTACATATTTTTTGCAGGCCAATAACTTGATTAATAGCGCATTTCAAAGTCTAGGCATATAATCTGAGTAATAAATAGTATTAACCTAATTTATATTTTGGTTACAATTTGTACACCTAATTAATGCATTTTTGTGCGGTTACTACAATTTTATTTCATGTGATGTGATAAAATTGAATGTAGTGAATAAATATATAGCCAATAAATTAATACACATGAGCATATATTGAATATAAAGGTGAAATTAGAATTTAACAGAGTTATTACAAACAGTTTAAACAGACTTTTGATGCGTGGTTAAACAAACACACATCGAGTGGATATTAAACCTTTTAGTAATAACAGCGTTTGTCATAAGTAGTAACTATTTGTTAAATTTTACTTCTTGACTGCTTTATTGATGACTCCTATAGTTTTAATTCCACCTGTGTGCTCATGTACTAGAGTTTAATTAAGGTTTTTGTGTTGTTTAAATGGTATAATAAAAAAACAACCGTAACAATACTTACAAATGTTTAAGGGTATGTTTGCTGATTTATATGATATAGCTGTATTCTACATACATTTATTTCACTTCTGTTATTGGAGATTTTGGTACTAAACATTCACTTATTGTTATCTTGGTGATTAGTTGAGAAATCTCGCATTTTGGTAGTTGATGAGAATAAATGTGTGTTGTACTACACGATTCGAAATCTTGGTTTCGACTTTGAATAGAGCCTTAAATAACGAATACTTTTAATTTTCTTCTCTATAATAGTTGGTATTACTGGCAAAAGCATAAGAAGATTAAATATATTATCACTTCTGCTGTGTTCTTAATGCGAACAAAATGCACATGCTATAAGTAGAAAACTATATTCATCGATCCTCGCAGAAGTCAATACATTAAAGGTACATTTGAAATACTTACACTCAGTAATTTCTCAAATATACATTAATTTTGCCACTCACTACAAAATATTTGTTTTTTTTTTGTCTCGTAAGATAAAACCCCATGGTTTAAAAAGTACAACAATTTATTTACTGTGCAGAACATGCTGAGGCAAAATCGAACCATTTTTATTGAACATCGTCATCCAACTCCTAATTTGGCCTGAGGTAGCTGAGAATGCTGAGATTATGATCCTGGGTGCGGACTAACCGACCACTTCCTATACTACGACTGAGTAGTCTTGATTTTTGTTTTCATCACTGTTGTTTAATCATAAGTGCAAATCTTTGGCAATACTACTGCGCACCTTAACAGCTTAAGGCGACGAATTGGTCAACAATGATTCCATAACCGGCACGCGCATCTAAGGCGCCAAAAGGGGTCGGAGCGTCTGAGCGGGGCGAGGATAACAATACGCGCGCTAGCTTATAACTAAAAGTCGTAAGCGACAAAATGGTTTTGTAATTTTATTATTTAGAAATGATAATTTGATAAACATTCCTTCTACAATTTTAAAGAGTATGTATATACTCAACTACTAAAAAAGTCAAGAGGCTTAAATCGGTCCAGTTTGCCCATAATATGTGAATCTCTTTTTAAAAAGAGGTATGTTTGATATATTTTTCTCTGTTATAAAAGTTACCTAATCATGTTTCTACGTCTAACAAAATAAGGTTTATATCATGAACTTTCAGGTAACCAAGTTGTATTTTGATCCGTTTTGTATTTACTGAGAAAAATTGAGATCCTTGGCGCCAAAAATTCCAATTCGTCCTCTTAACTTTAATATTATAAAGAATTGATTATTAGCTCCTTAACTACTGAATGGGTTTGAAATCTTTTTCATTAATGGGAAATAACTGCCAGGTAGAGATCATCACATCACATCGCGAAAGAACCTTATTAGCGATGACGTGTACGTATTTGGGCCAGACGTAAATTGTTTATAAGTTGTATTTTTTTTTTGCGTGCACTCTCACACTTCAGTATTGCCATATCACTGTGTGTTGTTGTCACTATAGTTCTACGAACGTTAAAAAAGAAAAAAAAACTGATCCTTAGTGCGTTTAGTGTCATAATTCCAACATTTTCAAATTTCTAATTAGTAAATAACTTAAATACTAGATAAAATCATTCCATACCTAATTGAAAGATGCTGTATATGGGACTTTTTAAGCCATAAGTTCGTTCCTACCTTTGTTGTTTCGTTGTTTTTTTCAAAACTTTGTTTATCTCGTATTTAACTCCTGGTTTTACAAAAGGATGACCTGGTTTTAAGGATAAATTGTTGTTCTGACAGTTACCTTAATGATTCTTTCTATTTTACTGATGTAATTTCATCGAGTTGAGACAGTGTTGTATCTGCTGTTTAATGATTGGTTCATCTGGCCTATTGTACATTTGCTAATATAAATGGTCCAACCATTACTGTTATTTGTGCATTAAAGCTTAGTAAATGGATAATTTAACATACCATACTCTTTTTATACTTCACTGCCACAATCATGAGGCCCCCCAGTCCTATAGTTTTAAAGAAAACTACAAACTGACGACGTTTTTGCACTCAAAAGGTACATTAAATATTTAGGCATTAATGTAGGTTTTGTATATAAAAAAAAAAAGTCATGGTGGGTTAGTGGGTAAAGCACCAACCTCTGAGTGCATGGGTTCGATTCCAGGGGCGCGATTCTACTTATTTTTACTTACGCGACAGACGATTCACATCCGACTGAGATCCAATAACGACGATTGAAGCGTATGTGGCATTCCTCTATTTTTTCTTTTAAATAAATGTTTTCATCAGTTTCTGTGATCCATTAATGAATCATATTGTCTGCAAATGATTTACGATTGCAATATGATTGTAGAGCAAACTACCGTATAGTATAGACCAAATGGAAGACCAATCGAATATCATTGGAATATGATTGGTCTTAGAGCTCTGCCTCATTAGGAAGCCAATGGCGACGTCGCGGGCTGCGTATCCAATCAGTTATTTCTTACAACTAAAGCGAAGCCGCGCGATGCGCTTCGACTCTGCGCTAGTATAAATCGACCCTTACTCACTTGGCCACGGTTTGGCAACGTGGCCAAATTGGAAGCGTGGCCACGAGCTACAGTTCCCTACTCGGCTTCTGGCTACTCTGGCAGCTTGGTGAGAGGTTGCCGCGGTTGCCACAGTATAAAGCTGGGTACTCACTTAGCAGTGCAGCACGTAAGGTATCAGATACGGTATCAACCTGCAAGTGGGTACGGCTCGTCCACAGTCCTCACGAGCACACTGCGAGCCGCCTTTGTGTTCGCAGTGAAACCGCCACTCGGCGGGTGACTGCGAGCTTACAGCGCTCCACGCGCGAGCGGCTCGCAGCGGGCTCAAGCCTACGTACTCACTTGATCCCGTATCTGATACGTTACGTGCTACACTGATAAGTGAGTACCCAGCTTTATGTACGCGCGGTAAAGTGCACCTCCCTCACTCAGTCGCCAGTCAGCGTGCGATTTCTTCAGCGACGACGTAAACAATTGACTGCCGAGACGCCATGGCCACTCGAATTGGCGACCTTTGGATGCCAGGCCTGCGCCGCTAGCGACGTCGCCATGGCGTCTCAATGAGGCTGAGCTCTTATATTAGTAGCAGAATGCCCGCTATGGTTAAAACTGCTATTGCGATTCGATTCTGACATTATTAACTTAGCAGAATCGCCCCCCCTGCTATTTACAGTAGTTTTGTGCTTTGTTTTGTTAGGACCGTAGAGTTCGGGACTCAATAACGCTACTGTAATGTGTCAATTGGATATCAATTGAATCTCAAACAGGGGCCCGATTCTCCTAATTTTAGTTAAGCAACGTACGATTCACATTCGACTGCGATCCGATCCCGACTCGATTACGATTGAAGTGTATGTGGCATTCCGCTATTTTTTATTCGAAATAAACGTTTTTATCCTTTTCTGTCATTCAATAATGAATGATCTTATTATAGGGAAATATTAAAACTAAGTATCAAAATATTCATCCGCATCGCTGTCAGCTGGGATCGTGCCCAAAAGGCTGGCTGCATTGCCACGCTGGATGGCAATGCATATCCTTTGACCGAAGTATAGGCCAGCCCTTTGGTCACGAGTGGACTCCACTAATCGCTTACTAATTTCTCGAAAGAGTCTGTGGGCACTTAGGCCCCATGGTCCCAGGGTTTCAACCCCAAACGGCTCAAAAATGCAATTGCCGGTGAGGTTTACATATTTGTGCCGCTTGAGGTTTTCCGCGGCTGCAGCAGCTGCACCGACACAGCTCACCGTACTGGGAAGGTGGGAAGGTGCAAGGGTGTCGACGCAGGTTGCGTCCCACACCAAAGACCTTCCCATCTTCCAAGGCATTATAGACATCCCGTCTGGTCTCTTGCCATCGTCGCGTGCCAAGCCTCTGGGTTCTAAAATGGCTGGCACTCCGGCGGTGACAAGAGCACGACGGATAATGTCATTTATGCTGGCGTGTCGTGCCATGCGACCAGCACTTTTGCTACAGGAAAGACCATGGTGCCCAAGGCGGTCCACAGATTCACCGCACTGGCAGCGATGCGGAGCCGCAGTGGGAGCGCCGAGGCGTAGGCATGTAGCGAGCCGGAATGTAGTGTCACCCAGCATGGTCCCAACGCTGGATGACGGCAGTGCGTGAAGCCATAACCCTGACTCCCACTCTCCCACAGCCAGTAGGCGGGCACGCTCAGCAGTATTGACAGATGTTTCAATTAGTTTATTTCTCGTCAATCTGCAGAGCGGCTCGTCCCACTGTCTCTGGGAAGCCGGGTTGTCAGGGAAGGCTGTGTTTGGGCAAGCCACTTTCCAGGGGCCCGATTCTCCTAAGTTAATAATGTCAAAATCGAATAGCAATCTAATCGCAATATGATCGCAATAGCAGTTTTAACCATATCAGGCATTCTGCTACTAATAAAAGACCAATCGTATTCGATTGACATTTGATTGGTGTGCGATTGGTCTGCTATTTTGGTGATTTTGGTCAATACGGTAGTTTGCTGTACAATCATTTTGCAATCGTAAATCATTTGCAGACAAAATGATTCATTATTGAATGACAGAAAAGGATAAAAACGTTTATTTCAAAGAAAAAATGCCACATACGTTTCAATCGTAATCGAGTCGGGATTGGATATCAGTCGAATCGAGTCGAACGTGAATCGTATGTTGCTTAAGTAAAATTAGGAGAATCGGGCCCCAGGCGTTCATGCCATCAGTCAGACACGGCACCTCAGAATCGACCAGTGAAGGGGCTAAAATTTTTCTGGTCAACTCCTTAGTGCCGCAGACCGAGGATAGGAACGCCGGTAGACTTAAACTGGAAATTTTGCGACGACGTTGTGTTGCGGATGAATATTTTGATACTTAGTTTTAATATTTCCCTATAATAAGATCACTTATACTTGGATAATATAATGAATCATTTTGTCTGCATATGATTTACGATTGCAATATGATTGAAGAGCAAACTACCGTTATAGACCAAAATCACCAAAACAGCAGACCAGTCGCAAACCAATCGAATGTCGTTGGAATACGATTGGTCTTATATTAGTAGCAGAATGCCCGATATGGTTAAAACTGCTATTGCGATCATATTGCGATTCGATTTCTATTCAATTTTGACATTATTAACTTAGGAGAATCGGGCCCCTGGGGCCCGATCACTGGGCCCGATTCTCCTAATTTTACTTAAGCGCCATTCGATTCACGTTCGACTGCGATCCAATCCCGACTCGATTACGATTGAAGCGTATGTGGCATTCCGCTATTTTTTGTTTAAAATAAATGTTTTTATCCCTTTCTGTCATTCAATAATGAATCATTTTGTTTGCAAATGATTTACGATTGCAAATGATTGTACAGCAAACTACCGTATAGACCAAAATCACCAAAATAGCAGACCAGTCGCACACCAATCAAATATCAATCGAAGACGATTGGTCTTTTATTAGTAGCAGAATGTCCGACATGGTTAAAACTGCTATTGCGATCATATTGCAATTCGATTTCTATTAGATTTTGACATTATTAACTTAGGAGAATTGGGCCCCTGAGATAAATGGAACGAATTGTTGACATGTAAATATAGTGAAAAGGATAAAAACTTTTATCTAAAACAACAAAATGCGGAATGAGGGATTTTGTTTTTATTATTTTCCTAGCTGATGCGTAGATGGCGTTGATTTTGTTACGGTTACTGCAAGGAACAGAGCGTCATTTATCTTACGTACTTATCAACAATTTTAAAAAATAGTGAATAAAAATGGAATAAAAGGAGAAAAAGAAGAAATGTAGTAGGTACAATGCCATCCATCAGTTTCTTTTTTTTTTAATTCTCAAAGACAACCTTAAGGAGGAAGAAGCACTTAAGGGGAAGCCGGTTGAAAATGAGAAGTTCTGAGTAACAAAAAATATTTTATTCGGTAATAATAATATCGTTAAGAGAAACATGACTGGGTATATCGTTGCTTTATCTCGGACGACATAAAGGTTGCTCTTCAGGGGGAGTTTCAAACATAAAGTCTCTTGGGTTCTTTCTTTGCGATCTGCGGTAAGTTTCTTCAATAGATATATAAGTGATGTAACCCACAATGAAAACTGAAAAAATGTAGGTATTTGTACATATCGTAAACGCGACTTGAATATTAAGGGTCAATTCCCACTGAAAGAGCAGCGGCCGGCAGCGGCCGGCAGCGGCCGTAATTGCAAGGGATTGAGTGCGAGCGCGGCGGGCCGCGCGGCGCCGCGCTCTTACATTTTCCGTGCGGATGCGTTACGGCCGCTGCCGGCCGCTGCTCTTTCAGTGGGAATTGACCCTAAGACAGAGGCAGGTTGGCAAAACAAGGAATGTAAAAACAGAATAGTGTAACTTCCGAAGAGTGAAAGAAGTTTTCAATTTTCGCAGCTTAACGAGTTTTCCCTCTTACTCTGGCCCACCGCGGCGCACATTTTAGCTGCGTGTATTAATTTGTTTGATATCGTGGGTCTGCGTTGCGTTTCTACTGGTTACGTGGCTACTTGGTTTCGTGTACTCCAATGGAAACGTAGACCCACGTCGATAGCGTTGAGCTATGTAACCGCCTATTCAAGCAAGCCACGCATGTATCAATGACGTCAATTCATGTTTAGAATCTCCGTGGGTTGCAGTGGACACAACCTCATAGATTTTCTTCCAAAGCACAGCTTAATACACGCGCGTAGCCTCTCCGTGCACCGCGGTGGGCCTGCGCCTTTACAGAGTCGGGTTTGATAATGGAGACAAAAAAGCAATCAAATCATTAGTTTTATATAAAAATCCATTTGATTTTACCTGGCAACCAGGTGGGCATAGTTGCTAAAGTCCTTGGTATAAAGTTAGGTATTCCATGTGCAAAAGCAGTAGCAAAAGGTTTTTGTTCGTGTGGCGATATTTTATAATAAATAATCCCACGAATTACAGCTAAATCACCGAATGTTCTCCCCATCTTTAATTAATTTAAATAATCACGATTATCAATAACGCAAGAATTGTACCAAAATTACTGAGAATATAACAAAATGGTGTCATACAATAGAAAAATTGACATTTCAATTCACATTTATTTTTAAAACGTGATTAATGGTCAATCACGGGCCAATCCGATATAACGTGGTGCAAAAAATAGTATCGATAGAACTATTTACATCATCTAACCTCCCCACCATCACTACAGGTGGGATGAGGCGGCCGCGGTTTTTTAAATGAATTCTAAAATATTAGATTAGATTAACTTTTTGTTTATATTACATTACTATATAGCCGTTTTCCCGCGGTTCCACCCGCGTCCCGTGGGAGCTACTGCCCGCAACGGGATAAAATGTAGCCTATGTTACGCAGACTCGCAGATAATATAGCTTTCTAATGGTGAAAGAATATTTAAAATCGGTCCAGTAGTTTTTGAGTCTATCCTATCTATTTGAATCTGTCAATTGTCATGACTGTCATTCATTGACATTTTTGACACTTGAGTATTTTACTTACTGCATGCATGTAAGTAGTAGACAAGCGATTATATAATTCAACGTTTAGAGTGAATTAATTCAATAAAAAAAATGGGCAAGCACTTTGGGGAACTTGCTAAAATCCGAGGATTGATAACTTACAAGCTATCGCCCCATGAACAACGTGCTTACGCTAATGCTGTTTCTGTTGGATTGCCCAATATATTCCGCAGATTCCGCGAAAGCGTATTCAAGTGGGCCCCACGTAAGTATTAAAACTAAATAAGATCAAGATATAGTGCATATTCAGAAAGCTTGATTGAGTCTGACAATTATGCAACATCTGGGATGGGTTTCATGCAAAGTTTAGTAATGTAATCATCATTGTAACTAGAGGTCTCCAATTAGTGAATTTTATCACTGTCCTAATATAAGGAAGTGGCAAAATATCTTAAGCTCTTGTTGTTTGTGTAGTTATCCCTACAAACCTGTTACTAAAAAGTAGTTTCTTAATATTCGGATTTGAAGTAAGTTACATTGAAAATCATTGACAATAATCTAAAATCGTAGTAATAGAGCTCCGTTTTACCCTTTTGGTTACAGAACCCTAGAAATCAATACAAAGAATTAAGCATTTTTAAAATCAACCATTCTGATTTCTTTTTGCCAACTAATACTATAAAACAATAGGGCAAAGGAGATTGGGCAAGAATGTATGAAGTTTGGTCCAAATGTCCACCACGAACGAGACCTATATAATTAAATAGTCCACTTAATTTAGAGTAACTTTTACTAAGAAAGTAAAAAAAAAACAATGCCAAAAAAAAGTTATAGCCAAAAATGTATTCTTAATTTTCGGTAGTTTTTGTATGTTATCATTATTATTTTTAATTTTATTCCACTTCCATTTCCGCATTTTATCTAAAACTAAGATGAGTAAGACACATTTGCATATAAACAGCCCATATTTTTTTGCCCAATGGATGTACGAATCACTAACCAATTGAGGCGCCAGAAGTGCTTGAATATACTCAGCGGATCCTGGATCTAAGAAAGTTCGATGTAACTGGTGGGTAGTGTCTTCTCTCTAATAATGAACAATTCTTTTTTGTCAGAAGTTAAAGAAAGTACGATAATCGAACATCACGAAAAGTAATTGAAAAAATGAAATTGAAAAAATCTATAAAATGTTTTATTTGATTTTGCTATAACTTTTTTCTGGCGTTATATTTTTTTTACTTTCATGACAAAAAATGTTCCATATTTAACGGGCTATCTAGCCATATAGGTCTCGTTCGTGGTGGACATTTGGACCGGAATCGCCCATTGTCCTTTTGTTAGGTTCATCATCATCATCTCAGCCATAGGACGTCCACTGCTGAACATAGGCCTCCCTCTTAGATCATTGTTAGGTTATAACATTATTTTTAAATTGTGCAACATGATATATAAATTTATTTCCTTTTTTCAGCCTTCATCATTGGTTACTTAGTCTACGAGGGAACTGAACGAGAACATACTCGTCTAGCACGCAAGAATCCTGCTGATTTTGAAAATGATCAATAAATAGATGTATTAATTAAGCAACAATATTTCAATATTTATGTTTTAGTTGTTAATTAAAAGTATGTAAAAGCACAGATATTATTTTAATAACCAGATTTGAGAGACTGTGATGTAAATTGTACAGATTG
Source organism: Helicoverpa zea (assembly GCF_022581195.2). NCBI lineage: Eukaryota > Metazoa > Arthropoda > Insecta > Lepidoptera > Noctuidae > Helicoverpa > Helicoverpa zea. Next base: position 6,027,167 of record NC_061459.1, on the reverse strand, counting down.
TACTTAGCTGCATCTCACAGCCTGGGGGAACTGCTTCCGTTATTAGCCACAGACCATTACCATGGGGGCATTTTACTTCCAATGCTTACTGGTACAGTCAAAGCCAAACTGGCTATACGGCTATACACATACAAACATCCAAAACTGCCACACAATGTAGAGTTCATGAATTGCTTGACAAAATGAAGTACACATTCTTAAAGTTTTGAAGTAGCTAAACTCTAACTTGAGTAATAATTACTACATCGTACCCAGTGGCGGATTTACCAATAGGCCAAGTAGGCCAGTGCCTAGGGCGGCAGATTTAGAGGGGCGGCAAATTTAGCTATTTTTTTTAAGTTTTTTTTTTTAAATATAATTACGAGTACACAATCCATATATACGATCGATAAACGCACTGTACTACATACTTAGGCTTATGTGATCATGAATTTGAAAATACCTATTCCAATAGCGTTTCAATAAAAATAATATAAAAAACCGCGAGCAAAAAAGAGTTAAAGCACCGAAGTAGCAAAAATAACTGACGCTCTACGCTGACAATTTCTAAGCTTTTAGGAGGTGGAGGACTTTTGTATCCCAGAACTCGAAAAATTTCGCGCTCGCTGCGCTCGCATTTTTTTCAGGTTACACTGGTTTTTTTTTTATTTAAACTTGTTTGAGTATTTTTGTGTGACTCAAAAAGCTCGCGCTCGCTGCGCTCGCGCCTTTCACTTGACAGTGCCCTTTCTCTAATTTCTTTAGGTATCACTGCGTCCCAAAAATCAAAATTTCGCGCTCGCTACGCTCGCGGCTTTCTTCTTTCTGCAGTGGTATTTTTTTCACACTCGTTTGGGTACTTTTGTGTCCTAGCACCATGAATGATTTCTACACGATTTTTAAGTACTTCAATTACAATTTTAGTCCGTGATTATATTTTGTCGTTTTTCTTGGGGGGGTGTTTTATAGGTAGTCCGCCCCGGGTGCCACAAGATGCTACGCCGCCACTGATCATAGCACCCGAACGAATGAACCGATTTCAATTTAGTATTTTTTTTTGTATTACAGGTGTTTTACGGGCGAGTGTTCTTAGCAGGGGGGGGACACTCCGTACATTTTGACAGCTAAGTAAACGAAGAGTCGCCACCTTTTATTTGGCCCGGAAACTATTTACTATCTAAAAGATACCTTAAATTACCAACAGATGGCACTACACTATAATCGATTTTGTTTGTTAATATAAAATTATTTATGCAATATTAATTAGAGAAAAGTATGAGGAAAATATTAGACACTTTAAAAAAAGATAAAATAGGCGAATAAATTAAATACGGTTTAAAAAAGCACAAATATCAAATTTCATCTAAAAAGACCTGGTGTTAGTATTCCAAGTAACTTAACAAAACCGATCATAATAATATCAATATGGCGGTTTTTTGCATTCCGCATACACGCGTAAATAAAAAGTAATATATAATAATTATTTGTTTTCCTTCGACCTTTTACTATATTAACGATGACATTTTCTATTAGGGTAAATAGCACCATGTAACTATAACGATAACCAATGTTATAGTTATATGGTGCTACTTACCCTAATAGAAAATGTTATGAATATGATGCATAATTATAATATTTTTATAGCTATAGCTATGTAGGTAGTTCGGGGCCAATTTAGAGAAAGATGGCGCATTGTCAAATAGGCATGATGACAAAATTTTAAATTCCTTTGTATGATGTAGGTATACGTCTATTTTATATGAAAAATTATTAATTTTAAGAAAATGCGAAGTTTTTTTATCAAATAATTGCATTTTTCTCTGTCCACTTTGAATCAGGCGCGAAAACGCTTGTCAGTGTCATGTCGTCACTTGTGACGTCACGACTGAAATTACAAGACGCAAGTAAACAACGCTCGTGCAATAATTAAGTTTTTTGTGTATATAAATATGAATTCGAAAGTGCATAGGTGTTGTGGGGTCCCCCAGTGTAAGAACACATCCAAAACAACTCCTGATAAGTTATTTGTGTACGTTCCTCACAATAAAAAAATACGAAACAAGTGGCTTAAACTTGCAAGGCGAGATTCAAAAGCAATATTGCCCAGGGTACAACTTTATTTTTGTGAAGATCACTTTGATGTAAGTTATTACATAGTTCTCTAGATTCTAACATAGAAGTTTTTTTAATTAAACTAATACCCTTACATGGAAGTTTTTTTAATTAAACTAGTATACTTAAATGGAAGTTTTAACATTTTCTAAATTCAGCTGAACAAAAATCTTTATTTGATGCCAAAAACTCTCCCAGCATTATGATATCAATTCTAGGCAAATTAGCGCTGTTTGCCTTGATAAATCCGGGCTCCATAACTCGTGTTATAAACAATTAATTAATTAAAAACAAAGATCGCAGTGGAAGTTCACAATAACGAAATGTGACGTTCGCGCGCTTTCACGCGAGTTGTTTTGAGAGATGACGTCACGAGCTCTGATTGGTGTTCAAGATATCATGGCGGATTGCCTTATTTCGTAATTTTATTTTATAAAAATACATATTAATCACATTATTAATAAAGAAAACAATGCGCGTTTTATATTCCAAGCTTCAAGTTTAATTTAATAAATATATTATTTTAATGATTTTTGATTACTGTCATCATGCCTATTGGGTTGCAAGAATAACACGTGAGTGGGCTCTCTTTTCCCTATACAGGGTTACTGGTAACTCGACGTATTCCTTGCAGGACATCATAGTAGGGTTAAAATGCAACAAATTAAGCCACTAAATGTTCTACCGAAATTCAGTAGTTTTTGAGTTAGTAAGGGTTTTACATTTTTTGTGAAAAATCCCAGATTAAATTATTTGAAGCCAATTTGAAAATTATTCACGGGGCGACTGTATTGAAATTGAAGTTATTATCATAGTTGACACCGTAGCGGATCGTTTTTAATAACTAAAAGTTCAAAATGACTAAAACTTTGGTGAAGATCACTAATCAAACATTTTTTTTTTTGTAATTTTTGCTATTACTTCATACAAAATGTTGTCTTAGCACAAAAAAATACACTACACCAGGTGTACAAATTATTAGAAAAATATCCTTGTCTTATCAGCTATCCAAAAAGGTATGATGGTCAATACTTTTGCGTGTGTGACAGGGAAAGATAGAAGGTTTATGGGGAGCAGCTAAAATTGCGAGACGGTCAACCTATTGTTTTAAATTCCTATTATTCGTAGTTTTTACCTGCGTTTGAATTCCAAACACTCGGCAAGCTTTAGGATTGGTCACTATTGTTCCCTCGGTACGAGACAGGGTGCGACTACACAAAATCTGGTCGTCAGCGTTAGTTAGTTACAACTCTACGTCGCGCAAGTTCGTGTTTTGTAATCTGGCTATATCCTTGACTGTTGCTCCATATCTTGCTCTTGTGTTGTTCTGTGCGTTCATAAGTGCTGACTATGGCTGCATATTCTAATCAAGAATACGCTGACATATTGTACTGTTACGGACTTTGTGACGGTAACGCTGCTGAGGCACGAAGATCCTATCAACTGCGCTTTCCAAACCGCCGACTCCCCCACGTTAGTGTCTTCGGATCGACTTATCGGCGATTATCTGAAACTGGCAGTGTTCAAAGAAGCAGGCAAATTGACACTGGTCGTTCTCGGAGATACACGGCTGAGGACGAGGAGCCGATTCTTCAGCGTTTTATTGACAACCCCAACATATCTACAAACATGGTAGCGCGTGAGCTTGGTATGTCACAGTGGAAAGTCTGGTCTGTAGTTCACTTGTCAGGCCGACATCCATACCACTACCAACCCGTGCAGTCATTAGAAGAGGGAGATCCGCAGAGACGGCTTGAATTTTGTCGTTTCATGCTTAATGCCGATGCCGAAAGCGAAAACTTTTTGAAAAACATTCTGTGGACCGATGAGTCATGTTTTGACCGTGATGGTATCACAAATTACCACAATTTACATTACTGGGCACCGAAGGGAGAAGGAAACCCTAAGAAACTGAAACCAACCGCATCGCAGCGTAAGTTCTCGCTTAATGTTTGGATGGGTATTGTCGACGATAAGTTAATAGGCCCACATATTTTACCCCGAACATTAAATGGGGAACTTTATGAAGATTTCCTAAGAAATCATTTAGCAGCACTGCTCACGGATGTACCCGAAGAAAGAAGGGCAAACATGATATACCAACATGATGGATGTCCAGCCCACTTCCGCATCACAATTCGACAATTGCTGGATGAAAACTATCCAAACCGATGGATTGGGCGCGGTGGGCCGATTCCGTGGCCTGCACGAAGCCCTGATCTGACGCCGCTAGACTTTTACGTCTGGGGTCATATGAAAGACCTAGTTTATGTCACCCCCGTAAATTCAATTGAAGAACTAAGGGAGAGAATAACAGATGCGGCGAATCAGATGAGAACCACAATCACAAAAACCGAAGTGAGGAAGCGAATAAGAGCATGTATTCGAAACCGAGGACAGCACTTCGAACAAGACGTGTGAAATAATGTTATTAAAGACCACAAACTCATATTGATTAAAAATAATGATAATGTTCACGAAATTGTTTAATTTGATTTTCCGAATAAACACCTTCTTGTACTAAAGCAACAACGATTTTCATAATGCAATCCAAGACTTTGTATTAACTTTCATACTATTTTGGATAGCTGATAAGACAAGGATATTTTTCTAATAATTTGTACACCTGGTGTAGTGTATTTTTTTTGTGCCAAGACAACATTTTTTATGAAGTAATAGCAAAAATTACAAAAAAAAAAATGTTTGATTAGTGATCTTCACCAAAGTTTTAGTCATTTTGAACTTTTAGTTATTAAAAACGATCCGCTACGGTGTCAACTATGATAATAACTTCAATTTCAGTACAGTCGCCCCGTGAATAATTTTCAAATTGGCTTCAAATAATTTAATCTGGGATTTTTCACAAAAAATGTAAAACCCTTACTAACTCAAAAACTACTGAATTTCGGTAGAACATTTAGTGGCTTAATTTGTTGCATTTTAACCCTACTATGATGTCCTGCAAGGAATACGTCGAGTTACCAGTAACCCTGTATATTACTTTACTCTTTGGTTCTTAGACATGTTTGATGAAAATCGATTGAGCCGTTTAAAAGTTACAGAGGTTTTACGCTTTAAAGTCGCTGTCAAATAAACTTGTTAGGTCAACATTAAACTCTTCGATACATAGCGGGTTGCAAAAAAATCTGGTAACTGACAGAAGTATCATTAAGTTCACAATCATTAGGGGCGGCAAAAATTGAATGGCCTACTAGCGGCCAATTTGTAAATCCGCCACTGATCGTACCTACTTATTACTGACTAAGCTACTTGCTTATCAACCAGAACTCCAACCCTCTTATTATAAAATGTGGTATCAAACAAGTATCGGCTTTTGTACTACCTTTAAACCAGCTTAAAGTATCATAAGTACCGTAACTAACCAAGACATCTTCAGTCTGGTTTACCACCACTACCTTATAATATGGTGGCAAAAGTCACCATAAGCTAATAAATCCAAAAGTAGGTAGCTTAGCTTCTAACAAGCCTTTCTCAAATCCGGCCTAACGGCCTCTGACGTAGTATTATAACTGAAACTGCAATTGAGTAGCATTTGTGGACACCGTCTTGGGTCTTTACGTGCCCTCTCAGGCACGGGTGACAGGGGTGTAACATTAAAGGCCTATTCAAACCTGAGCGATATTCGCTGCCGCTGTGGGTAGAGGTACGTACGGCGCGGATTTCGCTCAGGTATTTAGTATCAAGTACCGCGGCTAGAGCGACCTGAGCGATATTCGCTGCCGCTGTGGGTAGAAGTACATACCGCGCGGGAGCAGCGGCATGCATCCCGCCCCTCACTCCGTGAAAATTTCTTACCTCTCTGAGCGAAACTCGACTACCGTGCGTTATTCTACCCACAAGGATAGCGAAATCCGTTTTGACAGTAATATTACCGCATACCCACAGGGTTTTGTCTGCTGCAGACGGTAGCGAATACCGCTTAGGTCTGAATAGGCCTTAATACCGTCAACGTCGAGACTGGGCTGCACAATGCGTAAAGCCCCCAGTACACATTGGCCCAAGCGTGGCCAATACACGCCATTACCAATGTGAACACGGGGTATTGGTGCACGTTTGTCAATGTTGGCGTGCATTCGGCGAGTTGTCGGTTTTTTGGGCACAGATCAAAGGAATCGTGGCCCAGCGTGGCCTGTGGTGTTTACACATTCAGCCAATGTTTAGTTCGTCACCGGCCGCTGAGGATAGTACACTTTTGTATTGCGTGTAAAAATAAATATAGTAGTAAATATAGTACTGTATATAGTATACAAATAAATAGCCGCAGCCTTAGTTACTTCGACGTCCATCGCAAGTGGTTTGTCAGGCAGCAATGAGCCATGCCAATGTGTAAACACCATTTGGTCGTAGCCTACATTTGTGCATTGGAAAGCTTGGCCCAACACAGGCCAATGCGTACTGGGGGCTTAACGTAATATTGCGCAATTTTATTGACATCTAGGGAGCGCCTAAACAAAACATTCAATAGAGGTGGGTGACATTAAGAGCAAATTCTTAACACGTTTAAAATCGAGTACGAGAATATGCCTGCACTGCTAGAGGTAGAGATGCGAGTGCGGCTTCATGAAAACATTTTGGAATGGACAAGACCAGCGTTATAATACTTTAAACTTTAAACAGATATTCGTGAGTCATGGTTTAAGGCGGCCCTTGACATTACAAATTGTAAACGATGCACGTCGCGTCGGGTGTCAATAATGTGTTTCTGGCTTTACACTCTGTCTGTGGCCGAACGTCAACAGTTCATTGGCTTTGCTTGCCGTGCCGACGTCAACAATAAAATTTTATTGTGATTGTGAACCTAACTTAGACAAGATATATAATTATATTTTAATCGAATTTTTCAATGAAATAGCGCAACTCCAAAGCGATTTCAAATGAATTAGTATCTTCAGTGGATTTTTTAATGTTTATGTGGCCCTACGGGAACTGGTAATATTAGGTTTACATTTCTTTATAATTTATTAACATGTTAACAATTTAAACCTAGTGGATTAACATAATTTTATTTACCCAGGTATCTTCAACTTACAAACTTAATATAACAATTTAGTCTATTAACAAAATGTTAACGTTGTTGTAAGTACTTTCACTTATGTGTTTAATTCTGTAGTTTAATAATAAGTAATAATTAATCAGTGAATATTATCGTTGCAATCTGTTATCGAAATACTTTTAACTTGTGATCAGTTTGTATCCTTAATTAGAATTTAAAAGCAATGTAATTAGATATCTTAACTAAAATCAATTTTGTGTTGAGATTATCATATTACTTATCTTTAGTTGTGTTTTACTAAAAAAATTCCTTTTCATAAGCTTCCTATGAAGTCTACTGACTCGATTGGAGAACCTTCAGTAAACACAGATCTTGTTGGAGAAGTTGTTGAGCCGGACATCGCACAAGAGCTGGCAGTTGTTGACACACAACTAAATATTGAAGAAGATATGGACGGTGACTCAAAAAAAGCACAATCCTATGCACACAACAGAAGAGTGAATAATTATGGTAAAATTATTTTTTAAGAAACCGTTGTCAAACATTGCTAAATTGGCTCCAGAAATAATTAAGTAATGCTATTTTCAGGCTATATAAAATATGTAAGCTTGGTGATATTGACATTGCAAAATGCAGCATTAGGTCTAAGTATGCGATATGCTCGCACAAGAGATGTGGAAATGTTCTCATCTGCAGCAGGTAAAGTATTATGTATTATATGATTATACACACTATAATTTGTTTATCATTCGAGTTTAAATTCACGCTTATCAGCAACATGGCTAATCAATTATGTATTTCTTTTCAGCCGTTTTAATGGCAGAAGTATTTAAATTAATCATATGTGTGTGCCTTGTTATGCAAGAGTCTGGTGGTGTTGAAAAGGGTGCACACTCAATGTACAGTGTAGTAATATTAAATGTCAGAGACACATTACGAGTCTGTGTGCCATCATTTTTATATATTGTACAAAATAATTTGCTTTATGTATCAGCATCTAACTTAGATGCAGCCACTTACCAGGTAAAACATTTTGACTTTGACTTTGAAAGCACTTATTGACTGGATTTTATATTCTAGAGAATGAAACTGACCTGTTATAAAGAACATAATAATGAAGCCTAACTATAATTCTAAAACCTAAATATGTTATTTTCAGGTCACATATCAACTAAAGATACTGACAACAGCATTTTTTGCTGTTCTTGTATTGAAAAGACAGCTCAAGAAGTGGCAGTGGTTTGCATTAGCAATTTTAGCAGCTGGAGTAGCTCTTGTACAGCTGTCCTCTACTGAAAAAACAAATGTTGCTAAACCACATTTACCAGAGCAGTCCAAAATATTAGGATTTAGTGCAGCATTGGCAGCTTGCTTTATATCTGGTTTTGCAGGAATATACTTTGAAAAAGTACTTAAAGAATCTGACATTTCTGTAAGTTAAATTCTCTCTTCAAAATGTAATGCTGTTCCTAAATTAAAAAATTGTTTCCTTTTTAAGGCAAATTTGCATTATGTATTGTAAAAACTAACTAATAATAATGGGGCTACAAAGTAGCTTACTTAGCCTAACACTAATTCAATGAGTATTCTAGCCTGTTATTTACTTCTATTTAATTCATGTTCACTAACAGTTTCAATTTACATGTTATTTAACATAAGAATGAGCTCAGGGCCAACATGTTTATATGTTATGAAAGAACAAAAGATGTGTTTGTAATGACTTCAATTCATTTTGTTTACTTGTTTCAGGTGTGGATGAGAAATGTACAGTTGAGTTTACTGTCTTTACCATTTGGAACCATTACTTATCTTGTAAATGAAGGAACTCAAAATAATTTGCTTAAAGGCTTTGATGGTTTTGTTTGGTATCTAGTCATATTACAAGCAGCAGGAGGCCTTATAGTTGCTGTAGTTGTCAAATATGCAGATAATATACTAAAAGGTTTTGCAACATCTGTTGCAATCATCATTTCCTGCATAGCATCAATTTACATATTTGATTTCAACCTCACTGTACAGTTTGCTGTTGGCACACTGTTTGTTATCGTCTCAATTTTCCTATATGGTTATGTACCCAAGAAACCTGAGCCAAGGACGTCTCTAAATGTATGATCATTTCTGTGCTTTATTTAAATTAAGTCCTTTTTATTTAAAGTATTTTATCAGTGCTTGTTTATAATAAGCTTGCCTATTTTCATAAGACTTACAAATAGATATTCATTAAGAATGATCAGGGTAATATAAAGTGTACCCTAGCAAGTATAAATTATTAATTTTGATAGGAACTGCTAAAAACAATGAATTTATTCGAGTATTAGTCAAGGATTTTTTAAACATCCCTAAACAGGAAATGTTCAAAAATGCTATGATAAGCAGTGGCTGAGTTTGTAGCTGATATTTTCACAATGGATACTTAACATTTTAACAATACAAATTATTTTATAATTATAAATAATAATCAATTCATAATCAATTTGTGAAATAATAAACCTATTTTTGGTACATAACTATAATAAGTTAATTATGATTGTTTTGCTAATTAAGTTTTATAAAATGTCTAATGGCATTTAAAATATTTTCGTAATGGTAAGTAAGAATTAAATATGAATCAAAAGCAGAATCTATGCTATCTTATATTTATAAGTAAATATGTTAATAAATTATTTTCAACTTAATATGAATTTATAATCTTTCTCTTCCTCATTTGTTCCAGCCAATTAGCAAGTTGTTGTTGAGGAGTTAGTGGACTCCGTTTGTAATAGTCTGCAGGTGGCTTTCCTTCCTCCAATCTTACAAAATAATGACTGAATTGGTATCTCACTTCTCCCATACGTCCCCTTGCATGTCTTCTTATTCCTTTAATCACCATTCCTTGACCAGAAAATGATTCAGCTGAAAAAGGACAATGCATTGTTATAACATAGGTGAACTTGGTTATTTAATTGCTAAAGTATTTTAACTATAACTACCTATATTTATTTATATGCAGAGGTGTAAATAAAGCTAATTCAAAAACATAAAATATGGGTGTATTTGGGAAATGGTAGCAAACTGACTTTAATCAATACTTGGAGAGTTGTTGAGGCTTTTGAGTTATTTACTTACCAATCCACAAATTGCTCCTAAATTCTACATTATGCTCTTTTACAGCTAAATCTTGAGCTTCAAGTATGGCTTCCTTGACAAATATTGCTCCTTTTTTATTAACAAAGCTGAGTTGTTTTACAGCCTCATCTACTGTCATTCCTCTGACAAAACTAGCAATATACCACAGCTTCTCAGGACTATACTTTATATTGGTCTTCTGATGACATACAAACTAAAAATAAACACTTAGTAAATCATTGTGTACTAATTATTGTTACTTCTTTAATTTTTATTTTAGTTGGTATATTGGTTAATATTACGATATAATATTGTCACACCTTTTATACACTGTTGGTTAAGACTCCAAATTAAGCTAGTGATGCTAGTTGTTGGTGCTATGGGTGCTAGCATAAACTGATCATCTACTACTTATTAGACAAGCATACATATTTAAATATAAATGGCAGTTATGGCAGTATACTTTACAATATTCATATGCAACAAAATTTTTGGCAATTTATATGTTCTTATTATTTCAGGAACAAGATAAAAGTAATGCAGCGAAATATTGAGAAGATTTGACATCAAGATCGAATAATAATAACTATTATCCATGTGCACTCCACCATTTCTTTCACACTATCTCAAAAGGGCTTCGGCGTGTTGGCTTTAGCCCCACGTTCACCTTAGAGAAATCTGGGACTTTGTAGTCCCATGGTGGTAGATTTATTATCAATAAGTATAACCCATTATATTATTAAGACATTATTTTGTACTGCTTTTTTGTATGCTTTCATTGGAACCGAATTCTAAATAATATAATAATCATAAATATTTTATTACATTTAGAGATATGTATATTGTTTCAGGGCGTGCATGTATTAAGAGTTCTCATAAATCCTGCCTTTTAACAACAATATCTCATACATTAGCCTGTTACTTATTTTTTATTAAGCATGAGTTTTTAAAAGAATATCTACACTAGAGAGATAAAGCTTATACATTTTAATCCGTCCATCACCTAGTAAACTGGTGTACTCACCGCTGGCCTTGGCTCTTCATCAGATGATTGTGGAGGATAGATTTTCTTGTTATACTCGAGAAATCTTCGCGGTACATCTGATTTTGACCATGCCAGGACTGACGAGCTGTTGTGTATATTCCTAGTCAGATTTGCTTTCGAGCTACTGAGACATAGATTCTTAAATAATTTATGCATTTTCCCAGTTAATATAGAAGTAGTTGAAACAAATTTGTAATTAGTTAAACACTATTCTGTAACATAACATAACCTATATAATAAAACAATTCTCATAGATTATCCGAGGTTTAGTTTTTTATTTTATTCAACCACAGATAAAGTATGCACAGATTACTGTAAGCTAGAGAGTAAAGCGCATACTAGACAGTCATAACGGTTAACGACGGGTTTTTTTTGTTTTTTTTTTTTCTTAGCTACTAGCGGACATGGGGCGCTGACATCCGTTAGTTACCGGCACGGATATTGAGCTCTCGGCGGAAGAGTGGGGATCGCTTTGCGCACTGTACACATAAGGCAATAAACCAATAAATCGCTTCTGCGCAGGTGAAGGTCATGGCTCGATATCCGTGCCGATAACTATATCAACATTAACGTTGCGCTCGTTGACTCGCCTCGCATCCGTACGCACGTGGGGACAGAACCCCGATTGAGGACGACCAGGCCTGCTTCCAGCGCCCAGTCCTCCACCATCCTACCCCGTGCATCTGTGCGTCGGGAACCCCAGGCCAAGTTCTTGTCGTTGAAGTCCCCTAACACTAGCACAGGGAGTGAATAATTTCCGACGACGACGGACAACTCCAAGAGGGAGTTGTGGAACTCGGCGAGAGTTCGGCTCGGAGAGAAGTACACCCCCACGACGACTATCTCCCCGAACCGTGCTGCGACGCAACCCCTTCCACTCTTCACCCCTTCGAGGGAAGGAGTACCAGCGGCGGCCGACGATATGATGGTCACTGAGCCGTTAAGGTCCTTAATCCAGTCATCCCTGGGAAGGACAAAGTACGGCTCAGCGACCACGGCGATGTTGATCGACCACTGCGCCATGCTTTGGAGCAACAGGGCCGCGATTCTCCTAATTTTACTTAAGCGTCATACGATTCACGTTCGACTCGATTCGACTGAGATCCGATCCCGACTCGATTACTATTGAAGGGTATGTGGCATTCCGCTATTTTTCATTGAAATAAACGTTTTTATCCTTTACGAATCAAGACAAAATGATTCATTATTGAATGACAATTCAAACTATAGTCTGTTTTTTAATCTCGTAGACTAAACTGACATTACGAGTGTTGTCAGTTTATTGCCAATTCTTAAATAGTGATGTGGCACGACCGAAACTTAGCGTTAATAAAATCAAGTATCGTTTTTTTACAATAAGTCATCCTGAAATAATGGACTTATCCTTGATGATTACGCATGGCTTTGCGTGGTCAGATATACCTGGCAGTTTGTAGCACGTCGTACAGCCGTGTGTACGTGCGTGAATTTTAAATATAAAACTTTGAATGAATATTAAATTCGTCTATTATAGATAAAAAGTTACAACACTGCAGCAAAGAGCTAGCAACATTATTTGTAAGTTTGACATTTTGCAAGTGTCAATTTAGTCTACGAGATTAAAAAACAGACTATACACAGTAAATTATCAACTACAGAATAGTGTTCATTAATTATTCTATTAGGGAATAAAACTAGTCAATGGAATAAAAGGAGAAAATTAGATTAGATTACGTTTTTTTAGCTTTGGCATTTAAGAAAGGCCTAGTTACGTAGTCAAAGAAATTATATTAAACGTAGTAGGTACAACACCATGGAACGAGTTCTTGGAAACAATATATTTTATTCTAAAAAGAAAAACTCCGATTCTCTGTTAAATACCATAGACTATCCTCTCATAAATGTGCCGTGTGTGCTGACCTTAAGCCCCCAGTACACATTGGCCTGTGTTGGGCCAAGCTTTGCAATGCACAAATGTAGGCCTCGATCAAATGGTGTTTACACATTGGCGCATGGCTCATTCCTGCCTGGCAAACCACTTGCGATGGACGTCGAAGTAATTAAGGCTTGGGCTATTTATTTGTACACTATTATATATATTTATATTATACTACACTACTATATATATTTATATTATACTACACTACTATATTTACTACTATATTTATTTTTACAAGCAACACAAAAGTGTACTTTATCCTCAGCGGTCGGTGACGAACTAAACATTGGCCGAATGTGTAAACACCCCTCGCCAAGCTGGGCCACGATTCCTTTGATGTGTGCCCAAAAAACCGACAACTCGCCGAATGCGCGCCAACCTTGACAAATGTCCGCCAACCTGCACCAATACCCCGTGTACACATTGGTGATGGCGTGTATTGGCCGCACTTGGGCCAACGTGTACTGGGGCCTTTACAAAAAAATTGGCTGTTGGTGACATGACATCTGTGGTATGTCGATGTCGACTGTTCCGTATTTTTGTTGTTGAAGATCCAGAGGATTTTTTTAAAGAAACTTCTCTGCTTTTTGTAAAATTGCGTATGGCGTAAATTCTACAAGAGAATTTATTGTGGGTGACGTAAACTAAAGACAGTACAGTGAAAAATGCGAATAGTCTCCTGTACAATTCGTTCGAATATATAGCTGAAGGCTGATGAATATGTTTTCTTTAATTTTGTCAATCTTTAGTTGAAAAATATTGTTAAAACACAATGTGCGATATTTACATCGCGGTTGTATGTTCCTCGAACATGAACCGTAGTATGGAAGCTCATGCATTTCTTGCGAAGAAAGGCTTTAAAGTTAAGTCTTATGGCACAGGAGAAAAGGTTAAGTTACCAGGTGCATCTGCTGATCGACCGAATTGTTATGAATTTGGAGTCCCATATGACGATATATATAACGATTTAATGGAAAAGGATAAAGTTTACTACACACAAAATGGTATTCTGCACATGTTAGATAGGAACAGAAGAATTAAACCCTGTCCAGAGAAGTTCCAGATATCAACTGAGCGGTTTGATGTTATAATAACTTGTGAGGAAAGAGTATACGATCAAGTCATAGAATGGTTTGGTTCAAAAAGATCAGTTTATAATCAACCAGTCCATGTTGTGAATATGGATATTCAAGATAACCATGAAGAAGCTACCATTGGTGCATTTTTAATAAGTGACATGGTCACAAAGATGGCTCAAAGTGACGATTTAGATAATGATATTGATGAACTTTTGCATGAGTTTGAAGGAAAATGTCACCGGCCAATTCTTAATTGTATAATGTTTTATTAACATACCAGCCAAATTTATTTAAAGAATATGCTTCCAATTTAAAAATGATTGACAATGCTGTGAATATAATGAATACTATCACTGTATTCATAAGCAGATTAATATTTTCAAAAATGTTGATGTATACTCACAATGCCTTCTCATTTTGTAAGCATTTTTACGAGAAGTTTATATTTCGATTTAGAAAATCCAGGGGCCCGATTCTCCTAATTTTACTTAAGCAACATTCGATTGACGTTCGACTCGATTCGACTGAGATCCGATCCCGACTCGATTACGATTGAAGCGTATGTGGCATTCCGCTATTTTTTCTTTGAACTAAACGTTTTTATCCTTTTCTGTCATTCAATAATGAATCATTTTGTCTGCAAATGATTTACGATTGCAAAATGATTGTACAGCAAACTACCGTATAGACCAAAATTACCAAAATAGCAGACCAATCGCACACCAATCAAATGTCAATCGAATACGATTGGTCTTTTATGGGAACAAATATAATGACCACCATAAAATGCTTTGATACCCTAAGTTTTGCAACCAGAAATATCTACTGAACACCAGAAAAATAAAGTCTAAAAATGTAATAGTACCAGCTATTTTAGTCACGACTTCACTTTAAATTGTATTCGACCACCAAATTTAGTAAATGATCACCAACTCTTGACGACCAAATTAATGTATTATTTTTGCCTAAATAAGTCACTGTGATTGCCATAAAATGTAGGCTTATTACCAAATAAAGTATTATGATGCCATATTAAGTTATGTGTCCGGCTTGCAATGCATGCGTGAGTGTCAGTATGACGAGTGACAGGGGAAAATGGAAGAAAATGACATATTGCGCCGACGCCAAGTAAAATTGGGAACAGGGCAGGAGAAAGAAGAAGAAGAATGTGTTTCTCAATACACTCTTATCGCACTGTTTAGAGGCATGCAATAGACAATTTTCCACGCTAGTGCAGGAAAAGGGTCCCCATAATGTTATTACATTTATTTTATCAGGCCGAACTTATTTTTTTGGAGTCAGTTTACTTAAACAGGATAGCAAGATGTAAAAACTTTTTTGATGATCATTTACTACTTTTGGTGATCATTTACTACTTTTGGGATAACAATGATTTTTTTGGACTCATTTTGCTTAAATAGGATAGCAGAATTTAAAAACTTCGGTTATAATCTTACTTTAAAATGGTGGTTTAATTTTGGTGATCATTTACTATTTTTGGCTTACGCATGATTTATTTTGGAGTAATTTCACTTAAATAGGATAGCAAAGTGTTAAAACTTTGGTGATAGTTTTACATTAAAATGCGAGTTTCATTTTGGTGATCATTTACTATTTTTGTCTGCTGTTTGTTACTATATCTGGTGATCAGTTAAACATAAGCCGTCTTTTATTAGTAGCAGAATGCCCGATATGGTTAAAACTGCTATTGCGATCATATTGCGACTCGATTTCTATTCGATTTTGACATTATTAACTTAGGAGAATCGGGCCCCTGATCTTTTAATGAATAAGAACTCAATATGTAAAGCAAAGGTAACATTGTTTTTGAACAAGTTATCTGCTAATATACCAATAAAGTGACCAGTTCATTAATTTAAAAAACAGTTTGATCTGTTGTAAGCTAAAAAGCAAATCCACATGAGTTAATTTTTATTGTCTTTTATACTACATACACAAGTTTGTTCGAGCAGCAATTCTTGTTGTAAATATTTATACACTTACCATAGTGAACTGAATAAAATTTTAAGTTCCATGTATGAAGACTAAAAATGTCCATAATATTCATTAATGAATTTATCTGTAAATGTGTGTTTTGATTCTTATAAAAGGATAAAAAGGTTTTTTATATTTATTTTATTCATTTTTTCCGAATTTCTATCCCAAATGTTCTTCAATAGATTTTTAACCTTATCACAATAGTGGAAGGTTAATGTTTGATTGGAAGTCGGGTAGGTTGACCTGGGGCCCGATTCTCCTAATTTTATTTAAGCAACATACGATTTACGTTCGACTGCGATCCAATCCCGACTCGATTACGATTGAAACGTATGTGGCATTCCACTGTTTTTTCTTTGAATTAAAGGTTTTATCCTTTTCTGTCATTCATAACTATTGCAATATGATTATAGAGCAAACTACCGTATAGACCAAAATCACCAAAATAGCAGACCAATCGAATGTCGTTGGAATCCGATTGGTTTTGTAGTGGGACCTACACTAATTGTTGACGCATCTATATGTCCCGTATATCGCACTACCAACGCACGCTACTAAATATTGTGACCGTACCAAATCGTATGTAACCTATCTGGAGTCAGAAAATAAAAGTGTATTAATTAGTATTCGATTTATTTACTTATCTCTGGACACGACACCCCACCATCTAAAGTCTTATATTAGTAGCAGAATGTCCGATATGGTTAAAACTGCTATTGCGATCATATTGCGATTCGATTTCTATTCGATTTTGACATTATTAACTTAGGAGAATCGGGCCCCTGCCGGCGTCTATACTATTTGCTGATTTTCGTAAATCTGCTTTTGGCTGTCTAACTAAACAACGGCCCGCTGGTAGGATTATCAGATGGAAAAATCGAAAAACCGATTTCCGTATCTGAGATTGATTCTTCACATAATGAGTGAAGATAGACCTACCTGTTCAAGGGTGACATTACATTACAGAACTAATTATGCATCGACTTACCTACATACAAATACCTAAATACAAATTATTATAAGGATTGGTCTTTTTGCCAAAGGAATACCTACCTATAAAATATCACTGCTGAACGACTCCCCCAGTTGCAGCCAATCCAACCACCTTAGGCATCCCGTATCTAAAAAACCGGTTATTAAATATAAGTTTTTAATTGAAAATTCAAAAAACCGGTCAAAATTCTGAAGAAGGGCCGACGTGAGTCCCAAAATCCTGATATGATAACCCTACGAGCCCACTTTGTGGAACCCGTGGGCCGCGAATGTTATTTTTACACAGGTACACAGTTTCCTACAGCCGTTTGATAGATCGCCAATGCATAGATAACCATATGCGATATGAGTCCAAAAACGAGAGGACGCGATTTTGAAAAATGATTTTAATGTTCTATGATCAAAATCAAGAAACACTACAAAAAACAAATACGTAGCACAGTAGGTAACAAGTACGCAGGTATCTCTTGATGCGAGTTTGCCTGGGTAGGTAGGTACCTGCCCATACAAAAGTTAGTTTGCATATATTTTTAGATATTGTGCTTGGTGAGTCGATTAACCATTGACATTGATCACAATCTAGTTTCGTTTCGTACCTACCTACATGTTCAGGCGATTCAGCGGTGCGGTGGACTCGGGACAATGCAGAAATTTTATTTTGTGACTATATCTGATCTACCCTAGGTTGATATGGATTTTAAGCCCGCTCTACACTTAGGCCTCGGCCTCGAATTTTGCGGGCAGCGGGGCGGCAGCGGCGGCGGCGCACAGTGGTCCGGTCATTTTCAAAAAGGTGGACATAGGATCGAAAATGCATATTTAACTAAACTAAAAATTGTTTCGTATAGGAAATTTAACACTGATTAATACTTATTACTACAACTTTTCAAAAAAAACTGCTCCTTCATGTAAAAAAAAAATATCGAAAATAAAAATGTATGGGAGAAAATCTATTTTATTTTTTTTCTCCGTTCAGTATCAAAGTATAGCAACCAAATCTTATATTCTAGTAAGTACCTATTGTTCTTAATACGACAAAATATAAATTGCTTGCGTATCCCTGCGGCCTTGACGCCTACGATGCTTCAAAGTTTACAATTTTAAAGTTGAATTATCTCACATTATTAACGAGTTTATCTGAGTTTTTCTATTGAAATAAATACAAAATATCATTTTTAATAAAAAAAAACCCGCCACGCGCCCCAAGGGCCCCAACCGTGTGTTAGGCTCGCCCCTACTACTTGGGACTTAAATATACTACTGGCGAAATGACAGTATACTTTTGTGCAGTAAACTACTTTGCCGAACCCTTCGGGGAATATAAAGCGTGATGTTATGACAAAATAAGCATATTTGTATTTTGTTATATTACAATTACATACATTTTTTATATAACAATCATCATCTTCCGAGCCTTTTCCCAACTATGTTGGGGTCGGCTTCCAGTCTAATCGGATGTAACAGAGTACCAGTGTTTGTTTTACAAGGAGCGACTGCCCTAATTGACCTCCTCAGACCTCAACCCAGTTACCCGGGCAACACAATACCCCTTGGTAAGACTGGTGTCAGACTTACTGGCTTCTGACTACCCGTAACGACTGCCAAAGATGTTCAATAACAGCCGGGACCTACAGTTTAACGTGCCATCCGAAACACAGTCGTTGGTGTCCAAGATATAGGTACTTAGAAAGTACATACAAACTTAGAAAAGTTGCTTTGGTACTTGCCTAACCTGGAATCGAACCCTCACCCTCGAACTACTACTACTACCTCGAACAGGTCTTGAAAATACTTCTGACAGCTTGTTCATCTCGGTCGGCTTAGCAAGGCAAATATTGCAGGCAGATGCAGACGAAGTATCTGTTATAATAGTGGCCACTTTTCCGTCGATCATTGTCATATGAAGCTCGTGACTAATCTTTAGCCCTGCCCATTTTGTAGAATCATTGACATATATTCTAACGATAGACAAGAACATCCATACAAATAATGTACCCGCTTATGTCGCCTGTTGACATCTTGTTGACGTATTGTGACATGTAGTCATCCTCATTGATATGAATTGCAGAAGTTACATAATATTTTCGCTCGTATTTTGCCTACACTCTTCATTACTCAAAAAGTTTATTTATATCTTAGTGAATTCAAAATCATGTAATATATTAAAACCAGGAACTTATTGTTAAGAATCTTTGAATATTAATTACGAGGTTTTTTTTCTTCAAACTAATAAAGTAGACATGAAATGCACTTCGAGTGTGATGCATGTTTGTTATTGGATGAAATGAATGGATATCGATGTTTATGAGAGGTATGGCTTATATGTCAGAACTACATATGTAGAGTTTTTAAGAATGTGGGGAAGCCCGCACCGGGATAAAATATAGCCTATGTTTTTACATTAGCGAAATACATACGACGTCATATTATTTTCTTGAAAGTAAGAACCATGACAAAGTAAAGCCTGTTTTCATTGATATTTTACCTACTACCAGTTTTATGGCACATCTGTTTCTGCATGATTTGCATAATCTATTTTTAATAATAAATAATAATAATAAACATTTTTATTTCGGAATAAATTCCATATTTGTTAGTAACAGTACAAACTTATAAACTATATAGTAACATTATTTATCTAACCTACAAGCGTGAGGCTCGCCGACCCTGGGAATGTCTACTTGACTGCATGCAGTCGTATCCACCGCCCCAAGATCGGAGAGTCCCACCTTTCAGCCAACGTTCCGAGAATGATGTTGGGGCTGGCGCGAAACCGGCGAAGCAGAGATGCACATCTCTTCCGCATGATCGCCGAGAAACTATCTACGTCTGCGTCGGCAAACATGCCGGACGCGCTACAAAATCGCGGCAGCCCCAACAACACCCGGAAAGCGTTGTTGTATTGGATGCGCAGGTCACTATATGCCTTCTGCGTGTAGTTCACCCATAGGCTGCACGTGTAAAAAGATTGGCAGAAGGCTTTAAAAAGTGTTACCTTAACTCGTGCAGTACATCGAGCGAACCTACGGGCCAGCATACAGCATCGGACAGCCAGCGACCAGGGGCCCGATTCTCCTAAGTTAATAATGTCAAAATCGAATAGAAATCGAATCGCAATATGATAGCAATAGCAGTTTTAACCATATCAGGCATTCTGCTACTAATAAAAGACCAATCGTATTCGATTGACATTTGATTGGTGTGCGATTGGTCTGCTATTTTGGTGATTTTGGTCAATACGGTAGTTTGCTGTACAATCATTTTGCAATCGCAAATCATTTGCAGACAAAATGATTCATTATTGAATGACAGAAAAGGATAAAAACGTTTATTTCAAAGAAAAAATAGCGGAATGCCACATACGTTTCAATCGTAATCGAGTCGGGATTGGATATCAGTCGAATCGAGTCGAACGTGAATCGTATGGCGCTTAAGTAAAATTAGGAGAATCGGGCCCCTGCGCTCCCTTTCCACATCTAAGTTATCCTTGAGATCATCACACACCCAGTGGCCCAAGTACTTAAATTTCGTAACTCTTTTAAACTCTTTAAGATGGCGGGAACAATAAATTAATTTATATTTGTAAAATTGAATTATAAATGAAAAGTGTGATATACGATCGTTGTAATTGCATGAACAGCGTGTAATTTTACTTACTTGACTATCGAATAGTTAATATATGTAAGTTTATACCTTAATATGTTTTTTCTATTTTACAATTTTCGTTTCATAGACATCCATCTGACGCAAGTGTCAAAATCGATCTGATTTGCTATGCACAGTCTGCAGTGCATTTCAGTGTGGTAAGCTTTTTGTTCGGAACGTTCTATCTAGTACGTAGTACATATATATCGATGTGTAGAATCGATGTTTTTAGGGTTCCGTACCCAAAGGGTAAAATGGGACCCTAATGTTTTCGCTCCCCTGTCCGTCCGTCCGTCTGTCACCAGGCTGTATCTCATGAACCGTAATAGTTAGAGAGTTGAAATTTTCACAGATGATGTATTTCTGTTGCCGCTATAACAAAAAATACTGAAAACTAGAATCTAATGAATATTTTGGAGGACTCCCATACAACAAACGTGATTTTTTTGCTCATTTTTGCTCGATTTCGATAAGAATATGTGTATAATATCAGTTTGGATGGTACGGAACCCTTCGTGCGCGAGTCCGACACGCACTTGGCCGGTTTTAATTATTTCTTCCTTCAATGCAGCTTCTTCTTGCTTGGTGTATTCTGCTGTTTCTTTACAAAACTCGAACTTAATGGGCCTGGAATAATGTGTTGAAGAAGGTGCTGGGTTTTCCCATATGGTGCTATTATTAGAAACGAGGGACAAGACTTGACATGAAAACCGTTGAATCACTGAAGTCTACATCTTCACTCCTTTGTGAACTTCGTTACGGGTAGTCAGAAGCCAGTAAGTCTGACACCAGTCTTACCAAGGGGTATTGTGTTGCCCGGGTAACTGGGTTGAGGTCTGGGGGTCTACTCTAATTCAACGAAACGAAACTTCGATATCGAACGAAATTCAAACGAAGTTTCGTTAGTGACCCTACTCTATTTCATTTTCGGATGCGCATACGAAGTTCGGAATCATAGACAATTATCGTGAACGAATGGAATCTATAATATTGTGTGGGGCTTTTATGATGTCGACTAAACTAAGTTACGGTTTTTACTTTAACTTGAAATTATTAAAATTTTCAGCTTTACTTATTCATGTAACATTATAAATGTGATTCATTACATATTTCTTCTAAGATTCATGCAAACAATCTAAACTTTCAGGCAAAAAATATATTTTCAACTACTTTCGACTCGACACTATAAAAAGCCCTTTGACAGTCATTGCTAACCAACTAATTTCAAGAGTACTATTCCATGCCAAAAATGGGTAATCACGTATGACAACCAAAAATAGCTGCATAATACAATCTAATCATAACATGTCGACTTAAGATTTTTTGTTTGAATACTTTGATAAGTATTCTGAAGTGTGTTTCTCAAGTGTCGTATTTAATAAATCATGTTTCCAAGTGCTTTTATACCAAGGTACGAGTTCCCTAAGGAAGTATTATGTCGTACTTTACTACAGTCCGACTTCTACGTAGGTACGTCTGCTGTATTTTGGTTCGCAACAAGTTTTGGATTTAAAAACTTCGTGAGTAGATATCATATTATACCAATGCAATATTTGGTTTCGCTCTAACACCATTGCCTTTTCTAATACTAATCATTTATATTTTCAGTTTAAAATGGCTCCATATACGGGGTTCGGCAACTCCTCAACAAATCGAAACCATTCTCAATTTCCTGGACGAACATAGAGATTTAGCTCGCGGGAGGTTGAATAGTTGAGCCCAGCCAGGACGATAACCTGAGAGTCCACCTGTAATAGCTGCCTATGTACCACCACCATTGACACAAGAATGCCTGACTTTCACACCTTGTAAGTATTTTACTATTGTAAATAAATTGTACACAATATAGATAACATTTTTTTGAGTGTATTTATAAGAAATACTCTTCATAAAGAATACAGATTAACTTTATACTATTGAATAATGATTGCATCTTTTTTATTTTATTTACATATGGTATTAAAGGGGTCAAGTGTTAAGTTGAGAACTTTTTGTTGTTACTTAACCCTTTCAAGTGTCTTAGGCATATTTTGTTTACACTGTTGTTCGGAGCTATTGACTTAAATTGGAATGTTGTTTTGCAGCCTCTCAACACTGTACAAGGAGACGATCTGCCAGCACACGTGTAAGAAGCAGATTGTATCAATAAGAAGAGGAGCGTGCACAGAGATAGAGACGGTGAAAACCGCAGAGCTTGCAGGCATAAGGGGTGAATTGGCAGGCATCAGTCCTAACCCTACATAACACAATAAAGGAATATCTGGATAGCAATTAAGATTTTGTTAGTGTATTGTTAGTTATTTGTGTTTAGTATTTCTTTGTTATTAATTTGTTATGTCAGGGTTAAAATAAATAAAACTTTAAGCATATATTTTATTCTTTTATTAAACTCTCTTTTATTAAAAGTAATAATATCATGTCAAATTCTTAAAATCGATAATTAATATAGTTCTAGTTGAACATGTTATGATGTGCTCGAGTAGAACTTTGTCCTACCTATTCCTTTCAAAATGTGCACTAACAAAGCTCTGCAAAGTTGTATCTGCCTTCAAGAGCTTTATCTATAGGTGTCATCATATGCTCCCTTAGAGCATACCCAGAGTCACCTAAAATAAATATGAAAATATGTGAATAACACTACTACTTAATTAATGATAATGATATAAATAGGAAAGTTTGGGGTACCGCTTTTATCCCAACTTGAACAAAATATATTTAAAATGCAATAAAGTCAAACGTACCTAATAGATAAACTGTTTAATTCTGGAGACCTTCCAAGTGGCTTCTAACATCACACTCTCTCCGAATATAAGCATCATGTGTTGCTCCACCAAATGACACATTCACATTTGTTATGGGTATAGCAATCACTGTCACATATCTGCAAAATAATAAAGGATTGATCAGCATCATAATAAACAACAGTCAATGCCTCAATTAAATCATTGATGTTTAGTTCTTATAGGTACTTACAACTTGGGTGTTAAGAGAATGATTTTCGATTAAAATATTGTTCCTCATGCTCCAGAAGGTCTAACAATTACAATATGCGTTGTTTGGAGATAATAAAGGCACGAATTCCTGGCACAACTCTTCGAAAAATTGCCGACTGAGTCGTGTGATTTCCTACAAACACTACGTCGGGAATTTTGCTAATATTTAATTGATTGCGCAAGCACTGCCGGTTCCTTCTTCTGTCTACACGATCTTCACGTAAAGCTGCTTTGATTTAAAGCATTATTGTAGCCTTTGCCAATAATTTTCATACAAAATTCACAAAACGAAAACTAGGGGTCTACTCTAATTCAACGAAACGAAACTTCGATATCGAACGAAATTCAAACGAAGTTTCGTTAGTGACCCTACTCTATTTCATTTTCGGATGCGCATACGAAGTTCGGAACCATAGACAATTTTCGTGAACGAATGGAATCTATGATATTGTGTGGGGCTTTTATGATGTCGACTAAACTAAGTTACGGTTTTTACTTTAACTTGAAATTATTAAACTTTTCAGCTTTATTTATTCATGTAACATTATAAATGTGATTCATTTCATATTTCTTGTAATATTCATGCAAACAATCTAAACTTTCAGGCAAAAAATATATTTTCAACTACTTTCGACTCGACACTATAAAAAACCCTTTGACAGTCATTGCTAACCAACTAATTTGAAGAGTACTATTTCATGCCAAAAATGGGTAATCACGGATGACAACCAAAAATAGCTACATAATACAATCTAATCATAACAAGTCGACTTAAGATTTTTTGTTTGAATACTTTAATAAGTTTTCTGAAGTGTGTTTCTCAAGTGTCGTATTTAATAAATCATGTTTCCAAGTGTTTTTATACCAAGGTACGAGTTCCCTAAGGAAGTATTATGTCGTACTTTACGTACTCCGACTTCTACGTACGTCTGCTGTATTTTGGTTCACAACAAATTTTGTTTTGGATTTAAAAACTTCGTGAGTAGATATCATATTATACAAATGCAATATTTGGTTTCGCTCTAACACCATTGCCTTTTCTAATACTAATCATTTATATTTTCAGTTTAAAATGGCTCCATATATGGGGTTCGGCAAATCCTCAACAAATCGAAACCGTTCTCAATTTCCTGGACGAACATAGAGATTTAGCTCGCGGGAGATTGAATAGTTGAACCCAGCCAGGAAGATAACCTGAGAGTCCAACTGTAAAAGCTGCCTAAGTACCACCACCATTGACACAAAAATGCCGACTTTCACACCTTGTAAGTATTTTACTGTGATATATTGAGTAATGCTATTGTAAATAAATTGTGCACAATATAGATAACATTTTTTTAGTGTATTTATAAGAAATACTCTTCATAAAGAATACAGATTAACTTTATACTATTGAATAATGATTGCATCTTTTTTATTTTATTTACATATGGTATTAAATGGGTCAAGTGTTAAGTTGAGAACTTTTTGTTGTTACTTAACCCGTTCAAGTGTCTTAGCCATATTTTGTTTACACTGTTGTTCTGAGCTATTGACTAAAATTGGAATATTGTTTTGCAGCCTCTCGACATACACACTCTACAAGGAGACTGCCTACTACTAGGAGATTACAGAGGATCTGCCAGCACAGGTGTAAGAAGCAGATTGTATCAATATGAAGAGGAGCGTGCACAGAGAGAGACGGTGCAAAACGCAGAGCTTGCAGGCATCAGGGGCGAATTGGCAGGCATCAGTCCTACCCTGTTGCAGCTGCATAACACAATAAGGAAATATGTGGATAGGAATTAAGATTTTGTTAGTGTTTTGTTAGTCATTAATTGTGTTTAATATTTCTTTGTTATTAATTTGTAATGTTTAAACAGGGTAATAGTAAATAAAACTTTAAGTATATAATTTATTCTTTTATTAAACTCTACAGGAAATAAATAACATCATGTCAAATACTTAAAATCAATAAACATACATATTTTCTGGAGCATGTTATGATGTGCTTGAGTAGAACTTTGTCCTACCTATTCCTTTCCAAAATTTGCACTAACAAAGCTCTGCAAAGTTGTATCTGCCTTCAAGAGAATCTTCAACAGCTTTATCTATCGGTGTCATCATATGCTCCCTTAGAGAGAATACCCAGAGTCACCTAAAATACACATGTATATGAAAATATGTGAATAACACTACTACACAATATTAATAATATAAATGTGAAAGTTTGGGGTACCGCTTTTGTCCCAACTTGTACAAGTATATTCAAAATGCAATAAAGTTAAACATACCTAACAGATAAACTGTTTCATTCTGGAGACCCTCCAAGTGGCTTCTAATATCATACTCTCTCCAAATATAAGCATCATGTGTGTTGCTCCACCAAATGACACATCCACATTTGTTATATAGTATCGCTGTCACATAATATCTGGAAAATAATAAAGGATTGATCAGCATCATAATAAACAACAGTCAATGCCTCAATTAAATCATTAATGTTTAGTTCTTATACTTACAACTTGGGTGTTAAGAGAATGGAAATATTTTCGATTCCAGAAGGTCTAGCAATTGCAATGTGCATTGTTTGGAGGTAATAAAGGCACGAATTCCTGGCACAACCCTTCGAAAAATTGCCGACTGAGTCTGTGATTTCCTACAAACTCTACGTCGGGAATTTCGCTAATATTTAATTGATTGCGCAAGCACTGCCGGTTCCTTCTTCGCTCTACATGATCTTCACGTAAAGCTGCTTTGATTAAAAGCATTATTGTAGCCTTTGCCAATAATTTTCACACAAAATTCACAAAACGAAAAGTAACACGAAAATCAAACGATAACTCTTTTGGTTTCGTTGAATTTGAGGTTAAAATTCCGAAGTTTCGTCTGTCAAACTCAAATATTCGTTCGTAGCATTTCGAATTAGAGTAGGTTTATAGACAATAAACGTCAAACAATCTTCGTTCGTACGAAATTTCGGAACGAAATGGAACCGTGGTAAGAAGTTCGCGAAATTTCGTACGAAACTTCGTTTTTCGGTGAATTAGGGTAGACCCCCTGGGGTCTACTCTAATTCAACGAAACGAAACTTCGATATCGAACGAAATTCAAACGAAGTTTCGTTAGTGACCCTACTCTATTTCATTTTCGGATGCGCATACGAAGTTCGGAACCATAGACAATTTTCGTGAACGAATGGAATCTATGATATTGTGTGGGGCTTTTATGATGTCGACTAAACTAAGTTACGGTTTTTACTTTAACTTGAAATTATTAAACTTTTCAGCTTTATTTATTCATGTAACATTATAAATGTGATTCATTTCATATTTCTTGTAATATTCATGCAAACAATCTAAACTTTCAGGCAAAAAATATATTTTCAACTACTTTCGACTCGACACTATAAAAAACCCTTTGACAGTCATTGCTAACCAACTAATTTGAAGAGTACTATTTCATGCCAAAAATGGGTAATCACGGATGACAACCAAAAATAGCTACATAATACAATCTAATCATAACAAGTCGACTTAAGATTTTTTGTTTGAATACTTTAATAAGTTTTCTGAAGTGTGTTTCTCAAGTGTCGTATTTAATAAATCATGTTTCCAAGTGTTTTTATACCAAGGTACGAGTTCCCTAAGGAAGTATTATGTCGTACTTTACGTACTCCGACTTCTACGTACGTCTGCTGTATTTTGGTTCACAACAAATTTTGTTTTGGATTTAAAAACTTCGTGAGTAGATATCATATTATACAAATGCAATATTTGGTTTCGCTCTAACACCATTGCCTTTTCTAATACTAATCATTTATATTTTCAGTTTAAAATGGCTCCATATATGGGGTTCGGCAAATCCTCAACAAATCGAAACCGTTCTCAATTTCCTGGACGAACATAGAGATTTAGCTCGCGGGAGATTGAATAGTTGAACCCAGCCAGGAAGATAACCTGAGAGTCCAACTGTAAAAGCTGCCTAAGTACCACCACCATTGACACAAAAATGCCGACTTTCACACCTTGTAAGTATTTTACTGTGATATATTGAGTAATGCTATTGTAAATAAATTGTGCACAATATAGATAACATTTTTTTAGTGTATTTATAAGAAATACTCTTCATAAAGAATACAGATTAACTTTATACTATTGAATAATGATTGCATCTTTTTTATTTTATTTACATATGGTATTAAATGGGTCAAGTGTTAAGTTGAGAACTTTTTGTTGTTACTTAACCCGTTCAAGTGTCTTAGCCATATTTTGTTTACACTGTTGTTCTGAGCTATTGACTAAAATTGGAATATTGTTTTGCAGCCTCTCGACATACACACTCTACAAGGAGACTGCCTACTACTAGGAGATTACAGAGGATCTGCCAGCACAGGTGTAAGAAGCAGATTGTATCAATATGAAGAGGAGCGTGCACAGAGAGAGACGGTGCAAAACGCAGAGCTTGCAGGCATCAGGGGCGAATTGGCAGGCATCAGTCCTACCCTGTTGCAGCTGCATAACACAATAAGGAAATATGTGGATAGGAATTAAGATTTTGTTAGTGTTTTGTTAGTCATTAATTGTGTTTAATATTTCTTTGTTATTAATTTGTAATGTTTAAACAGGGTAATAGTAAATAAAACTTTAAGTATATAATTTATTCTTTTATTAAACTCTACAGGAAATAAATAACATCATGTCAAATACTTAAAATCAATAAACATACATATTTTCTGGAGCATGTTATGATGTGCTTGAGTAGAACTTTGTCCTACCTATTCCTTTCCAAAATTTGCACTAACAAAGCTCTGCAAAGTTGTATCTGCCTTCAAGAGAATCTTCAACAGCTTTATCTATCGGTGTCATCATATGCTCCCTTAGAGAGAATACCCAGAGTCACCTAAAATACACATGTATATGAAAATATGTGAATAACACTACTACACAATATTAATAATATAAATGTGAAAGTTTGGGGTACCGCTTTTGTCCCAACTTGTACAAGTATATTCAAAATGCAATAAAGTTAAACATACCTAACAGATAAACTGTTTCATTCTGGAGACCCTCCAAGTGGCTTCTAATATCATACTCTCTCCAAATATAAGCATCATGTGTGTTGCTCCACCAAATGACACATCCACATTTGTTATATAGTATCGCTGTCACATAATATCTGGAAAATAATAAAGGATTGATCAGCATCATAATAAACAACAGTCAATGCCTCAATTAAATCATTAATGTTTAGTTCTTATACTTACAACTTGGGTGTTAAGAGAATGGAAATATTTTCGATTCCAGAAGGTCTAGCAATTGCAATGTGCATTGTTTGGAGGTAATAAAGGCACGAATTCCTGGCACAACCCTTCGAAAAATTGCCGACTGAGTCTGTGATTTCCTACAAACTCTACGTCGGGAATTTCGCTAATATTTAATTGATTGCGCAAGCACTGCCGGTTCCTTCTTCGCTCTACATGATCTTCACGTAAAGCTGCTTTGATTAAAAGCATTATTGTAGCCTTTGCCAATAATTTTCACACAAAATTCACAAAACGAAAAGTAACACGAAAATCAAACGATAACTCTTTTGGTTTCGTTGAATTTGAGGTTAAAATTCCGAAGTTTCGTCTGTCAAACTCAAATATTCGTTCGTAGCATTTCGAATTAGAGTAGGTTTATAGACAATAAACGTCAAACAATCTTCGTTCGTACGAAATTTCGGAACGAAATGGAACCGTGGTAAGAAGTTCGCGAAATTTCGTACGAAACTTCGTTTTTCGGTGAATTAGGGTAGACCCCCTGAGGAGGTCAATTAGGGCAGTCGCTCCTTGTAAAACAAACACTGGTACTCTGTTACATCCGATTAGACTGGAAGCCGACCCCAACATAGTTGGGAAAAGGCTCGGAAGATGATGATTGTTATATAAAAAATGTAATGTATTTCTTGTAATATAACAAAATACATATATGCTTATTTTGTCATAACATCACGCTTTATATTCCCCGAAGGGTTCGGCAAAGTAGTTTACTGCACAAAAGTATACTGTCATTTCGCCAGTAGTATATATATACTTCCCAGCCGATTTCGGCTATGGTGACTGCTTTCAGTTATCATTGAGAGAAGAACTAGGATGATCAGCTCTTCTATGCGCCCTTTGATGGCTGCAGTACCCTATTTTATGTGTAAACGTGCGCGAGCATTGGCTGCACGTTAGGATACCGTCCACGTAGTTATAATGAATGGCTACTGGTGTTTTAGCCTTAAGAGCATCACGCTTCGCATCCAGTGTGGATTTCCTTTGCTCTTCGAAATCTTTGATCGCATTTTTAAGTAGGCCTCTCCATTCAGGGCGGCAAATGGCTTTTGTCTCCCAGTTCTGAGGATCAATGTTGCACCTTTTCATGTGTCTTTTCTGAACATCCTTGAAGCGTAAGAACTGGCCACCTTGTTTCCGTCTGCCGTTCTGGAGTTCAGAAAAGAAGATGCGCTTGGCCACCCTATCATCATCCATGCGTAAAACATGACCGCACCATCTGAGCTGTCGCCGCATCAGGTACGCTTCTATGCCGCAGACATTCGCGCGTCGTAGCACTTCGGTATTTCTAATCCGATCCGACCATTTGATTTTCAGAATGTCTCTTATGCACTTTAGATGAAATCGGTCCAGCGCCCGTATATGTTTCCGATAGAGGACCCATGTTTCAGCCGAGTATAAAAGATTTGGGAGGACTATGGCCTTGTAAACGGAGATTTTTGTCGAAAGCTTCAAATCATGTGTGTGTAAGACCTTGGCTCGTAATTTACCGAAGGCAGCTGATGCAGCGCCAATGCGATGGTTTATTTCGGTATCAAGGTCACACTTGGATGTAATTGTGCTGCCCAGATATTTGAAGGTATTCACTTGCTTCAGCTCAGTATCGCCAATGTTTACCTTGACAGGTTCTGTAGCTCCTTGAGAGTCGCTTGCCATTACCTCAGTTTTCTTAGACCGAAACGACAACAGACTCCCTGAAGGTTAGTCATCAGGTTCTGGAGCTCTTGTGCAGAGTTGGTAACAAAACACAGATCATCAGCGTACATGATCTCCGTTATAAGAGCATGAGATACTTTAGTATATGCTTTTAATCTGGCCAGGTTGAAAAGTCCCCCATCAGTCCTGAAACGTATTTTGATTCCAGCAGAAGTTTGTTTGAGCGCTTCACTGACAACGACAGAAAAGTAGAGAGCAAACAGTGTTGGCGCAAGCACACAACCTTGTTTGACCCCACAGGTGACAGGAAAGAACTCTGACTGGTCACCATTATAGGTAACACAGCAGGTCATCTCGTCGTGCAGAAGGCGAATCATTCTCACAAACTTCTCAGGACAACCTAATTTTGCCAGTAAAGTCCAGAGGGCTTCCCTCGGCACGCAGTCAAAAGCTTTTTCTAAGTCCACGAAGCACATACACAAAGGTTGGCCTTGTTCTCGGCTTTTTTCCTGGAGTTGCCTGATGGAAAAGATGGCTTCGCCGGTGCCCCTGTTAGGTCGAAACCCAAACTGAGTTTCTGGCAATATGGCTTCGGAGACTGGTAAAAGCCGGTTGAGAAGAACTCTGGCAAATATCTTCCCAGGGACAGAGAGGAGCGATATACCCCGGTAGGAGCTGCAGTCGGAACGGTCTCCTTTGTTTTTATACAGTGTCTGTATACGGGATATTTTAAATTCAGGTGGTATTGTTTCCTCGTTCCAAATGCGATCAAAAATTTGCCAGATGTAAGTATGAAGTTGCTCCCCTCCGTATTTCAGCAGTTCTCCGGCGATGTTGTCAACGCCAACTGCTTTTTTATTTTTCTGCTCTTTGATGGCTTGAACAACTTCAGCAAAAGTTAGTGGTTCAGCAAGCGACTCATTCGGCGGCAGAGGATGGATACGCCTTATATGCTCAAGATCTGCTGATCGATCTACATTGAGCAGGTGATTAAAGTGCTCTGCCCAACGATCAAGTATATCCTGCTTAGCAGTGAGCTTTTGGGAACCATCTAGGGATCTTAACGGAGTGCAGTTCTTTATGGAAACGCCAATCAACTTACGCATTTCTTCATAGAAAGCGCCTAGTTGGTGGGTATCTGCAAGCCACTGTATCTTTTTTGCCTTTTCAAGCCACCATCTATCTTTCATCTTCCTCGTTAATTTCCTTAAGGAATCACCACTACTTCGGACTTCTTGACTGGATTTATGATTTCCTTCATTACGCTTTATGAGTGCACGATGCTGTTTGAATGCTTCAGTTAGGGCCCTATCATTCTGGTCAAACCAGTCCTCGTTGTTTCGTTTTTTGTATCCTATGGTTTCCGTAGCCACAGTCAGTACGGTGGATGAGATCTGTTTCCATTTTGATATTAAGTCACCTTGCTGGGCATCAAACACATCTAGCGCATCTGTTAGGCCTTTCCGGTATTTTTCTTGAAGATCTTTACAATCCAGTCGATCTAAGTTGAGAGATATTGGTTTAGCCCTGCAGGGTCTTCGTGGTTCACGAAGGCGGAGTCTCAACTTAGTTACCAAAAGCCTGTGGTCTGTCCAGCAGTGCGCGCCACGCATAACGCGTGTGATATGCACCTGGGAGATGTCCCTTCGTCGCGTTATCGCGTAATCGAGGAGGTGCCAGTGTTTAGAACGCGGGTGCATCCAGGTGGTTTTGGCCAGTAGTATATTTAAGTCCCAAGTAGTAGGGGCGAGCCTAACACACGGTTGGGGCCCTTGGGGCGCGCGGCAGATTTTTTTTTATTAAAAATGATATTTTGTATTAATTTCAATAGAAACACTCAGATAAACTCGTTAATAATGTAAGATAATTCAACTTTAAAATTGTAAACTTTGAAGCATCGTAAGGCGTCAAGGCCGCAGGGATACGCAAGCAATTTATATTTTGTCATATTAAGAACAATAGGTACTTACTAGAATATAAGATTTGGTTGCTATACTTTGATACTGAACGGAGAAAAAAAAATAAAATAGATTTTCTCCCATACATTTTTATTTTCGATATTTTTTTTTACGTGAAGGAGCAGTTTTTTTGAAAAGTTGTAGTAATAAGTATTAATCAGTGTTAAATTTCCTATACGAAACAATTTTTAGTTTAGTTAAATATGCATTTTCGATCCTATGTCCACCTTTTTGAAAATCCGGACCACTGTGCGGCGCGGGAGCGGCAGGATCTTACGCGTATAATCAAATGGACCGGCCCTCGAATACAGCGGCGCGGGCGCGGGCAACGAGCGGTGCGCTCGTCAAGCGGTGACCGCCCGCGTTGGGCGTCTGCATTGTAGGCATAGTGTTATACATTTTTTTTTGTGACGTATCAAAATGTCTTCGGACGTGCAAGAGCTAATTATTTCGGCCATCTTTGCGAGGACACCCATATGGAACAGCAAACACAACAGAACACAACACTACACTGCTATAGTGCCGCGCGATTAGAGATGGGTAACTCAGGAGTGATAGATAAAAAAGATATGTATCTTTCCGTTCTTATCACTCACTCTTTGTATCAGTTCAAATCCGAATGTATCAGTGTATCTTTAACAACTCATTCAATCCGTCGTCCGTTTGTATCTGTGTTTCACTCGCACACGCAGCTTTGAGCGGCTGGCGTTACGGTTTCTCATCGGAAAGTTCAGACATCTCTTTCGCACTTCCCTACTTAGAATGTTCTGTCTCACTTTCTCGATACCGAGAATAAGTGTTTGACCATTATTTTTATTTATTTATTCGTTTTACACGGCTTTAACAGCCAATTGCATAAATCGTAAACTTAAATTCAAAATGAAAAATAGAAACTTAAAAATAAAAAAAAAATAAACTTAAAAATATTATAAACTGATATACGAATCTATCTATCCTAAACGAATCTATCACTCTTAGTTCGTATTGATTTAGTGATACATTGGATTGAATTGAACGAAGCTAGTCACTCTGAGCAACAGTACAATGTCACTCGCGGATTCGAAAGGATATAGAGATACCAAAGAGTGATACATATCCCAGTGATCAAAAGATACATATCAATCTTTTCTTTTCAATAATACGTTTTTCCCATGTCTACGCGCGATCTGCCCGCTAGTTTCGAGAACAGGTATGCGTTGCCCGCCCCGCTCCCGCGCCGCCGCCGCTGCCGCCCCGCTGCCCGCAAAATTCGAGGCCGAGGCCTTAGCCGGCGGACCGCACGCGATGGCCGCGAAATGCGTTTCGAAGAATATGCGAAACGGCTGCGGCTCCACACTTGGCGTTCGCGATTTTCGCGGCCATCGCGAGCGGTCCACGGGCATTAGGGAAAAGGTAAAATACAAAGAAAAATGACTGTAATAGTAAATTTTAATACATAACTACAAATTGATAATACGTATTACAGAAAAATATAAGTAGGAATGTAGGTATTTAAATAAGTAGGTAGATTTCCTAATATTTATAAATAAATATTTTTTTCTACTTTACATAATAATTGTACTTTTCATCTTAACTCCTAATATAATATAATTTTGCATCTTATGAACTAGCGACTAAAATGAATGGAGCATCTTGATGGCTAAATAACGTTCAGTCAACTAAGTTGTTTGTAGATCTTATCTTTCAGCTCATAATATCTGTTCAATCTTATTTCAGCATATCTGAAAAGAAATATAATTTAAAATAAGACCTCAGAAAATAGGACCAAATTAGGAATTCTGAGAATTATCCGTCATCAATAGTGATTCTAATTAGTCCGCATTTTAGATTGGTCAAAAATATTAGACACGTTTTTTTTATTTTAACAAAACATTTTTTTTTCTACAAAGATTGAGAATGGGGGCTCGCGACGTCACGTCTGTGTCAAACTTTTACTCAGAAGTGACGTAATACAAAATTCAATCGTGTTATATCTTCGTTGTTAGATTTTTTGTGAGAAAAAATAAAAAATACCTGTCCATTATTTTAGGGTTATCAAAATGACGCACTAATTACTTTTTTTCAGTCATCATGCCTATTGAGAACTTGCGCCTTTTTGAGAAGTCGCTTGAAAAGCTGCCTACGGCACTGCTTGCATGCAGGTACTAAGGTACCGACGTAAAATAAAATTATTTAGTATCTAACGAATACAATTGAATTAAATTTACCTTCCAAAATCGAAGTCGATATCGGAGTGTTCATATTGTACAAGTGACCATATTCCCCAAAGGAAATGAGACAGCAGTGACATTTGCTGAACTTCAGTGTAAACTTTATACACATGCGCATCAGAAGGGTGGTTTATATCCAAGTATATAGCTAGGTATACTTTGATCCACTCAAACTGAAATTCTTCGCAGGGATATTTGTCGTAGTCGATGTCTTCCACAGTCAGGCCTAAAATGCGATAAAAATATTTTATTTACTGATTATATAAAATAATATATTAACTTGTTAATATAGGGTGGGGAGGGGCTTGATTCTGCTAACTTGATAATTGTCCTCCCCATCAAATTTCAGCACAATCGGTTCAACCGTTCTCGAGTTATAAATAAATAGAGTAAAAACGCGACTTTTAGCAGTGAATTGGACAATTGGACTAATCGCATAGATTTATGATTAGTCCAATTGCACGGTGTGCCAATCAATAGTAGTAAAAGAGGTATAGATACAAATAGATAGCCATAATAATAATTTGTACTCACCAACGAACTCATTGAAGTGATTGGCTATATCGTACGCTTGATAGCCGTACGCAGCATATTCATAATCAATGAAAGATATTGTCCCTTCATCTTTGTTGTATATTACGTTTCCTAGAAGCAAATCATTGTGAGCAAACACAACAGGACTTTCAGTTTTTGTTAAGTGCGATTTAAGACGCTCGTACTCTATCCTTAGTTTTGTTAACGAGCCGAAACTATTTGCGAATCTATAAAAAAAAACATTGTTTTTTAGTATCAACAATATCGTGCGATTGAATGGATTATGTGTAGGATTAAGAGTCATCAATGATATCAATACACTGGAGGATCATTTTCGTTCTAAGTGGAGGTGATTGTCCATTTTTATACTAACAATATAATGTAGTTACTTCCACACTATTTGCGAATTTCCTCGGCGAGGTACTCCGAAAGTTGATTGGAGCCGAAGAAGGCGCAGCTATCTACTTGTATGGATTGAGAAAAGAATATATATTTTTTATACTAGTAATTAAGTATAGTATGTTGAAATATATAGGTAATATGCTTTGGAAGAGTAATTTCATATCATGTTTTTTTTAGGTAGAATGTTTGCGGGGAGCCCAAAATAGGCTCACATTCACTCAAGAAAGAAGGCTGGGCCCAGCCCAGACCTACCGTTTCTTTGCCTTTGTTAATAGAACAGAGTTGAAACTGGGAACTCAGTTGAACTGGCTAGAATGCTATACAAAACAAGCCGTCACAGAGCTACGAGCCTCGACCAATCCGGCCGAACGCCGTTCATCAAGCAACCGGCCTTACAACGCCTCCAAGAAAAGAAGTGAAACGGCTGGGGCCAACCAAAGTGTTATTGATATATTCTAGGTCTAAACTCCTTGTAATTTTTTTGGAATTTATTGTGGGTCGGTATAATATACATAGTTACCTGGCTTGCTTATCTTCAGATGAATACGGATCGGGTAGCAAACTCA
Organism: Helicoverpa zea; assembly: GCF_022581195.2. Lineage (NCBI taxonomy): Eukaryota > Metazoa > Arthropoda > Insecta > Lepidoptera > Noctuidae > Helicoverpa > Helicoverpa zea. The sequence goes on along the minus strand of NC_061459.1, from coordinate 5,990,661 downwards.
AAAATTGTTCAATCTTATCCCATACGAATGGTTCTTTCGGTACCTGTAATTTAAGACAATGTTGATCTTTATTATAATCGTAAGTACCTTCATCGTCTAACAATCTTATTTGTTTTAAATTATTACTAATCTACCACTGGATACATTTTTGAAGTTTTTTTTTGCATAACTATAGTAGCTTGACTTATTTAGCTACTATAGTTATGCAAAAAAAAACATTTTTGACTTATTTAAAATGTCCAATAGGTATGTAGTTTTCCGACGAAACTCTGTTTATCGTTCAAAAGGTTTTTCTTAAATACATTTATATTTACAAAATACCTATTTACTTATGTACTAGGTACTGTATTAATCATTTGTTCACTCGCTGCCCTTAACTAGTTGATAGTGGGTACCTATGCCGGGGCTGCGGGTTGTTCGAAAGAGATACCGCGGCCCTGGCACATGAAAGGCCTACGACGGACACGACGGTTTTTAGTCAGTAAGAGTCTGACACTCCCTCGCCGCTGCTAATCCACAGCGGGAGGGGTTATTTGAGGATTTTTGACGTCGTTAAAAAAAAAAGGTACCTATGACTTTTTATAAAAAAATATTAGAGGGATGGATAAAAAACATTGCTAACACAATATTCACAGTTACTTAATCAATTAAATCAATAATTTAAGCGGTAACTGTATAATTTGTTTCATATACCTAAGCTTTGTGTTAAAAGTTCTTAAAGATGATTTTAACTTTAGTTTACTGCACTGAAATGCAGTAGGTATAGTTAGTAGTTACCTACTATTCAGAGTTTTAGATAAATAACGAGAGCGTTGTTGCCGGACTTTGTTCGTCACGTAGCTACTACATGAAAGATATTATTACCGTGGCGACAATAATCAAATCGTTCTTGTATTATTGTGCAAGACATGAGCGCGCTTGGAAGACGTGCTTAGGGGCTAGAGCTGTGAAATAGCGTTATCGATAAAGGCATTAGAGCGCTTTGAAACTCTCGGAATTTACGGCGACGATCGCGAGTCTAAACAACTAAGGAGTCAAAGACACATTTCTTCTTACTTTGGAAATGGTCCAAAAGTTAGCTTCAAAGTGTAGTCAAAATTTCTTATAGATAGGTAGAGATACTGTGCTAAATAGCCATGTGTATATGTTGTACATTAACACCCCCATCTATTTATATTTACATACTTACCTACTTGCATGTTTTGTTTGGAAAAAAGGTTAATCCTGTTTTTTTGCAAGATGATTTATCAAACGTCGATTTCAAGAGTTTCTAAAACATTAGATTGTGTTGTTTCTACATTAGATAATGTTTCTACATTTGATAACATGGTTAATAATGTTTTAACACTTTTGTAGCCGTTGTTGATAAGACAATGAAACTATTTGAAAGCTACTTACATAATTAGGTACAGCGAGATAAACCTATCTCATATTAATTTTACTTATTGTAATAAGTACTTTGTCTAGTAATTAATTACCAACGTATTTGTCTGAAGTAGGCACCTAGACCTGAGACTGCACGAATACATTAGCATTAGGTACCTTCTAAGTTGTAAATCTACGTATGTTACATTCCCATATAAAGCTAGTAAGATATACCTACGTCCGGCAATTGATTAAATAAAATGACGGAAAACTACCAACGAGATCTTTTCTAGTCAGACCATGATTGAATAAGTGAACAGTTATACGGCCCGAGGGAATGATAATGGTCTGCAATTTGGTCGCAGTAGTCAATACCTTAAATTATCTATAATAGAACAAAGAAGTCAGGATTCGCCCTGGATTAAGAGTTTTCTGGGCAGTTATATAAGAAAAAAAAACTAGTCTGAACTGTGTCACACTGCTGGTCAAGGCCTCTTCATGTCTTATATCCTGGATTTTTCGCGCCCACAAATCGCGTTTGTAGGTATGCGCCCAGGTCGTCCCACCAGCGTATTTACAGTATATATGTTATGGACCATGTGATTAATTCGGGCATTATTAATAATGCCCGAGCATTATGAATAATGTCTAGCTTTATCGGGCCAAGTGATTAATAACTATCTTAACTTCATTATTTATCACATTGCACGGGCATTATTATATTGCTACATGACAGTTGGGCAATTTGATAATAAACCAAAAAATTGAAGTTAGTGACGAAAACGTATCCCACGTAACAGTTGCCCGGGTAACTGGGTTGAGGAGGTCAGATAGGGCAGTCGCTCCATGTAAAGCACTGGTACTCAGCTACATCCGGTTAGACTGGAAGCCGACCCCAACATAGTTTGGGAAAAAGGCTCGGAGGATGATGTGACGAAAACGTATCGCTGCAAAACCGACTCCACGTAGTCTTGTCTGTCCTACCCCTAGAGTGCAATTCAAAACCGCGTAAGTGTGGAGGGGCGAGGCGGCCTGCTCGCATGGAACCGCCGGAGCCCCGCAGCACCGGAGCCGTGACAGAAGCCATGCTTGCTGCATGTTGCTTGCTTACATTTTAAACGTACTGAGTTAAAAAATTAGAAGCTAAATAAATAAATTTTATGATGTCATTTAATAGTATTTTAGAAGTTTACTGTTAGAACGCATGCTACAAATTTAGATGCTAAAAAATAACCATCATGCGGAGTTGTATTTAGAGCGGTTTACTTAGAAGATAACGAGTGGCTGAGATAGTATTATTTAGATGCTCGTTAATTGTGGCTGACTTAGTAATTTAGAAGGCAACATACATTATTCGGGGCGAATAATTATATTAAAAAGGAGCCTGTTTAATAAGCACCCTTTAAATATGACTTTCCTTAACTTTTAAATGCAAAAACTAGTGGATTTTTAAGGCAGAAGTCCTTCATAATTAATCCAAATCATGAGGCTGATTATTTAAGTGGTTTAATATTTAGTTTATTTTAAATTAAATGGCAATAACAATAAAAAAATGAATATAAATATGTTATTACTTTGCTTGTATTACTTTGCCCAAAAGGTCACGGGCAATATGTATAGTGCCCGGTCAATTTGATTATTTGAATAATTATTATCAAATTGCGCTCTCACATTGGGCATTTTTCATAATGACCGGGCATTATGTATACTGCTCAATTTATCACTTGGTCCATAACATATACATGGCTAGTACGCAAGCGTGTGAAACTAGTCGCGAATAGATTGGAATTCACTTTTTATACAAAGTCTTCCGATGTATACAGCAGCAGTACGCAAATACTCGCATATATTTTGTAGTGGCCAAAGTATCTTGCTTTGTTCCATAATATACAGTGCTAGTCCGCATGCAAACTAATCGTGTATACATTGGAATAGGCGCGAAAAACTTTACGATTCCAATCTATTCGCGAGCAGTTGCATGCCCGCCATTTTGATTAAAACACGACCTAGCATTTAATGTTAATTTAAATATTAATAATGCTCGTTCAATTAAAAAACATTGTATTAAAAATTGAAGTTATAGTTCGCCATTCAGAGAATGCGTTCCTGACACGTCGCGATTGAACTGACGACGTAACTTTGCAATGGCGTTGCAGTTACGATAAAAATATTTTTGCTGGTTGTTTACCGTTTTAACAATTGAGGAGCATTAAAACAACATTATTATATCAATAATCAATGAATGTAGTTACGTCGTCAGTTCAATCGCGACGTGTCAGGAACGCATTCTCTGAATGGCCGAACTATAGTGACGAAAACGAATCGCTGCAAAACCGACTCCACGTAGTCTTGTCTGCCCTACCCTAGAGTGCAATTCAAAACCGCGTAGGCGCGGAGGGGCGAGGCGGCGCGGAGCTGAAGCGCAGGTAGTTTTAACGCCCGCCGACGCGGCTGAGGCTGGCCGGCAGAGCCGGCCAGCAAGCCGAAGCTGCGGTGGTGAGCGTGAAAACCATCTGCGACGATAAGCTCGCATGGGACCGCCGGAGCCCCGCAGCACCGGAGCCGTGACAGAAGCTATGCTTGCTGCATGTTGCTTGCTTACATTTTAAACGTACTGAGTTAAAAAATTAGAAGCTAATTAAATATATTTTATGATGTCATTTAATAGTATTTTAGAAGTTTACTGTTAGAATGCCTGCTACAAAATATGCTAAAAAATAACCATCATGCTGAGTTTTACTTAGAAGATAACTATAGTGGCTAAGATAGTATTATTTAGATGCTCGTTAATTGTGGCTGACTTAATAATTTAGAAGGCAACATACATTTTTGTTTAATTAGCATTTTTAATAAACAAACTCAGATTCAAAGCCATTTTTATTTAATGCTTTACCTAATAAAAATTTTGTATAGTTAAAGGACAATGGGCAGATTGGTATACCCCACCAATAGCAATGTCATATATATCATTGGATAGGCCTTTTTATGTAGAACAATATTTACTATGACAGCTTTGCTGAAATGTTTGTCCGTTCTGAGATATAGATCAAAAACTGTGCAAAAGTTAGAACTAAGTAATCTATTGATAACTCAAGTTTTTAAAGGAAAATCTAAGAACTACTAAGTGTAAGTCTTGTATATGAAAGAAAATCAGATTACAGTATTGATTAGCATCAGTTTTAAGATTGTTTGTTATCTATATCTCAGAACGGACAAACAATAGAACAAAGCTGTCATAGTAAATGTTGTACCAGTTAAAAAGACCTATCCAATGATATGTATGACTTTCCTATTGGTGCGGTTTCTCACTACGCCCAACATCCAGTTGGTATACATAGTTCAACTCAGATTTGCGCGCGACCCTATGTGTGCGTCGGCTTGTAAATATACAACTTTCATTCGTGTGACAGTGACGTCGTCCGAGCATGACGTGTTCTTATCGCTTTTTGTTATGGGTACAGTCGTTTACGAAAATGTCTAGTTCTTCACGGAGAAAATGTTTAAGGAGTCAGGTAGCGTTTCAAAAAATGAAACAACATTCAAAGCTTTTTATTATTACATTTTACAGTTTTTCATTATTTTCTCATAAGTTTTTTCAAATTGACTATCTAAGATGAATTAAATACTCCTTACATATTTTCTAGATCTCGGGATACGCTGACAATAAATAAAAGTGTGGACTAAGAATGTAAAAAGACGTATAATCTAGTATAATAATGTAAACAAAATGTGTGAGGAATTTTAAAAAATAATATTGCTTCGCATAATGTCGACCAAAATAAGACGGAAATAATGAAACTCATAAATGAACGTTTAAGTCATATTGATGAAGGGATGTTGGGTAATACTTGTCGACATGTACAAAAGAAAAAAGAAAAATACTATAGACATTTTGACATGGAGTCAAAATTTATAATTTACCTCGGTGAGAGTAGCGAATCCGAAAATTCATCATTTGATTTTTCAAGTAGCGATTCAGAATCATTATAAATAAATAAACATTAAATTACGTAATAACTGTTTTTCTTTAAACAGCCGTAACCCCTAAATAACTGTATTTGTACCCGACTGTACCTCTTGTCACGCACACAAAGTCACTGTGTATGTACAAGGGTTACCCACACATAAGGCCGCGCGCAAGACTGAGTTGAACTTACTATACAATAAAAGGTTGAAATGCTACATAATAGTAACAATTATGGATCCTAACGGGCACAGTAGTACTTACAAGACTTAAAGTTATTAGTACTTAGATTTTCCTTTAAAAACTTGAGGTATCAATAGATTACTTAGTTCTAACTTTAGCACAGTTTTTGATCTATATCTCAGAACGGACAAACATTTCAGCAAAGCTGTCATAGTAAATCTTGTCCTACATAAAAAGGCCTACCAATGATATATATGACATTCCTATTGGTGGGGTATACCAGGTCCCATATATTTGTGCCCATTGTCCTTTGACCGTGTATATATTGGAATGATGCATGTGCACGTCTAAGCTACGAATTATACGCGAGCAGTACGCAAAATTCGTGTATACTTTGAAATCACAAATTAAAAAACAGCATTACAAAATATCAGCGAGCAGTTTCCTATGGATGCGTTTTGGCTATGTACACTCTGTAAATACGCGTCCCACCATCTTGCAGCCTACCCCGTCTGCGGTGGCGAATGTGTGACTAATCAATTTTAAGTTTTAAGGGAAAATGAAAAGAATACATGAAACAACAAAGTGTTAGTGATGACAGACAGGACTAATAGCCAATAAACCTTATGATGGGATACAACCAAAATGCCAGCAATTCATTCGCGACTAAAAACCATGAGCAACGGCTTAACAATTTGAGTTGAGTAAATTACACGCGTCAGCAAGACGACTGCATCGAATCGCAGCTAATATATATGCAGTTGGGCCAAGGCGAAGTTTTCTAAAGGCACCTTGATACGGTTCATGGCGATTTTTGACGTGATAACGTCTTTAAAATCGTTTTAGTCGGGTGACATGTTCAGAAACTTGTGTCACACCAAAACCTCACGAGCGCGATAACAGGTATAACGAGAGAGAGACGGACCGATCTCCCGTCTCATCTCGAGCGCTGCCAGTCATTCCGTGAAACTTGTCACGCGGAATCCTCACGAGCGGAGGCTGGCATAGCGTTCGAGTGAGTGGACCGATCTTCCGTCTCTCTCACTCTAGCGGCATACAAACGAATGGAGATTTTCTCGTGCGGATAAATGTATAAAAGTATGTTTGTATGAATGTATGTATGAAGAAAAATGTATATCATAGTCGAATAAGTAAACTTGTCATTTTACACCCGAAATTTATCATCAAAAGTGTGAATAAAACGATAGATGTAATTTAAAATTTGAAAAAAATGTTATCTTCCTTCATTAATTCCTTAGTTCCCAAAAACTTATATCACCAATAAGACGTTATCACGTACCTAAACATCTCGATCGTAAACCTACTTTACAAACAACCAATTTTTTTTTCAATTGAAATCAAATCGGAAACCCTATCTATCCACCACCAATCAAAATATCAACCAACTAAATTTTGCAAGCCGTGTGACAAATTTGCGTTTCGATGCCACCGCGTGGACCAGACTCGTCTGCAGAACGAGCCGCCAGTCAACGTTACGCAAATTTGGCCCCTTATTGTGATACTACAGTTCTACAGTGTAATATTATTATGTCAACTGTGAAGCGCACAATGCTATGACGAGATAGAGTAATATGTAAATATGAAGATCATATTAATGTCTGTACCTAATTGACAAACACTTCTATTCTCAGTCATACATACTCGTGTTTCATTACCTTGTCGCTGCCTACATAATAATGAACCTACTTACTATAAGTCCAATGTTTTGTCCAGTTAACATAAAGGCCTTAAAACAATTAAAACGTAAGTAGGTAGGTAACGATTTCAGTAATGATTTTGTTTTTATTATTTGTAACCTTGAGCTAAAACTCTTTTAGCCTAGTTACCACTCGACTTTTACGGACTATAAAAGATACATACAATGTACCTACACAATATTTATATTTAATTGGCAGTAAATGCTTGAATATAAATCCAAGCATCTTATCAAACAAACTTTATTTAAGTATCTAAGTGATTTTGAAAAAAAAACATTTTGAATTAAATGAGGCCTTTAAACGTCTGCGTCAGGACCCCTGTCACAACTCTTCGACCACGAGGGTAGCAATTGGTAGCAACTAATGGTAGCTGGTAGCAATTAGGTAGCAACTCTCTATATGTATTTTGAGAGGATCGGAGAGTTGTGACAGGGGTCCTGACGCAGACCTTTAAACCCAATTTTGAAATTAAAATTTGAAGAAAAAGTCTAGTTTGGTTTGTGTAGAAAAATCAAAATAACATTACATATGGCTCTTGGCTCCGTCACTCCGTGATTTATATTATATCATACGACTATATGATAATAAATTTGAGCTATCGAACTTAATAATATTTTAGTTATTTATTCAAATAGTGCCTAATTAAGATTAAATTTTAAGAAAAAACTAAGGTCACGTTATGCTTGGGTAAAGGCTAAACATTACGTGACTTCAGTTTTTCATTATGTAGGTAGGTATAACAGAATCGTATTTTTGTTATGTCCCTATCATTTGAAGCTCACGATATATACTCAAATAAAGCAACGTTTAATCGGTAAACTGAAACCCCCTGAAAACGTTATAACCGTCACAAAAATACCTAAATTTGTTGTAATTGTGAAATGAACATGAGTCTAAAGTGATTATTATGTCATAACGGCGACGACTAAGGTAAACGCGGGTGAAGTCGTCATGCCCCAATAGTCGTCAATTAATCTTAAAACTTTTATTATTATTTTCTACTGAACTTAAAATGGGCCGGTTTATATATCAACATATTGTTGATAATATTTTGCACAATTGAAATAACAATACGGGGTTTTAACAGTCACGGCTTCTAAGATATGTTATTTGAAACGTGTGTGCCCTAACAAAATCGTTTTTTCGTGAAGTTCAGCTGTCAAAAGTGAAACTCAGCACGTGGTTTTGTGTTTTGATTTACATAACTCCAGTAGGGTCTGTGGTATGTTTCTTTGTTTAATTAGATAGTTAAGTTTATTTGCTATCGATTTAATATGCAATTTGGAATACTTTTAACATAGAAGATATATTTTTTCAATGTGACATCTAATGGTACTTCAAAACTCCCATTTGACCCAAAACCCGTCAATTTTACAATTATTTTGACGACTACTGGGACATGCTCAAAAGTTGCACCTAAACTCGTCATAATGAGGATATTTTGTGTTTTACAGTACAAAATGCGAATAAATAGCTAATATCGGGACTTTTACAAAATTGTTATCTCTCTAGAACAAACATATTTAAGGTTTAGACTACATTTGTTGATAAAACTGCGTTTCTTTAAAGCTTTTTCTTAGGGGTACATTTTACTCTCCTGGTTCTAGATGCACGTACACAGTCATGTTATTCGATTCAATTAATATGTTTCTTAATGGTTAAATCTCCTGTTTCCTATAAGTATGCATTTTCTACGAGTGTTTTTTCAGATATATATTGGCCGCTGTAGGCCTCCGCCATTCGATTAAGATCTACCGCTTTGGGTACAAGTAGGTCTAGCACTAGCTTTTGTTTCTACTACGCTTGGATTACAATTTGTGGCAAACAAAAATTGACTGTTCTTAAACTATGCTTTTTGTTCGGAATAACTGCATTTCGTCACGCGTATTGTACCGCGTCTTCTTAACGTGCCTTAATAGCGCCTGTATAAAAATTATGTCATTCAACTAGTTTTGACGCAAAAAATATTTAAACCAGTTTTAAAACTAAGATGACATAGCTTCCATCGCTGTCACTTTGCTTGTCGTATTCGATATTGATGGGTAAAGAGTAATCTTAAGTAAGATTTTTTTATTTAAAATTGTCTGTATTTAGTGATTGCATGATCGTAATTTTAACAGCAGATCATGACTGAAAGAAACTACAAGCAAGAGGGCCTTTCAAAAGTCATAGAAGCTGTAAATCAAAGGGCCACAACATCAGATGCAGCAAGAAAATTTAAAACGCCCTTTTGAGACAACTTTAATGAAATGGTGACACAAAACCGACGATTATCCCTGTATATATATACTATAGAAATGAACCCAAGGACAATCTCCGGTTCTGTGCTAAAGTATTGCTAACTATGGAGGAAAATTACTTGGGCTATTGCGTTGGGATGTTAGTGGATTAGGATATAGGAAACTATAGGAACTATGGCACCTGGAAAAAAAGTCGTGGTGGCCTGGTGGGCCAAGAATCAACCTCTCAAGTATGAGGGCGCGGGTTCGATTCCAGGTCAGGCAAGTACCAACGCAACTTTTCTAAGTTTGTATGTACTTTCTAAGTATATCCTGCAATGACACTAATGACTGTGTTTCGGATGGCACGTTAAACTGTAGGTCCCGGCAGTCTAACCAAGGGGTATTGGGTTGCCTGGGTAACTGGGTTGAGGAGGTCAGATAGGCCGTCGCTTCTTGTAAAGTACTGGTACTCAGCTGAATCCGGTTAGACTGGAAGCCGACCCAAACATAGTTGGGAAAAAAGGCTCGGAGGATGATGATGATAAGGAACTATGGCACCTGCCGATGACAATGTATAAAATACATGTTAAAATGGCAGATGGAGACTCGCCACCTCACTTACTGGGCCCCCGGGAATCAGTCGCTAAATCGCAACAAGAGGGTAACAGGTACATGAGCGGCTGAAGGGTGAGGATAACTCGGCGGACTTTAAACGCAGATCACGCGCTCCATGTGGGTCCAGCATCACCGGCCCACTCGCCACTTACCACGAGGCACCTACCCTCCGAGCAGGGCTGCTAACCCTGCTCTAGCGACTCCTCTCTGACCGGCCGATGAAGGCAAGCCAAGAGGCGGGAGACCTATCCCCCGTCATGCTTCACTCCGGCAGGCCGGAGATGGGGGACAGTATACTCTCCCTGGAGCACTCGGATATATAGCCCCGCGGGGTCGCTACTCCCCGTCATCCGCCTCAGATGCCCTGTAAGGCTTATTAGATATTTTTATTATTGGGTTTGAACGGTTAGTTGTACCTAATCATATTTTATTTTTTGATTGATACCTTTAAGACAGTAGACAGTTTAAACTGTCTATAGAGATTTTTGCAAATGGTACTTAGCATGCGCTAAGCAGTTCAGAAGTTTTGATAAATGACAACCTTACCTACATATCTCTGAATGTTAGTAATTATTTCGCTTAAAGCTATATAAATGAATGGGGCTTTTATTTTTTGTGAATACTAATTATTTTATTTTACAATTTAAATATTTTAAAAGTAATTATTTTACTCGTGCTACATATGCACATGACTGCATCGTTATTATGATTAAGAAATATAACATACTAGCTTCTGCCAGCGGTTTCACCCGCATCCCGTGGGAACTACTTGCCGTACCGGGATAAAAAGTAGCCTGTAGCCTTCCTCGATAAATGGGCTATCTAACACTGAAATAAATTTTCAAATCGGACCAGTAGTACCTGAGATTAGCGCGTTCAAACAAACAAACTCTTCAGCTTTATAATATTAGTATAGATATTTTATAGACTGGTTTTGTAATTCCAAGCGTTTGATAGATAGGAATATAAATTAAAATGCAACCATGTATCTGTTTTATTGAATACCTGCTCTTCTAACAGATTATGACCTGCTATTCTAAATAGGAATTTGGTTTTTTATCTATCTACCTACCTAATATTTCAAAAGCACTATGCTTAACAAATTCAAGCACAAAAAAAATGTACATAACTTGAACCTTATGTTCAAGAGCAGAGAGTTTACATTAGCATTAAAAGTTGACGAGTACTGGGAATATTTGACGAGTATCCGTACAAATCAGACGACTATTGGTACAAATCGCCCTTTTTTTACTTTTGCCTTAATAAGTATATAAACCCATCAAAATGATTAAAAAAACATTAGTTACATAGAATAATGAATAAATACTCTATCACGTCATGCAAAAATTTTCACTTTCTATTGAATATTTAACACACAGTAGCGCTTCAAAGTCAGTGATTTCCGAAATCCGACGACTATTGGTACGTTTACCTTAGTTGTTATCGGCATAATGCTTATGTAAATAAGTAGGTAGGTATAATAGACTTAACAAAATCTTTTTGAGAGTTTATTTTTACACGTTATACACCTACTCGCTATTCGGTTTTCATGTCGTCGTTAGTGGCCTTGGATTTAATGTGTATAGCCGATGGATGGTCACAGGGAATCGAGGGGAGGTATGCGAATCCGAAAATTGCATAGGTTACATATTTCTCCCCAAACTTTTTATCGTCACTGCACATTACGCGAGTAGATGCGCAGAAATTAATTCTAGCCTGTAGGTATCAGCGGGTGGCGGGGCTTGCGGAGGGGTGTGGACACATAAGTAGACTTGTGCTCGAAATTTAGAACTGTATCTAATCGTGAGGAAACAGAGATAAAAACCTCCATCATAGGGCAAAAAAAACATTCGGGGACACAATATGGTTGTTTGCCAAACAATGTTCGGCATACACATAACAGGCCATAGGTGGTGCGCGATTTTGGATAAACCTATCTAGAGACAACCGTGAACCATATTCAAGTTTCAAACTATCTCCACTACAAAACTTAATATTTTAGATCCGAAAGCACGTCTTTTTGGAGGGAACAACACAACAATGATTCGATTTCAATAGGTACCATTATTTTATTGTAGAACATTATTAAAAGTTGCTAATGCATCTGGCTTCAATGCACTTCCGATTTCCTAGTACTTGTAGTGTAGTTTGGGAATCCATGTTCGCGTGGCCGATGATGATGTTTGTGACACAGAAAATGGATGTAGTTGACTGTACTTTTTACTTGAAATCGGGTTAAATTCTAAAACGTGTCGAGTTGGTAAAAACATAACAGATTTATAATTTAAGTTTCACTAACTGGACGAATCAAAATCTTAAGTTGACGACATGATAAATGTTAAAATTTTGAGTTTCACCAACTGGACACATTCGTGGTGAGTTAAGTGTGTCGAGATGACGAATGACCCGATAAAAAGACGAAAATACACACATCAAAAGTGTCTAGGGATCAACATATATTTTTGCAATAACTTTTCTCCTGATTGATATTAATTAAAATTTTCTTTAAGGATTCATCAAATAAAGTGTTTTCGTTTGTCACAGTAACGATAAACCAAGTCACCTTTGCACTAATAAAGAAATTTGCCATTTTCCTAATAAAGGGATTTTTGACATTTGAAACACTAACACAAAAGTTCGAAAAAAAAGACTGAAATAACAGTTTTCTTTAAAAGTTTATTGGGTAACTTAAACAATTAATAATCCGTGTTTCTACCGCGAACACTAACAACACAAGAACATCGGTTTGGCATACTCAAAATGAGTTCATCCAAATCACGATGTGGAATGGCCGCCCATGTTCGTTGCAACAACAAAAAAAGGTCTTCTTGCGACTGGATACCCTCCATATTCGGCAGAGCTCTTCTCTGTAGCATATCCCATGCATGCTCAATCGGGTTCAAGTCTGGCGACTGAGCAGGCCAGGGCAGGACATTGATGTTAGCTGCCGCGAGAGTCTGTCTTACAACTCTTGCGGTGTGCGGTCGTGCATTATCATGCATTAACTGAAATAAGGGACCGATTTGCACTTGTAGAGGAACGATGACGTCTGATACAATCGTCTCAGCATAAATTTGAGCGTTGAGGTTGCTTCTGATCCAAATCAACTCAGTTCTTCCGCCGATCCAAATACCCGCCCATACCATGATGGTTCCACCACTATAAGGATGGACTTCCTGGCAGGATTTTAATCGCTGTTGGCGTCCAGGGGTTCTCCAGTGTCGTATACGTCTTGTATCCGGTCTCATACCAAAACGAGACTCATCAGAAAAGCACACGAAACGCCATTGTTCTTCTGCCCAATTTCTGTGTTCAAGAGCCCATTGATATCGAATCCTACGATTGTGCATTGCTATAGGTGGTACCCGTAGCGGTCTTCGGGAATGAAGGTTCACTTCATGCAAGCGGTTTCTGACTGTTTGGTCGCTAATTAAGTTCCCTGAAGAGTGATGAAGCCTCACGGCTAACATCATGGCGGTTATTGTTGGAGCTCTTCGAGTTAAGATTTGAATGTATCGGTCTTGTCTCCGTGTGGTGCAGCGATACCGTCCTCCATGGCGCTCAGCTACGGTACCAGTGCTTCGGTAACGTGTCCAAAGTCGACTGATAACACTCTGACTTGTATTCAGAGCTAAAGCCACAGTACGTTGCCGGGAACCAGCTTCTATCATTCCCACGGCTCTGAGCATTTCTTCCCTGCTTAAATGACGTCGCCGCTCCATAATAACGTTGGTTTTAATCAGTAGTAGGGAAACAGTAGCACTAATAATGTCTTCAATGCGTTGTATGTGTTTATAGGGAAAATATTGACAGCTGATTTTCATCTTTTACTCGAATTTGATTCACAGTTCCTGATTCAAATTATGAAATGCACCAAAAAGGATCCATATAAATTTATAAAATCATAAATTTATTACAAAGCCACATCTCAATCTCAAGAAATCCGCATAAAAATGCTTGATCCCTAGACACTTTTGATGTGTGTACATATAAATTCAAAGTCACATTTAATTGGGGTTGTGGGTCTAGTTCTGCCTCCTTGGTCTAAGTCTTTGGAGGCTTCAGAGTTTGCTACAAGCGATCAAACTAACCGAAATCGTTAACGTAAAGTGGGTGTGCGTTCCCGAAGGCTCCTCCCACCACCGGGTGAATCAATGGAATTTTATTAACTTACAATCAATAACCTACTTCTTGTATTATGGTAAAAATAAACTTCAAAACATAACCCAGTATAATTAGGGTTACCATATCATCTCAAGATTTTAGGACTGTTCAAAAAGGCCAATGTGACGTTGCGCTTCGGATCGTAACACATTCGCGTTGGCGATTCACCCACGCAGGACGCATCCTAGGTACCTACATTCGCGAGGTCCGCACTCCGTTGTCGCACACAAGCCTCGCTTTTCGAAAATTTGAGTTTGCGAGGTTGTAGGGGTAACCTCCAGATCTACTCAGCCTATTTTTTAAATTCTTGTAGCAACAGAAAGCCATTTAATTTATTAGTGTCATAGGCTCTCTTTTTAACCATGATAGTATGATACAAGAAAGTAGTTCCCTTAAAACTTTGATGTAGAATCATCTATAAGTTTATAATAATTTGAATTAGGAAATAGGATTCACTACTTGCATGGTACAATCAAATATCATAATTGTACATATTCAATTTGATATAGCTGTACTGTAAAAATGTTTGTTATTCTGAATATGCAACATACATGGGACAAATCATACCTTAGCATACACAAGCTTGTGAAGATGGCAGGTGATCCATCCAATGCAGATAACTTATGTTCAATGCAGCCAATACCTGAATGGTAACCATTTATTTACTTGACACTCCTGATTTATACTCTTTTCAAGCCAAGTTTGCTACATTACTTTACAAGAACCTATGCATTATGTTTACCCCTGACTTGTAATGGTTTCTTGAAATGAAAATAATGATTTAGTGTATTGTTCTATCCATGAATATGAATAAAATACTTTTAAATATACATACATCTTTTCCTAGTTCAACTCTGTGCATTTTTGCCATTTGCGTTGCCACTAGAGGCCATATATTATTATTTGTAACAGATTCAACATCCAAAGTAATTCCCGGATAGTATTGGTAAGCAAGTCCATTCTCAAATACGCCGTAAACTTGAGGTGCTAACCCAAGCACATTAAGAGTTTTGATGTTTCTAAAACACAAATAAGAAGTATGCAACTTTTTCTATTTATTAGTACCTGGCTGAAAGTACAAAAAGTTTGAAATTAAAAAAAAAGATTTACCTGATTTCAGCTGTACGATCAATAAATAAATCAGTTTTATTTCCATATACGCGAACAAGCACAATGTCGTGTTTTTCATTCGGCTCCAAATATTGACATGATACTAACTTATTAGTTATCCCATCTGTAAGAGTCTAAAAAAAATATCTGGAGTAAACATTTTACCTAATTTACCATGCTATTTTAGACTTATACTAGGTACTTATAATTCAAGGGTGTTTTAGAAACTTGTAGGTATATAGTAAAATTAATTGGATTCAAACAATAAATTATTTACAATGTGTTTACTAGTAGGTACCATATGACTTACCTTAAGTTTAATATTTTCTTCATTCCATTTTGGCCTTATATTTTTAAGAAGTTTTGTTACACCAGCATAAATATCATTTTCATCAATTTTAATTGGTACGAATATGTCTCCAGAAGCTGGGCAAGCAGACGACATAGCTTATTTGTAATTTAATCTAAGTAATAAAATATATTGTTACTGTAAGACCTGAAAGTACTGAACAGTTATATTATTATCCAACAAAAAACTGTTTATGTGCTCTTTAAACACAGGCTTTAGTGTATGACAGTTTTTCCCGATTCGTCAGAGAGTAAATTATTATTTTTATAAATACAAAATTTTAATAACAATATACACAATAAGTCCTATCCGATCCAACCCCGAACAAGCACTGATTGCAGGGGGAGGACACTCCGTACATTTTGACAGCTAAGTAAACGAAGAGTCGCCACCTTTTATTTGGCCCGGAAACTATTTACTATCTAAAAGATACCTTAAATTACCAACAGATGGCACTACACTATAATCGATTTTGTTTGTTAATATAAAATTATTTATGCAATATTAATTAGAGAAAAGTATGAGGAAAATATTAGACTCTTTAAAAAAAGATATAATAGGCGAATAAATTAAATACGGTTTAAAAAAGCACAAATATCAAATTTCATCTAAAAAGACCTGGTGTCAGTATTCCAAGTAACAACAAAACCGATCATAATAATATCAATATGGCGGTTTTTTGCATTCCGCATACACGCGTAAATAAAAAGTAATATATAATAATTATTTGTTTTCCTTCGAACTTTTACTATATTAACGATGACATTTTCTATTAGTGTAAGTAGCACCATGTAACTATAACGATAACCAATGTTATAGTTATATGGTGCTACTTACCCTAATATAAAATGTTATGAATATGATGCATAATTATAATATTTTTATAGCTATAGCTATGTAGGTAGTTCGGGGCCAATTTAGAGAAAGATGGCGCATTGTCAAATTGGGTTGCAAGAATAACACGTGAGTGGGCTCTCTTTTCCCTATATATTACTTTACTCTTTGACTGATTGACACTGACAGTCTGACAGTGTCACCAACCGAATCTCCTTGTTAGCTGTCTGTCTACGTTTCGTTAACACTGAACGAGTCTTTTGACTACTTTACTCTTTTTTTTTTATTGAGTTCTCAGTTGCAGATTAACATTAACTAGTCTGTGTGATTAACTGATGACTAAAGTGACAGTCAATACTATCATCATTAAACATTTCATTAAAGAATGTTTACAAGTATAAAAAAATAATTGTACAATTTTTATTCCCATTGGACTTCAATATAATTCAGGTCGATTTCAACCTGTCAGTCACATCTGTCAAGCAAGAATAATGTCAAGTGATTGAATCAATCATTATCAGAAGTGTTTGTATTGTTGTACCAAATAATAATTTCTGAGTTATTTATTGTAATATTATTGCTCTTATTTTCTGATATCTAACCAAGTTATACATTCATCTAGATTAGCTATTTTTATTTAAGTTTCCGCTTAGAATTGAAACAAATTAAGAACGTGAGCTTAAAAATGGAAGAAGTTGATTCCATTATTTTACATTTCCTTCGACAGCTAAATATGTAAGTACTTATAATTTAAAGAACCACGAAATTGTTGACCTCTCGACCATAATTCTGGATTATTTTGCAGCAATATAGATGATGAGATCAAAAACATTAATGAACTACCTGTTCACATCATTATCGAATCCGCGTCGACATGTTTAAGCGCGATTAATCCGTCTGTTAAAGTAACAAAAAATCTGCCACCGGGTATATCGCAGAGAATAGAAGTGGCTTCTCAGATTGCTTCTGTTTGTAAGGTAATTTCTCATTACCTTGATTATGTATTGATCTAAAGTTTGTGGAAATTATTTGGATGACTTTATTCTTTACAGGACCTTGGATACAAGAATGATGTTGGTTATCAAACTTTTTTATATCACAACGAGTGTGAGTTGAGGCAAGTGTTTATGTTTTTAATAGAAAGATTACCAAATGAGGGGAAACAAGCACCAACAAATATACAATCTGCCAACAGAAAATCATTACTTAAAAGAAATATTAGCAATAAAATTGGAGAAGAACTCAAGTCTATTTGGATCACACCATGTTGCAAGCCTAATTCTAATAAAATTGGTGACTTTAGTTCTGCAGGTGAAACTTTATACATATTAGTTTTATACAAACCTCTCTTAAAAATAATAAGAAATGGTAGTACAATTTTCAATGTTTTTAGATATAACTTCTACCTGTAGCTATACAAGCCTACCTGATGAACAGGTCATAGAAAAGCTGTTAAAAATTAAAGAACTCAGCAAAACTAATGTATCACTGCTTTCTAATGAACAACCAAGTAAACAGACAGAGCAACAGATTACTCAGACAGAGCCTGCAGCTAAAATAAATGAACATTCAACTAAAAGTCTGAAAGAGTTAAAAGAAACGGCTATTGTTTTAAGGCAAAAGTTGGATACCCTTGAGAACGAAAAGAATGTGATGGAAGTTGAGTTATCACAGGTAGGTTTTACTACATGAGCCTATCAGTCAAGTAATATTGTTTAGTTTTTTATAAATAACTGTAAACATAAGAATATAATCACCAATTTACACTTTTATGTTTCAGGCACAAAAGTCATTTGAGAGAGCTGATGCAGACCTAAAAAATGTGCTGAACATTCTCAATAGTATTGGAATAACTGATGTTGAGGCTGAAGGTGTGGCAGGTTTGATAGAAAAAGAACAAATGAACATCGCTAGCTTACATAGACAGAGTGAGGAACTAACATCAAGAAACTTGTCTGTTATGGTTGAAATTGACAAAATTACTAATAGCATGAACTTGACAGAAGTATGTTTAATTTTTCTGTGTTCTTATATTATTCACTATAAATAATATTCATGTAATATGCTGAATAACATACTACAATTTCAGTCTGAGAGAAGCAGGTGCAGAAAAATCTTGAGTACCTTGAAAGAGACTGCTAAGGCTTTGAAAGAAGAACATGACAAGAAAGAAATATTAGGGAACCAATTAAAGGAGAGTTATGCCAAGCTAAGGGGCGGAAATAAAAGGTTTGTCAAGACATAATTGGTAGTGGGATATACACAATTATTGAATTGCAGATACCCTCTGTCAGTTTTTTCATACACTATATATATTTTTGTAGGTCCATATACACAAAAAGGATTTTAGAAATTATAAGTAATGTAGATAAGCAGAACATGGAGATAAAGAAGATACTTGATGACACAAGACAGTTGCAAAAAGAAATAAATAGCTTAGAAGGTCAACTTGATAGATGCTTTACAATAGCTGATGAGACTCTTTTTAGGGTAAGTATTATTTATTTGAAATAAGTGCATAAAGTAAATAAGTATTAATTATTTTCTTTTTTTTAAGGATGCTAAAAAAGATGACCAAGCTAAAAAGGCATACAAGTTGCTGGCCTTGCTTCATTCAGAGTGCAACACTATTGTTTCCCTTGTCAATGATACTGGTACGTTGGCCAGGGACATAGTTGATTTAGAAGAGAACATTCAGACTGAGACAGCCAAGAGAACTGAAGATACTCTAAGGAAAATACAACTTGATCTTGCTAAGATACAGGAAGAGGGATAATTATTTTTTAAACACATGTGCAAAAATTGTGATGTGTAAGGAGCATTTCATTTCACTACTATTACTCAGGCCTTTCTCTTTGGTTCTTGTATTGCTAAGTATTGATATCAAGAAATTTATTTATTCCTTATGCATCCATCAGACATAGTACTGATCTTGATTAGCTTAAAGAAATAAGACTTTAAAGTTGCTTATGTACTGATAATTTCCCTCTTACATATTTATCTACTAGCTTCTGCTCACGTGGTGTGTGAAAGTAGCCCATGTGTCTATCCAGGGTATCTACTCACCATATAATATTAGTAGGTTAAAATAGGAAGTGTATATTATTTTGTTGTATATGAGCATAGATATAATAGTAAATAGATTGGCAATCATGTAATTTTTGAGTGACTTTTTCTGTGTAAATATGGGCTGAGTGATTTTGTTTTTGTAACACATACCACATATATTTATCTGTCACGCATTGCCAGTCTATCAAACTGTAGTGGAATCTTAAATCTATGTGTATATGAGATACCCTAAAACTACATTTATTTTATCTGGGTACAGGAAGTTCCCCCAGAATGCTGGTGAAACCGTTTATTTTACGTTATAAGTTGGAAAGTAAAGCTTTTTCTGAATTTAAAAATTCTTTTCTAATATGATTTTAGATATAAATATGATGAGAAATGATCTGCTAAATCAAATGTTATGTATGCTAAAATTATCTATTGTATATAATAAAATTAATATTCAAGTATTCTAAACTTTTATTCTATCAACTTATGACTACTTCCTTCTTGGCAAAATCTCTGGTGGAATATAGTTTTCTTCTGACTTTTTAGATGCAGTCTTCTTTGTAGTAGACTTGTCAACTAGTTTTTCTTTTTCTTCTATTTGAAGGTCTATTTTGTCTTCATTTTCAAAGAACCACAATTTTTGTTCTTGATCCTTCATTTCATTTTGTTTT
Organism: Helicoverpa zea; assembly: GCF_022581195.2. Taxonomy (NCBI): domain Eukaryota; kingdom Metazoa; phylum Arthropoda; class Insecta; order Lepidoptera; family Noctuidae; genus Helicoverpa; species Helicoverpa zea. The sequence goes on along the minus strand of NC_061459.1, from coordinate 5,970,409 downwards.
TGTTGGATTACTTGTATTCGCCGTGCTCTGTCCAGTCTTTGAGCTTGTTCTTCAAGTTTTTCATCTCTTAATTTGGCCCATGATTGGAACAGCTGAAATAATTAAGTAATATTTTAGTAATGTGTTAGTTTTATTAATACTTTTTTTGAGAAGAGTATTAGCAGTTACCTGTTTTTGTTGAGATACATCATTTTTATGTGATTTGTTGATAGCATTCTCAATAGCAACTTCTAGTGACTTTTCCAATTTGTCATCAGAATTCTGTTCTACTTTGCTCAATATTGAAATTACATTTTCTAATGTTGGCTTGATTTCAGCTTCTGCAGCATCATGTGCACTTTGTACAAGTTCTATAACTTCTTTGTAAACTTTAAATGATTTGTCAGTACAAATTTTTTCACAGAAAACTGATAATTTATCATATTTTTTGTAGATTAGCCACCCGATAAGTTGCAAGTTATTGTTTAAATTGTTGGAAGCCCTTTCTGAGATCCATGCCAATGTTTTACCAGATAATGTGAGTGTATCATTTATGTCAAAATGATCATCAAAGTAAGGGTTTCGAAGGAATTTGACTCTAATTTTAATTTCTTCAACCTTTTTACTTTTCTCCGCTGGTGGTTCTTCCGGTGGTGGGGGAGTGTAGCTATTGATGTACTTGTAGCAAGCGTACTGACACAAAGTGCATGTTATTTCATTATTATATTCTTCTTGAAGCATTACTAATGAAGCCACTCTGGCAGCAAGTTCGAAGTCTGATATGGTAAGTAGTTTGTCCAAAAGCATATTTGCAGTGTAGTCATCAAGAAAAACACCATAGTTAAGAGGATCTTTTAATATTTCAATCAGTTCTTTGACATCACCAAACTCCAAAAAATGCCTTATAGTGGCTTGATGTGTTGAGTCTAACATGTTACCTGTCTCGGCAGTTGTCCTAAGTTTATGGAGCAGGTCCTTAAGTTCTTCGAGGTGGCTGGGATCTTTAATTGCATTTGCGAACAAATCAACATCTATTGCACTGATTACGCCTTTCGAAGCATAGTTTTGATCGAGTATGTTGTAGAAATCATGAATGACTATTTTATTAAATACAGGAGAAGAATTCATATTATTCCAAGCATCGGTACATTTGTATTCTTTGGTTAAGAAATTCTTCTTCTGAATAATGACAGGACACAATATGTTATTCCTAATAAAAACTTTTCGACAATTACGTAACATTGTGAGGAATAGTTTTTATATTAATTCTGTGAAAAACACTCGGTACTTCAGCAAAAATATCGTCAGAATAAAATAAATAATTATTTATAGGTTAACTGAAATGTCAATGTCAATTGTCAATAACCCGTCCCGACATCGACAACAACCACAGAGTATAATAACAGTAACAGACAACCACCACGCATAGTAACGTATCGCGCAATTTAATTGGTCGTCTAGAGAGCGCGTAAGAATCTGCCAGACTTGAGTCATGACTCGAGTGATGAGTTTTGTCAAAAATAAAATTGACACAATATTTTTAGAAAAGTGTTCTAATAAATCCTATAAAGTGTTCAACAGATGTTTAAAGTTTTTGTAGCAAGGCCCAATATGTCCAGAAATCTGACTTTTTTGAACCGAGCCACGTAAAGGGTTCGGCGCAATGTTTTTTTTCAAACATTGGTATTTTCGCAAACGTTCAACGCCATCTATCACTTTCTTGGTTATTATAGTTAGTTAATTATTTTTTTTTTGAATTCCTAAACAGAAAACCATTGCATAACAGCGGCGCATCTATCGGACGTAACCTACTTGATTCATGGCGCGGAGCTACGCTTTGTCTATGTCACATTTTACCCCACAAACAAATGAGTCGTGTGAACCCGTGTGTGAACCTTTGAGTGTTGTCATGTATACCTAAACACTTTTTAAAATTTTAACATAATAAAACTGTTAAAAAACAATTAGTACTTGTAAAACTGCCCCGTAAAAGACCTCAACTTGCTCGAGGAATGTATCCGCTTTAAAAATGTATGTCTACTATAACTTTACTGTGTGGCAGATGTACATTCATGAATGGACATAATAATTTAAATAGAATAAGTTCTTTAACCGTCAAATCCGTAGCGGACCCCAATCGGGGTCTGAACATCAATGTCACCGTAAGCTCGGTTTAGACCCCAATTGGGGTCTGCGAATCAGTCATACACTTTCCTAATTATTTACGCTCATATTTATTTTCTTTCCAATCAAACCACATTTGTGAGTACTAAATAAAATAACTAAATAAATTTAAATTATTATTACGCATTCAAACCTTTCATATTTAGCATCCCGTTAGAAATATACCTTTTTAAAATCCAATCGTAATTACCGGGAATTCTGATCGAACTCGCCATGTTTGTTTACATTAGTTGTTTTTTTAAATTTGAAGACGCATAGACAAGATGGCGACGGTGATAGAAGTTTTGCATCGAATGATCCGATTCCTTAAAATAAAGAATCGATTTAATAATTTTATATTATTTGATATTATAATATTACTAAATTGCACTTTTGTATACTTACCATAATCTGAAAATAAATTAGGAAAAGTAAAATGACTTAATTTATTTTGAAAAAAAATGCTAGAAAATCAGTGGTAGAAAATACGTTGTAGCCGGAATAAAAAAAATCTTCGGTTTTTAGGGTTTCTGAAGACGGCAAATGAAGACTTATTCTTCGGGTGTTTGATGTGCAGGATTCCTGTAGATCTGCCAAACTTAATGGCGATTCGTTACTTCCAACTTTTTAACTGAGCGGCAAAGCTATTTGACGAGAGCCGTAGTTAGGTGTAGTTATCGCAAAATTTTATGACGATTTTATTGTTTGAAGGGCAAATAGTTCGCTGTTCATCGAAAGCTGGTCCAAGATGGAAAGATGGCCGCCGCCGACTTATTTTTAACCGACTTCCCAAAAAGCGGAGGTTCTCAATTCGACCGTTTTTTTTTGTATGTTTGTTACGCGATTACTCAGCCATTTATTTATCGATTTTGATGATTCTTTTTTTGTTTGATAGCGTGTACTTCCGAGGTGGTCCCATTATCATTAGGTCAGGATCTGATGATGGAACCTTGAGAAATCGAGGGCGACTTTCGAAAGTTGCAGAAATGCATAGGTTGAAATCTTATCACTCAGGTGTTTGCCTGGTAGCACTATTCAACAGTGAAGGCTTTGAGCTGACCTGATGATGGAGACCAGTGAAGGTCGAGGGAACTCGACAACTGAATATTTAAACTTTCTCGTGTTTGTGCTTATATTATTCGTATTTACGAGGCCTCTGCAACAGTGAAGGAGATGGAGACGAGAGAAGTACGGTTGTCGAGTTCCCTCGACCTTCTCTGGTCTCCATCATCAGGTCAGCTCCAAACCTTTACTGTCTCATAGTGTTATCAGATATACATCTGAGTGTCAAGTTATAACCTTATCTATGCTTACAATTTTCGAGAGCTGCCCTCGATTTCTCAAGGTTTCCATCATCAGATCCTGGACCTAATAACAAATATGGGGAATATACCCTTTCGACCAAAAACAAACATCCAAATTGAGAACCACCTCCTTTTTGGGATTCGGTTAAAAATATTTGGTGACTTTAAAATCAATCAATTATTATGTCTCTAACCGACCACGGGACTACAGAGTCCCGGATTTTTGGAAGGCGAACGTGGGGCCGAAGCCAACACGCTGAAGCCCTTTTGAGACAACTTTAATGAAATGGTGACACAAAACCGACGATTATCCCTGTATACACTATAGAAATGTACCCAAGGACAATGCCCGGTTCTGTGCTAAACTATTGCTAACTATGGATGAAAACTACTTGGGCTATTGTGATGGGATGCTAGTGGACTAGGAATGGGGAAACTACGGGAACTATGGCACCTGCCGATAACAATGTAATAAATACACGTAAAAATGGCAGGTGGAGACTCGCCAACTCACTTACTGGGCCCCCGGGAATCAGTCGCTAAATCGCAACAAGAGGGCAACAGGTACATGAGCGGCTGAAGGGTGAGGATACCTCGGCGGACTTTAAACGCAGATCACGCGCTCCCTGTGGGTCCAGCATCACCGGCCCACTCGCCACTTACCACGAGGCACCTACCCTCCGAGCGGGCTGCTAACCCTACTCTAGCGACTCCACTCTGACCGGCCGGTGAAGGCAAGCCAAGAGGCGGGAGACCTCTCCCCCGTCATGCTTCACTCCGGCAAGCCGGAGATGGGGGACAGTATACTCTCCCTGGAGCACTCGGATATATAGCCCCGCGGGGTCGCTACTCCCCGTCATCCGCCTCAGATGCCCTGCGGGGCAAATCAATCAATTATTATTATTGTTTCTCATCATCAAATAAGTACATACCTTTGGTAGTTACAAATTGCATTATATTTCAGAACACCCGCATACCCTCCGCCGAAACAAAAATGTTAGAATTGTTGAGAAATAATATAAGAATAAATTAAAATTCCGTAATAGGTAATAAAAATTCAATTAAAGTTAAAAATTATTACGAATGACGCAACACCAAAATAAATAATACATATAAAAATTTAATGCTAAAAACTTACATATCTTTTTTCTTAACAACAAAAACAAATTGAACCTATAATTTAAAATTAATAAATAAAATTGAAATAAGTTGCTATTAAAAAATAGGTATATATAAAATTGGTATTCGATTATTTATAATAAATTTCCGATTTAGGTATCGAATGCACACCGCTGATTGAAAAAAAAAAAAACTCCATTCCAAACTCTACTTGTCTGTGACTTGACTGATGTTGTAAATTGTTCATTTTTATTGTGTATTTTATGTGCTGATTTTTTAGTTATTGAACATAAATAAGTGCACGAAATGTATTGCAACGGATTGAAAATGTTATAAATATGACGTTTGTGTTGTGTTTGAGAAAGTGATGCGATTACTTATTGGTAAGTTTTCACCAAATTTGAAATGCCTAACTTTTCGATAGACTTAAAAACACCGTAATTATTATCTTTTTCTGAATTAACTGACCCCATTTGACCTTTGCACGTTGTTGTCAAATAAGTGAGCTCTAAAGTTATAGTTAAAATACTTCTGATCAGGCATTACGGACTTAGAATTCATGTGTTGAAAGTTAGTACAAATTTTTGACTTCCATGTCGCGATTCAAAATATCCCGCCGAATCAACGGTAAAGTCATATGTCAAAATCTTGTCGAGCAGAGGGGTGAAAGGTATGTACCGGGAAAATAAAATTGACGCCTACTTTTTTCCAACAAAATGCCTAGTGATTACGAGTAGATTATTTCTGACAGGCAGAGACGGGTGAACGCTGATAATGAAATGTTATATCGGGTGTGTCGCACCTAATCACATTAAATTAAGAAAATGAAATTAAAGAAATGAAAATACGCAAAAAAAATGCATTTTACGAACAAAATTAATGCAATAAAAATGTGCGAAAATTAGAACACCATTTAAAAGTCAGTTAATAGACACAACGGAAATTCTCCCTTGAAAGCTGAAAGCTGGTCAAAACATTCGATACTCCTAACTTTATATCTGCTTTGCACATGATTATGTAAATTATAAAAACGAAAAATGACTCCTGTGGTTAAACCGCTAAATGGATTAGGTTATTTTTTTTACAATTCGGATTTAATGTGATTAGGTACGACACACCCGATATAGATCATAGTAAGACTACTTGTTTATGCAGAGAAATGGGAACTGGAAGCCGATCGCAACAGAGTTGGTAATTCCGTTCTTGTATTATAATTTTGCTGCTTTTGATGCTTGGCTGTCGGTGCAGATATGGTGAACCTTGAAATTATCAGCAGTAAAAAAATGTTACGATAAAAAATATTTTTCCCATTATTTTTGGACAATCGCATAACACTTTATCATCGTTGTTTACAATATAGCTTACAGAACACATAAACACATAAAATGTTGTTGTTTGATATGGAATAGCTATAGTTATACGTAAGTAGCTGTCCGTTATCAAATTATATTAAATTATATTATGTTATAGGGTTACAGTTATCACGTTTATCACTTAACTCCAAGATATAACAAATTAATTGTTTATTTTAACCGATTTGTTAAAAAGAAAAATATTATTTCGAAAACAAAAACGACTGCGTCTGGAAAGATAGAAACCATTGAACCACAGCAGTTGGGAGAATGTTCCTTGGTAGGTACTGTAGCGACGTGGCGCACTAGGGACCGGGGATGTCGGGATATTTCAATGAAAACATTTAAAAGAACTTTAACTTTGATTTATTGACTGATGGCAGAGAAGTGACGACTTCAGGATAAAAACCTATTCTATTTACATCCAATATATTTACGGTCAGGTATTAAAATATAATGAATAAAACCTTATGACAAAAGAGTTTCTACCTACTCTACAGTAGGTTTGCTATGAGAGACTCGACGAAAGAAACAGTTATGGCCAGTTTCACCGGTTACTGATAAAGTCTCTGATAGCTGTCAGCCTGTCAGGAACTTATATGACAGATACCTAATCTATAACTTTTGGATCCACCCACAGGTCCTGGGTAACAGTCCCTACCTGGGAGAAATTATAAAAATTATAGCAGCCTTTATCTGCCAGTTAGCATTAACAGTGAAATAAGTGACACTTTATTGACGGGCAGTGAATGAAACCGGACCTTGGCGTTCTATACATTACTAAAATAACTAAACTAAAACCGTCTTACCACAAAAACTTTTAAACGTCAGTTTATGCCTTGTCTAAAAAAATGTCAAATTATGACGTTGACATATGGTTCATTTTGCAGCCAAAATTTTATTAGACAAGTGTAAAACAGGGTTTAAAGTTTTTGTAGTAAGGCCCTAATAATCTATTAAAGTTCGAGAGCGGGGGCGTACGTAACTGTGTTAAGTAAAATTAGCGATAATGAAAATGCAAACTCCAGTAAAGGCTAATTAAAAAGATTGACTACTTACTTTTCAAGCCTATTATCTAATCTAATTACATAATAGGCAACAATTATTCCATCGATTGCTGTCTCGATTGGTGGACCGAGGTCTCATAACCTTTTGATTGTTTAACCCAAAATTTCAGATTAAAAACTATTATCGAAACATGTAGGTAAACACGTTTGCAACAACAACAAAGCTTTCATTGCACTGTAGACAAACCTCCCCACTCAGAGACATTTAATGATTACTTAAGTCACTCCTTAGTGACGGAATGTCATACAAATCCTCTGAGTGGGGAGGTTACAACTTCTGATGATCTGACAGGTGAGACACTTAGGTACCTATGCAAGTTCAAGCATTAGAATTAAAAACAAAACCACTATGAGGGGTCATTTATTACCTAAACACAGACAAATGTATGAATTCTTAGGTTTTGAAAATTAAAAATATTTTGAAGATTTTTCTCGAATAAAAAGTTGCATATCCTTTCTTAGGTTCTAGATTTTCTCGAATTAAAAGTAGCATATCCTTTCTTAGGTTCTAGACTTTCAGTGTACCCATTTAAAAAAGTTCTTTAGGTTTGGTATGCAAGCCGTAGAGACAGGAGTTACTTTCGCATTTCAGGGGAATTATTTCCCGTACCGGAATAACAATATATACTCTGTCGATCGGGGATAGTTTCAATAGTATATCATCATCCTCCTCCTGTCCTTATCCTAATTTTATTTGGGATCGGCGCAGCGTGTTTACTCCTTCCATATTCTTCTATCTGCCGTCATCAAATCGGTTCGGCAGTTTCGATGTTTTTAGGGTACCTTATGTAGATATAGTTGTACTCTTTATTGTATAGAGGTATAAATATGCCGTAAATTATTGTTGGGATGTAGTAAATTACTGCCGGGCAGTATCTACGTCTCTAATTATATTAACCTTCAATTTAAATATTATATTAAAAGGTCAACTGGCAATTAATGATTCCTACACATCTTAGGTGACAAGTGAATACCAAACGGCCAGTCCAGCTAGAATTATGACTATGATGTTCACCTACGGAACACAAAACAAAAACAGTTTATCAATACGGCTCTATTTATTGTACATACCGAATAAAAAGATCGCTCCTAAAGTTTATAATAAGATACAAGAAAACCAGCTTAGGTTGTGTATGGATAAAGACAAGGAATTTGCTGACGGTCTGAAGTCTGAAAATGTATTACCGGAATTACTTGAAATTGCAGCCGCACTTTAATAAAATGGGCACGTTAAGTCTAAAATTGTGACTAGGACTAGGATCGCGAGCACTAAGACCGTGACATGTTATCATAATCAACAGTAAACACAGACTGGCTAATAGGGCAGGCGTAATCAAATTAATTTAATATAGTAAGGTACTTAATTAAGGGCTGGCGCGCACTACATCATCCATTTAAATCATTCATTTTATATAAAAAAAGAATTAATTTGTAAAAAGTTTTATTTTTATTTAATACCTTTCAGTTTTTCAAGACTCAATTTTCTAAATCGGCCCTGGCGTCTTCGAGAAATCGAGTAAAAAATCGAGCATCCAAATTCAGAACCTGGTCTCAAAACTCAAAAACTCTTTTTTGGGTAGTACCAGGGCGCGTACTCCGATTTCCGATTCTGTAATTTTTTGTTTTTAGTTAGTCGGGGTCTGTTCTTTGACAGCCCTGTAGTTTTTTCAAGATTACACGATTTAAGAATACCTACTTACCACTTTTTTATGGAAAAATAATGTATCTAATCACTTAACCCAAACAACGTCATACGTAGCATTTCTGCGGTGATTTTATATGCCAGGTCTTTTTTTTTTTTTTAACGACGTCAAAAATCATCAAATGACCCCTGTAGGTTAGCAGCGGAGAGGGAGTGTCAGACTCTTACTGACTAAAAACCGTCGTGTTCCGTCATAGGCCTATTTTATGTACCAGGGCCGCGGTATCTCTTTCGAACAACCCGCAGCCTCGGCAGGCCTTGGCCCTGCTGGGCCCCGCTGGGGTTGCTGACATCTCTTTGAGGAGCGCGTGGAACAACGCGCGCCGTCGACACGGGTCTGTCGTCTAAGTAGACAGAGGGACGATGAGCCACCCGAACTCACCGTCCACAGACCCACGCCTACGGTGGCCGGGAGTCATCTCGCGACACCCGGCGCCCATGGTGTCTACCTGGTCCAGCGCGGCGGCCGGGATGAGAGGTGCGAACTCTCTGGCGTTCGAGCATGACCGCTTCGCAGAAGGAGGCGACGGCATCCCATTCCCTCTCGCCCCGGACCATGGCCTGAACCAGGGCCGGACGCGAGAGGTCGCCGCCGCCCAAAGCCTCGACGAGGACCCGGCGGTGCCCCTCCCATGCGGGGCACACCTGGACTGTGTGGTCCACCGTGTCCTCGGGTCTGTCCGCACAATGGTGACACCCGGGCGCCTCGTCACGACCGATTCGGTGCAGGTACCTCCCGAAACAACCGTGTCCGGTGAGGACCTGTGTCATGCGGTACGTGAGGGCGCCGTGACTCCTCCCGAGCCACTCCTCAAAGAGGGGACTTACCGCCACGATGGTGGCGTGCCCTGCACTGGGTTGCGACAGTCGCTCCCTCCAGGCCACCATGAGATCGCGCCAGAGCTCGGGCGGAGCTCCACAACTTGCCGCGGCTATATGCCAGGTCTTAAGTAGCAACTTGTTTCCTCATTTATTATAACCAAAAATTAATAACAAGATAATATATACGACAAATATTGAGTATTTCTTAAGTTGATCGGTTACACTTTACACTGATATCTATGGTTAACTGGGGCCCGATGCTCCTAAGTTAATAATGTCAAAATCGAATAGAAATCGAATCGCAATATGATCGTAATAGCAGTTTTAACCATATCGGGCATTCTGCTACTAATGAAAGACCAATCGTATTCGATTGACATTTGATTGGTGTGCGATTGGTCTGCTATTTTGGTAATTTTGGTCTATACGGTAGTTTGCTGTACAATCATTTTGCAATCGTAAATCATTTGCAGACAAAATGATCCATTATTGAATGACAGAAAAGGATAAAAACGATTATTTCAAAGAAAAAATAGCGGAATGCCGCATACGCTTCAATCGTAATCGAGTCGGGATCAGGATCTCAGTCGAATCGAGTCGAACGTGAATCGTATGTCGCTTAAGTAAAATTAGGAGAATCGGGCCCCTGGTGATGCTAACCGGTTCACCGTCATCGGCAATTGTTTACATTTGCCATGATAACCTTATACAAAATCAGGGAGCACTATAACAATTATAAACATCAACATACCTACCATACTTGAAAAACAACCATAAAATAATTAAGAACAAACCGTTATCACTACAATTAGGTACTTACGTAAAATTACATAATACATATTATTATTACCTACCTATATACCTATGTAGGTATCTATAAATCAGAAGGATTGTTATGCGGATAACAAACTCTAGGAAAGACAAGATAGAAAGAAAGGGATTAGTAGCGTAAAGTTAAATAAAATAAAAAGCTCATAGGTAGGTAGCTACGTATTAGCTGTCTTTTTTTTTGACGACGTCAAAAATCATCAAATGACCCCTCCCGCTGTGGGTTAGCAGCGGTGAGGGAGTGTCAGACTCTAACTGACTAAAAACCACCGTGTTCTGTCGTAGGTCTTTTATGTACCAGGGCCGCGGTATCTCTTTCGAACAATCCCGTGAATTGAGAACCTCCCCATTTTCGATTATTGAAAGCTTCTCCGGATCGTTGTTTAGGTAAGTACCTGTACCTACGCTAGTCAGAATAAAGCAGAAAATCAACAAAGGAGATACCATAGATGATTGAATAGTAAGATATTACGTAAGTACTAAGTAGAGTCTATTAGCCAGCTTAGTAGCTCATCACCCTATATTTAGTATTCTTGATAGACTGACAGAAGACTTAGGGACTACATATACAACTAGCTTCCGCCCGCGGCTTCACCCGCTTAGAGTTCGGTTATATCGCGTTTCCAAGAGAATTCTTCAAAAGTTCGGGATACAAACCATCCTATGTTCTTTCTCAAGGTCAACTCTACCTCTGTACCAAATTTTATTAAAATCAGTTCAGTGGTTTAGACGTAAGATCGTAACAGACAGACAGACAGAGTTACATTCGCATTTATAATATTAGTAGAGATTAGCTATAGGAACGTACTGGCAGATCTGAATTAGGAACAAAAAATCTGATCTGCAATTTTCGTATTTACGAAAAAGATGTGATAAATGCGATTTTTTAGTGTAAGTTTGAAAAACTATACAAAAATATAACTTTCCACGAAAAACTCTTAGGTACTGTAGAAGTGTAGATGAACAATTGTAAAACTGAATCAATTGATGAATATAGGTACCTCTACTTATTTTGTTTTACTCTCGGTACAATGTTCTCTTTCCAAGGCCGCAGGCAGTGGAGAGCATCTGTAATATCTCTTCCGCATGGGTTTCAAGAGATCTTTCAGACGTGTTTAGATTGTGAAACAATCCTAAAATCCCTTTTAGTGTTCTTCAACTCATGCTTAAACTCAAGATTGTCGAATAAGCCAAGCGATTGAAGCAAGCGAAGCGAAGCAAGCGAAGCTAAACAAAATATGGGGTGATATGTAGGCATTAATTTATTACAGTTATTTTCCACCGATATCGTAAGGTATAGGTAATTTATTAGTTTAGATTTAGATAGTAATACATATTATATCTACATTCAGGTGGTCTAGGTGGATTCATTTCTGCAGTTTATCTTATCCATGGAGTTTATTATAAAATTCGATAGAGATTTGCTCCCCACAGTATAATAGTCTTGATGACCCATCGGTTATCGCGAATATCTGTATCTGTTGTTAGTATAAAAACAAGATCGTACTACATTAGATGTCACAATACCCAGCGCGGCTGTTGTAAGTAGATCGTTCCTTCGATTCGTTCTGGTAAGCAAAACCAATATATTTTTTATTAATTTTAATCGGCCTATTTGCTTTCATGGGTAAGACCCAAGTAAACCGAAAACATAAACGTCAGTTTTCCTAAATAAACTGTTGGCTATGAATGTTTTCGTCCAATTCTCAAAGTAAACAGTTGTTTTTAAAAAACGGCTGTTTATGTTGTCGATAAAAATGGGCCTAAAGTTTTTTTGTTCCATTTCGAAGTCTAACTCATTCTTTAAAATAAATTATAGCGCTTTAAAATGAAATGGCTAACAGGCCAATTTTTAAATAAATGATACCTAACTAGTGTGTTACGGTAGGTATCTATCATAAATGATGTAGATACATTAACTAGATACTGTTCAGATTTCAAAAATATACAAACATCCGAATTGAGAAATTGACAATTTTACATTCAACAAGGAGTTTATTAATCGCATTTTTATACGTAAAGATATTAATTATTTTCATAATTGAAAAAAAAGAGAAGTGATGTGAATAAAGAAATAAAAGAAGACTATGGACGAGTGGGATTAACGGTATTAACTATTTTTTTTTGTATTTTTTCAGTTAAACATGGCAACCAAAAAGTTCAGCGGACCTTCCCCTTACAACCTACCTCAAACTTACCCGAAGGACGACTACTTACACACTGAGTAAGTTATTAATGTTTCCTATAATAGTTTTAAGTTTTCTATATAAGTAATACTTACGTCTATTTTAAATAGTCTTATAACTCTATTTTATATCTGAAATCAATTTAAAGAGGCCGCCAGGAAAGGTCCATCACGAAATTGACGATTGAGCATGTCCCAAGTAATTCTTTAACTTCTGATCTGTGGATAATATTTATTAATTTATGTCATTTTAATATGGAATATTTTGTTTACAGGTACGTGAACAATGTTACTCTGAACCTTGATGTCAAGCCCCAGGGTAAGCCGTTGGTCGCCGCTATCTTTGGGCTCGGCCGCGCTGGATCCATCCATTTGTCTAGCATCATCAACAGCCCCCGCATCGTGCTCAAATACATCGTCGATGACCGCACCGAAAGATTTGCTGATCTCAAGAAATACTGGAACTTCAGCGACAAAGTTGTTCTCATCCCATCATCTGAAGCGAAGCGCGTCTACAATGACAAAGAGTAAGTTTTTAGTTATACTCGTACTTATTTCGTTAACCATGTGCTGGTGACACTTGTATACCTACACATCTCGCGTTATACCTACACCATCCATATACCTACATACAGAATATCCTTTGTATTTTGGAAAAAAAATATTCGATAATTAAACGACTGGGTATTCTAAACAACGATTATGCATTCCTTATAGAGTCAACGTTGTGTTCATCGGCTCCCCCACATGGACACATCACGACATCGTTGTCAACTCCATCGCTAACAACAAGGATGTGTTCTGTGAGAAGCCCATTGCTGAAAACATCGAGGACACCAAGAAGTGCTACGAGGCTGCCAAGGCCAAGGGCCGCGTCCTTTTCTCCGCCTTCAACCGCCGTTTCGACCCCGCCTACAGGGCTTTGAAAGAAAGAGTGAGGAACGGAGACGTTGGACACGTGCAAATCCTGAAAGTTACTGCCAGAGACTCACCGCTGCCGTCCATTGACTACTTGAAAACATCAGGTAAGATATATAAAAACCTACCTAAGTTCCTTTAATAATAATATTGAAGATTTTGCTTGGATGAACGTTATGCATCTTAGGAACTGTACAGATCTAATTTGTTTTTTTTTTTTTGAGTTTTAGGCAGCTCATTTATCCATTGTGCAAAGTAGCTAGTAGACTTTGTTACTATGGGATGTGGGCAAAATAGTATTTTTAATAAAGTTAAAGAAGGACTTTTAAGAGGGTACCTGGCGCATATAGGTAACTGACTCACAGCGTTGACTTTATGTGTTATCATGTGTGTTGGCCCAAAGGCGTTAAAGAGCAATATCGAAAGATAAAACATTTATTTTGATGTTTATGATATATTACATTATTGGTCATAAAAAAATCACCAAATCATCAAGATTAAAGAATTAGATATTTATTTGTAGGCAATGCCAACATCAACAGTACTATGCAGATAATGTAAAGCTAGCTTATCATGATGCTGTTATGTCATTAGCAGACGCAGTATGGAAATTTTCATCGACATATATATAAGTAGCTAGACTGTTAAGGAATTGACAAACTGTTTGATTAGTCCAAGTTCTTTTTCATGATGTCACTGCGTCCTGAGGAACTTTTGCCCGTGCCCGAACAAAGTATAGCCTGTGTGTGTTTCTCATAGATAGTAAAGTTTCTCAACAGTGAAATATTTTTTCAAATTGGTTCAGTAATTTCGGAGTCTTGTGGGAGGTAAAGACATACGAAAAATAATTCTATTTATTATGTTAGTATGTAGAAGTATACATAGATTACCATATTAGTAAGCTACGAGTTTTCATAACAAATACGCGTTGGCCCTGACTACACACGATTCAATGCCAACTCCCTAAATTATCTAAGGGCGCTAGTTAGTTCAACGTTTTTTTTCACATTATTTAAGGTGGTGTGTTCCACGATTGCTTGGTGCACGACTTCGATATGGCCTGCTGGGTGCTCGGCGAGCTGCCGATCCGCGTACAGGCCTCCGCTACCGCCCTTATCCCCGAAGTCAAGGCTATTGATGACTTCGACACCATCGCCTTCCTACTCACCTTCCCGTCTGGAACTGTCGTGCTTGGTGACAACAGTCGCTACTCTGCATATGGATATGACCAGAGATTGGAAGTTTTCGGAAACAAAGGTTGGTAATACTTTTCCTTTGCACACATTTGTTTTCTATTTCTATTATAAAATTATAAAGCTAGATATTAAGGTCCAAGTTCACCGACTTGGGCTATAACGGTTCTACTTGTACCTAGCTAGTTATACAATCAAACTGTTAAAAATGAACACTCGTTTAAATGTTAACTTAAGTAGTGTAAAATACATCAAAATAAATAACTTAATCTTCTTTCTAGGCATGATCAAGGTTGAAAACGAGCGACCCTGCCACTCAACTGAGGTGATCCTCGGTCACGAAGGAGTCAAGAAGACCCCCATCTACTACTCATTCCCATCGCGCTTCAAGCTAGGATACAAAAATGAATTGGAACACTTCTTGGACGTCGTTACCCGTAAGTATTTTTGCGATCGTCGCCTATCCTATCACATTTTTTCTTATTTTTTTTTAATTCCGTATTAATTACTAACTCTTATACCCAGTTTTTCAAGTAGTCATAGTAAAACAATTGTTTCAATTCAACAGGTGGAGTTCCAATGGAAGTGACTGACTACCAGACCCTCGCCATCAGTAAGATTGCAACTGCTGCTGAACACAGCGCACGCACCGGTCAATCTGTCGAAATCGACTGGAGCAACGACAAAATTCCCGCCAACTACTCATAAACAGCTATAAGACTCGGATTTGTAAAAACTGGAGATAAACTGCCTACGAATTATGTAAAAATATGACTGTCTAGTGAATATTTCTTTCACTTTTTATTGATCTAATAATAAAATACTTTACAAATACATGTTGCTTTTAATTCTGCATTGTGTCCATACATATTAGTTGAAGATAGAATATACCTACAGGCTGACTGGTAATTAGAGACCGATACTTGAATAGGTCACTCTATCCATGATATATATATTTACCCTAAGACGACCCACTGACCCAAACAACTTTCCCAAAGAAAGTTATTTTTTATTCTTATTTGTTAAAATTACTGCTCTGCTCCTATTAGTCTTAGCTTGATGATATATAGCCTTTCTCGATAATTATGGGCTATCTAACACTTAAAGAATTTTTCAAATTGGACCAGTAGTTCCTGAGAATAGCGTGTTCAAACAAACAAACAAACTCTTCAGCTTTACAATATTAGTATAGATAAAGTTAAAAAGTTTGTTTGCGCCCGATATGATAAAACTCGTTATTCCCGTTTCTTTAAACGTTATTTACGACAGATACTTACTTATTGAAATTCTGTAAAAAATGGAACGATTATTTTGCACAACGAATAATATTGATCACTATCATTGAACGTCTAGAGAGCGCCTAATACCGTGGTGGTTGTGTCGCGGTCGTTTTCCTTTTCTTTAATCGCACTAGAGATGTCCAGTAAAAGCTTCTAATTAGCTTTTTATACTCTGCATTTTGCAATAAGAAGCTAGAGCCACAGAGTACATTTGTATATAATGAGATAGAGCTTATATAAGCTGTGGCCGGCCGCAGCCGCGCTCGTCAATGTCATTTAATTTTTGTCTTTGTCTATCCTATTGTCAAATTCTAGAAATTTGCAGTTGCACGCATTGCTTAGGTGTTATAGTTGAATGGCCGTTGAATATTGTTTTCTAATATCACTCAAATAATTAACAGGTAAGCGCAACTTCAACTTGTCTCTTTTGTATACTGGACTAGCTAAGATGTTGATTTAGTTAAGTTATGGTGATTGGGTTAACTTTTTTAACACAGTGTTTCGTACCGGAAAACTTTTAGTTTCCGTGACTGTAAATTTGATTTCACATTGTCATTCTTGATTTCTAGAAGTAATTGTAATTGCTCCTTATGCAGTATTAAATAATAAATTGTTGCATGTTTCTATCATGTTACATATCATTGTTTTTGTTGATTGATACAAGAAAACGATAAAAACATTTCATGTTGTTGCAGATTCTCAAAATGGCTAATCAATGGGGACAAAAAGCTGAAGAGTTGGAGGTTTCAAATAAAATAGCTGGACTCGGTTTGAATAAAAAACCTCTCAATCAGTCTGCAGACTCTGATGAATCCCCTGATGCAGCTAACCCAGCCGACACTTCGCTTTTGATGAAAATTATAAGACAAGGCTTAGTTGAGTCCAAGTTGGACATAGAAGTTCAGAGAAAAGATCCAAACTCTCCTCTTTATTCCGTAAAGACATTTGAAGCATTACACTTGAAACCCAATCTTTTAAAAGGTGTCTATGCTATGGGTTTCAATGCTCCTTCTAAAATTCAAGAGACTGCCTTACCAACCCTGTTAGCTGACCCTCCACAAAATATGATTGCTCAGTCTCAGTCAGGTACTGGTAAGACTGCAGCTTTTGTGTTAGCTATGTTAAGCAGAGTTGATTCCAGTAAAAATTATCCTCAAGTTCTTTGTTTGAGTCCTACCTATGAGTTAGCAATTCAAACTGGAGAAGTTGCTGCCAAAATGGCAAAATTCTGTCCAGAGATCAAATTGAAGTATGCTGTGAGAGGTGAAGAGGTACCTAGAGGAACTAAGATCACTGATCACATTATAATTGGAACACCAGGGAAAATGCTTGATTGGGGTGTCAAATTTGGCATGTTTGATATGACTAAAATTAGAGTATTTGTACTGGATGAAGCTGATGTGATGATTGATAGACAAGGCCATCAAGACCAATGTATTCGGATTCACAAATGCTTACCTTCAACATGTCAAATGATGTTTTTCTCTGCTACTTATGATGCTGCTGTTATGGAATTTGCAGAAATTATTGTTCCCAATCCCATCATTATCAGACTTTTGCGTGAAGAAGAGTCTCTGGATAATATAAAGCAATATTATGTTAAATGCAAGAACCCAGAAGAGAAGTACAGAGCCATTTGTAACATTTATGGTGTAATAACAATTGGTCAAGCAATTATATTTTGTCATACAAGAAAAACTGCTAGCTGGCTGTCTGAGAAAATGTCGAAAGATGGACACTCTGTAGCTGTATTATCTGGTGAATTGACAGTTGAACAAAGGATAGCAGTACTTGATCGTTTCAGAGCTGGTTTAGAAAAGGTACTGATAACTACAAATGTGCTGTCCCGAGGAATAGATGTTGAACAAGTGACTTTGGTTGTTAACTTTGACATGCCTATGGATATGGAAAAGAAAGCTGATTGTGAAACTTACTTGCACAGAATTGGGCGCACTGGTCGTTTTGGTAAAGCTGGTATTGCAATAAATTTAATTGACTCCTCTCAAACCATGAATATTTGCAAAGAGATAGAAGCTCATTTTGGGAAGAAAATTCAATTGCTAGATATTGAAGATGCAGAAGAAATTGAAAAAATTGGTGCTTGAGAAGCATTTGTTTTGTTATCATAATATTAAGGATTATTATGATTGCTTGAAGCTTAAATTTTAAGTACTACATTGTTTAAGTAACATACATATTTGAATAAATAATTAATTTTGTATTTATGAGTTTTGCATTAATATTTGTTGCAGATGGACAATATTATCAACTGAGATGATATAGGGATATTGGGTACTTATAAATAAAAATGAAAACTGAAACATATTAATATTACATTTTTAATAAATAGTTACACACAACTGTTTGCATAACCCAACACATGTGAAAGACTTTTGAAATATAACCACTCTAACGTCCGGGCCGCGCGACCGTTTCTCTCTCTAACGTCCAGCCGCGCGCGGCACCCGAACCACGCGCGACTCGCAACTTCGTCGTAACAAAAAACCTATACAGCTACTGAACCGTAATGGCTAAAATAAAGAAAAAAATACGAAAAAAATGGTTAAAGAATACAGATCAAAGTTAATGATATTTTAAAATCGTTAGTTATAGTCTTTGATACTAAAATCCGGGTTAAACATGATTTTAAGGAGAAAAAAACACATTTATTTCTACCATTTTAAAATATAAGGGACAACTGTTGCATATTTTATCAATAAAATATTTTCAGAACAAACGAGGCTTATTACCCTTTCTTCTGATGTATATTTGATTATATTCGGTTAACTCTAAGTATTTTATTTAAATCGAAACAAAACACTACTCTTCGTAATTTTACCGCGATGTCTCCCGCGCTCGAGAAGGCTATTACGAAATTTTCAATGAATTTAGTATATTTCTGTTTGAAAAATGTATTATTTTGCTTATTACGATATTAAATATAATATTTTAATGAAAAGTTTGTAAAATATGTATAAACAAAACTAAGATTGGCCTATGACCTTGACCGGACTTTTTTCGAAATAACAATCGTTTGAAGTTAAAATTAGACTAGATTTATCAGTTAAAACTGTGATATTTAAACATCATCGTAAAGCCCAAATCTTCTAGTTTATTTTGATGTATAACACTTGTAAAATAAATAAAACAAAACGACATAATAGTTGACACTTATAAAAACACTTAACGAAACGAAAGTCAAACGCGTCAACTGAATTTTAAATTTTTTTTTTTTTGTCAAAAGCTTGTTACACTACCATCTCTTATTTTTTCGTCGAACTATTTCATCAGCTATATAGATAATCTGTCAAAACTCAACAAATAATACCGTATTTTAAAATAGATGGAGTTAAACACAACTCGTCGCTTTGGATACTATAGTATCCATGGGCGTATGACGCTACTTTTTTCTTGGATACTGTACTATCCACGGACGTTAGAGTGGTGTTCATAAATAATTTAGTAACATTTGCAACACAATCTGAAAATAAATGTTATTCCCGGTCAGTAACACCTTTTCGTCAACACTGTTGACGATCGAGAAAAGTTTCATTCATTCGCAGTGTCCATGAATGCTGGTTTTTATTTTTAAAATATGGAAATAAAATGTCATGGATTTTTAAAATATTTTAATGGATGTTAGATCTTTTAAAACACAATTAACTAGAAAATAAAAGTGGCCTTATCATGTGCATAATAACCATTTTACACAAAAATAATAACTAGCGTTCGTCAACACTGTGAACGAACGAAACTGTTTTTTCCCGATCGTCCACAGTGTTCACGAAAGGGTGTTACCGAGCGGGAATAACCCGAAAATAATACTATTATTCTACACAGCACAAAAAAACTAAAAGTACTTTTTAGGTACTTTTAGATTAGACCAACACATTAAAGTTTGTAATCTATGACATAATTGTTTACAATGTAACCTTACCCAATTTATCCTACCATCTTAATTATAAAAAATTATATCAGCAATCGTCAGTTTGCTTTACTAATATCTGAACCCAACGTAGGGAAAATGCTAGACAGGTGATTATGGATGTGTCTCAGACCATTAAATAATGACCAGTCTTAAATAATGCTGAATATAATAACCTTGCATGAATAAGATTAAACTTAATAGTAAAGGTGTTCTAGTAGTTATTGAAGTTCATAATGTACTGTAGTGTTCTTTGGTTTATCGTGCCCCTTGAGCAGCTGGTTCTGGGTTGCTTGCTCCAGATATCATGACAAATATTGCAATAGGCACAATGTACATCCACTGAAAAGAGAGAGAGGTGATTAGTAGTTATAGTATAATAATTACCATCCATATAACGAATTATTTTCGTGTCATCTATACTAATATTATAAAGCAGAAGAGTTTGTTTGTTTGTTTGAACGCGCTAATCTCAGGAACTACTGGTTCAATTTGAACAATTCTTTCGGTGTTAGATAGCCAATTTATCGAGGAAGGCTATAGGCTTTTTATCCGGGTTCGTGCAGAGATTCCCACGGGATGCGGGTGAAACCGTTTGCAGAAGCTAGTTTCTTATAAAAGATTTGTGGGGGTCCTTATAATTCAGTTACTGATTTACAATTGATAAATTTATTGACTAGTGAATGTGTTTTCTCTGAAGCGCAGGTACACTGCAAGAACATTAAATCAGCATTATACTTTACTAAATAGATACTTACATATTTGGCTAAGAATGATTTGTTGTCTTTCATGTCACCCTTCTCTCTTGCTTCCCTTTCACGTTCTAGTTTTTGGATGTATGATGCTGTGTCAGGGCTGTTGAAAAAAGTATTTTGTATAGCTTAATCTCTATGTATATTATTATTACTAAGCTGAAGGGTCTCTTTATTAGAATATCTAAGGAATTACTGGTCTGATTTGATTAATATTCAGTCTTAGATAGCTCATTTGCTGAAGAAGGCTACAGGCTGCTTTTTATGTATTTTTAGGTAGAAGTTCTGTCAGGTTGTCAGTGAAATTGCTGTAGGAAGCTAGAATTTTATATTACAATGGGAAACAGTTAATATAATATTTATCAGAACTATAACTTACACAGGGGCTTGTTCAACATAGCGTAGGTAGAAGTTAGAGTTAATTCTATAATTGTTGCCTTCTCTGGGCAATGGCTGCGAGGAGTTGGTCACTTGGAAACTGACAGCTATAACTGCTCCATTGGGCAATACCCAAGCATTAATTACATCAGACAGGCCATTTGCAAGGAAGGCTCCAGCCTTGACTGATGAAAAGAATTCAGTGCCATGACTATTTTCAGCAGATGTCACCACTGTTCTTATGGTGTAGAACCCATCAGTTTCTGCAATACTCTGGAAATTTTAAATATTTTATGAAAAACCATGCTTTGCATGCATAAAGCATGAAAGATTAGAAGAGTAGAATTTCTAGGTAAACTTTAAGTCTAATAAGGTGTCTTCTAAGGTATAATCTTTGGACAGATTGACAACTCGAAATTAACTATATTGAACATATTGATTTCTGACACTTACGCAAATATTAGACATTTAAATAAAACTACTTTTACGGATTTTATCGCGGTTATATTAATAGGTGAAGGTCGTGACATATAAGGAAGTTCAGGAGTTGGCGCTAGATAGGTGTAAATGGAAGGAGCTGCACCGACAAGAGCTGGGCTCTTAAATTAATGATGATGATATTAATATTATTTAATCCCGACGTTTCGGATCCTTTACAGCATCCATGGTCACGGGCAGATTAAGGTGTGTAAGGTGCGGGTGCGCAGAACCCGTGTGAAACCAGCCACAGTTGAGCGTCTACCTGCTGTTCTTCCATACATAAGAGGAGTCACAGACAAGATTGGCTACATCTTGAAGCGAGCTTCAATCAAAACCTACTTCAAGCCGCTAAAGAAGATCAGTCAATTCTTACCACCTGTCAAGTGTCACATACCTCTACAAGATACGGGTGTATACAAGCTTGAATGTGATTGTGGTCTCTCTTACCTAGGCCAAAGTAAATGAAGCATAGGGACCCGCGTAAAAGAACACATCGCCGATGTCAAACACCGCCGTTCCAGACAGTCAGCAGTTTGTGAACACACACTAGACAAGGCCCAGCATTACATCAGATTTGATGAATCACAAGTCCTTGCAAAAGAAAACCGATTCCTACCTAGGATGATTCGCGAGGCTATTGAAATTAAAAAACATCCAAATTTCAATAGAGAAGATGGCTGGTGCATACCACTTGCTTGGAATCCCATCATAGAAACTATTAAATTAAAATCCAAGCCTACAACTGCTCGACCTAAGGATACAGTGAACTCGTTTTGCGGGAATTGGATTGTCAATAATAATCAACAAAATGTAGGGTAGCTGTTTGTAACTAATATATCAAGACAACCAACATCTTAGTCTGCCCGTGACCATGGATGCTGTAAAGGATCCGAAACGTCAGGATTAAATAATAATAATATAACCGCGATAAAATCCGTAAAAGTAGTTTTATTTAAACTATATTGAACATTTGTTCTCTCAGTAATATTGTGATTATGACAGACAATGTGTCATAATTTATGAATCACACATTTTCCTGCTGTTGATACAACTAAGAATGTTAATGGGCTCATTTATTTAAAACACATGGTTTGTATAGTTTATGAATAGGTTTTTAATTGATTGACTGAATAATACATACTTTCAATTCTTCTATATGCTGCTTCGTAAAAGGAATTTGATCAATGACTGAGGCACCAGCTCGAATACTCTTCAAAGCTATATTGCCCCTCGAGCAATAATTTTCATCTCCACAGTTTAATGAGTGTTCTATCTTTATGTTCAGCCATCCATCATAGTCAATACAAGCCTGTAATAGAACATGCGATCCAATTAGTTTTGTAATTTGAGGATTTTCTTTTGCATAGTATTGGAAGAGTAACATAAAAATAGTACCCCATATTTGAATAATCCCAGGAGCGCTATGACTGCAAACGATTGTGAAATCATTTTTCACTGTAATAAATAAAGCTTCTGTTTGTCTGTTTCCTTGTAGGAATGAATTTCAGAATCAGATTTTATCAGTACGGTGCACTCTGGCTGGTGATAGCATATTATAATGACAATGACATTGACAAGTGACTGACAGAAACTCATTTGATAGTTGAAAAAAAAAAAAAAATGACAGTTGATGAAATTGCCATTTTTGATCTGTGTTGCCAATGTTCATATATCATGGTTGAAAAATAGGCGAATGTGAGGACAAGAGAGGGAAATTAAAAAATAAAATAGTTTTGTTGTATATCATCTGCCTAGCCTGTAGCCAACTATGTTGGGGTCGGTTGCTAGCTTCTAATTTAATCAGATGTAGTTTAGTATCTGCATTCTACATGTTACGATTGATTATGGGATCTCCTGTTAACAGAGTTTTTAGCTTCTGACTACCCGTTACAAACGGTCAAAGACGAATACGGTAAGATATTTTAGCACACTTGGGCTCCCCTTATGGCCAAATAGTGCCGAAGCTACGGGATTGTTCGATAGAGTTGCTTACATATATCCTGGGCATTTATTAAGAACAGTTGGCTTTTGATCTACAAAAACCTTCTATATTTATAGATTTTAAAGCACGTAAGTTGCATATACAAAATGTTAGTTTGCTTGTCCAATTTCGGGTAATCGTGAAGGAGTTATGTAGCCTAAGTTTCCGAGTTTAATTTTCAATTAAATATACTAATGATACATACTATAATTTAGAGATATGTACTCGCAACAAATTAATACGCTAATCTACTGCTACGGTGGGTGTCGTGCAATCCTAACAAAATAGTGAAAGGCATGCGGGATAAAAGAGTTGGTCTTATTAGCAGCGCTGTACCAATCTAAGTTGTTAATTCCCTACAGCGTGGCACGCACCTACGGGATTACGATTGCTTGTTGTTTTGTTTTGCAATAAAATCGTGTTAACGGCGTGTGGTTGAATTGGGATTACCTGCCTATCAAGTAATTGCCTTAAGGAGACTTACAAAATACTAAACTTATGCACATCAGAACAGTCTTACGTTCGATAGGTCTAAAAATTATCTATTTTATTTTTATTTGTTTCAATTGTTATAATATTAAATTGAAGTTAAAAAAATAGTTACTGAGAATTTAAAATGAAATTATAAGAAAGACGTTCACGAAAACCCCAATATGGACAATTAGCCTCGTTAAGAAATATTTGTCTATTTTAAAAATAACTACATTACACTATATAGCATATTTACTCGATAAAATACTTAGGTATTACACTAGTCAACAGCATTTTCGTAACCAAGGTGAAACATATAATTTTTTGCAGATTATCTATCACAGAATCGAAGTCTGTCACAGGACTGCTCTAGCAGTTCTAGTTTTCGAGAGAAACCAATCTGAAAATGCCTAAAAACGCTTTTCTAACGATATTTAAAGCCATTTTTCTACAGACACAATTTTTTTTCGTATTTTCTAACTAAATAATCATTTAGTACTGCTCTTCTCAATTCAAATCCAGTTTACTTTACATCATTACGAGTTTTCTTTCTCAAGATATAGCTCATGGCCAAGTCAATATTATTGTAAAATGAACGAAACTATTGATATAGTCACAAAATATTGATTTATTATTACAAACAAAGTTGAACAGGACTTGGCTTCTATGCGATCTCAAAACTTTTTACGGTGGAGGAATTGCGTAGAGGATTGGCTTCTTTTTTACATTTAATGTTTTTGGTGGGATACCATTTTACATTTACGGTGTATTTTGTCCATACTAAAATGTCAATAAGTAATGTAAGGAAAATCGTACGACGTAGCTGAAAAAATATATCACGAGAATGGAAACTCGTACTGATGTAAAGTAAACTGGATTTGAATTGAGAAAAGCAGTACTAAATGATTCTTTAGTTAGAAAATACGAAAAAAAATAGTGTCTGTAGAAAAATATCGTTAAAAAAGCGTTTTTAGGCATTTTCAGATTGGTTTTTCTCCAAAACTAGAACTGCTAAAGCAGTCCTGTGCAAAAATTTATATGTTTCACCTTGGTTACAATAAAAAAGGAAAATTTTGTAGACTAGTGTTATCAATCACTTCAAAGAAAATCAACGAATACGTCACTGCAAAATATCAACGCGGGTAGCAATATGTGAGGTACTTATAAAACAATTCATTGTTAAGAATTCGGGTCCAGATAAAAGATTTTTTACGTGCTCTCATACGGGATGAAATTAAACATGAATACTTGCTTTTACCTCTGACGTGGAACATTCCGCTCCAATACATCCACTTTGAACACAAGGGAAACTCCAAGGGGGTAATCGGGTTTAGTAACATATATCTCCTTTAACCCCCGCCGCAATGAGATAAATGACTAAAATCATCTTGGCTTTATTGAAATACCTTAGCTCCCCAACCAAGTAAAAATATTTAAAAGAATTCTATGATCGGGAGAGCATGGAGTAGATAGGTACCCATCTATGGAGGGTTATTGAATATTTGGCTTAGTCAGAAGGACGTTTTCTTGAGGTTTCGAGATCGGCACACGATCTTGGTATAAACTTGTTCTGTTCTCTAAGAAAAAGTTCACCGTTACAGAACTTACCTTATTGCTAAGAATAGCTAAAAAGTGCTAAAACTGAAATGCGACTTGCAACAAAAACCCGTTGTTCAACAAAATTATACAGACTCTGTTAGCTTTCAGCACATTCACATACATTCCGAGTGCACTTTAATACTATTTTGCAGATAGGTAGACTAACTGGCTCGACTTAAGCAAAAAGTGCTCAGGTCGCTGTGTCGTATCGTACGTTGCACCGGCGAGGGACGAGCGGTGAGACACCCACTACTAACGTAATTTAGTACTAGTTGAAGTGGATAAGCGCGACTAGAATTATTTATCCGATGGGGACTCTTGGTGGAGGTGGCGACAGAGAGGGGCTCAAGCGCGGTTACAAAATTCAACACAAAAACTATAGGTTGGTTATCGTCATCATCGTCAATTTCTTAATCTTTGCCAACTTCTTTGAACTATGTTGGGTTTATATTCTAACCAAATGCAGCTGAGCTGAGTAGACTGTTTAACATGATACAACAGACGACAACCTATCTGACCCCTGAAATTATTGAAATACTCAGTGGGCATAACAATCGAAAGATTTCTTCTGCAACTGAAAAAAAAAACCTTCAACAATTAGTTTCAGTTTTAATTTCTAATGCATGAACGGAAACTGTTCTTTAAGTCTGAGTCACTGGCGGCTACAAACTGTCGAGTAACTAAACTGTAGACAACTGCAACTAGGACTAATTGTTTATTGTGATTTCTAAGGGGAAGAGAAATCGTAGCAGTTATAACTATTTATTACTTCCTGAAATTTGAATTGATTGATTTGAATTGTGAAATTTCTCTATCATATTGCACCAAATAATATTCAAAATAAGTTTTCAGTTTTTATATTAGATGCATCATACTCAGTTTTCATATTTACCCTTGTATTAGACAAGCCGCCAGGGGCGACAATCGGTTAGGAGGACATCATCATTAACATCGATAAAAGTTACTTTAATTTCAGATGATAAATAAAGAAGTTTTCTGAATGGCCAGTGCTGTGCCTATATTACGAGCGAGGGAGCGGAAAATTACACATCGCGATACCGACATGAGATGTCAGACTCTTATTGTAACTACAGATTTATGACGCATAGTGGGCGACCACCTTCTTGAGAATCTATTTTTGTCGGTAGTCATATATAATTAACTTTTGATAGCCTTATTAAGAAAGACATAAATAAATAAATAAATGAAATATTAAAATATTTTTACCTATAATCCACACCAAATTTTTATAGGTACTTCTTTTATCTTCTCACTTTGCTTACAGATAAGTAGGGTATATTTCCAAGTCATCTTCACTCAATTAACTACTTACATACTCCGTTTAGGTGTCTATCCAAGCAGTAAGCACTAGACAGAACAATTAAAGGAAGCGTTACGAGCTTGCTAACTTTAAGAATCGCACGGGGCGTCCTAGTGAAGCAAATAAAATGTTTAGTTGTCACTTGTTTCTTGAAATGATCATTAAACCAGTGCACTAAATACGCCATCAAAGTTTTTATGACGAAGTGGAGATCTGAAGGAGGTAATTATTTCGAACATTGGCTATCACATTCCCACCATCGGCGTGTTAACGTGAACACTGCACGGTATCAGTGCTATCCAGCCAATAACGTGCTGAGGCCTATGCTGGCCAGTTTAATTGAACATGTTCGGCTTAATGAAGTTTTCTCAGTGTGATGATGCGTGTACATACATAATTTTGATGTTCATTTACCTAACATTCAATAACATTCTAACAAAATTTCTGGTTACCGACTCCAAGTCACGTAAATACTAGTATGAAAAAGTTATTATACCTACATTGCATCAGCATGTTATTTCATTCTTCATAATATGAAGTCGAGATAAAAATAAATCAACACCGAATAAAAATTAAAAAAAAATGAGATCCTCTCAAAACTATTGATTCATCGTGGTCTAGTCTAGATACCCACTTACCTACGTGTACGTTGTGAGAAAACTTGAAAACGTGATTGCTGGTATTGTGACATCTCAAGAGCACTTTGATGAGAACTTTTACGGAGAACTTGGGCAGCCATGTTCGGCGAATTCTCAGTAATTTTATGAAATTCAAAATCACTTTGAGTATTTACGAGTGGGTACATTTTTAAATTTTGTTGAGATTTTCCGAGGCTATTTCTTTACAAATTGGTATTGTCTGGAGTGGTCGTTGTGAAAGGGTAAAGAAACTTCATTAACCGCATGATTTGACAAGAACAACGTGATTAAGCAGTATTCATGAAAAACAAATTAAGTTGCCGTGTTCTGCCCTCCCGGAGGAATTTGCAGGACAATTTAGGATTTATACGAGTGTAATATCATGAAAATTTGTTTAAGCACGCTGTATAATCACAACGTTAGCCGCATGTAAACTGAAAATAATACGCTTTTATAAAATGCTTCTCGACGCGTAAATTGCAATTTAATATTTCAGTAGTTGTACGAGTTACGGGACATAAAAAGGACTCGTTATAAACTTATTAACAAATCTACGAAAAATAATGTAA
The DNA here is from genome assembly GCF_022581195.2 of Helicoverpa zea. Lineage (NCBI taxonomy): Eukaryota > Metazoa > Arthropoda > Insecta > Lepidoptera > Noctuidae > Helicoverpa > Helicoverpa zea. The sequence continues at coordinate 5,942,383 of NC_061459.1, read as the reverse complement.
ATATGTATTTTAATTGTGCCTGCTTGTGTGTGTTGCTTTTGATGTTCGTTCATTATGAATGGGATTTTTGACACTTTTAATAACGGTGTTGGTCCAGTATTTCTACCTAAAATCTAAAATTACCTAAGCATATTTAACTATGTAAACTTGTCATCTATCTAGTTATGGGGCACTAAGAGTTTATATGATTTATGTACAATTTATCATCATGGAGCAATACTTACCTACCTATTACGTTTTTAAACTCCGGTAGCATGTTGTGACAATACCTCAAAAATAAAAATTGTAATTAGGAAATATATGTAGGTATTCTTGACCAGCACACATATAATGAATTTTCAGCTGCGAATAGATACGAGTCTCGATAGGGGATTTCATATCGAGCGGCCGGCTAACATTAAAAGGTTAATCGTTCACATAAAACACGGCACAATAAAGAACGTTTCACCATTCATGAGGCGCACCGAGTCAGACATCTCACGTTATTATACTCGTAAAGTTCGCCCTTTCCTTGCATAATGACATGACGAATTGCGCTCGCGATATTTTTGCTTCTTTATACGATGAGGTCATTACGCGTCAGTTACGCCGCTAAAGGCCGGAAAGTAATGGCTTCCGAATACTTTGGATATAATATTAGATAGTGTCTGATTAAAGCTGTACCTACTAGAAAAGTAAACAGCGCTCGTGTCTGCTGAAAAGCCTGCAGCTGAAGTGCAACAGTGCTTACAAAACTTTAACAGCAACGTGCTAAATACACATGAGTGCGTATTTTTTTTTTAAGTGGCGAGGAAATTTTAAAACAAATTCGGTCGTGGAGATAATGGAGAGCGCGAGTTTCGAGTAATAGAGAACGTGTGGCTGGCAAGCTGCGGCGCGGCTCTGTGAAAAAGTACAAAAGTTGAGTTCGCCCGCGTTAAAACCAAGCTGCGAACAAACGTGTTACCGCAATAATACATCACTTTATGAGCCTTCCTGTTTTGATAACGGCTTTCAAAATTTTCAACTGCCTAGTTTTTTTTTTCCAATGGAAGCCTTACTTGAATGGGATTTTTAACAGCGACACATTAAAAGTTTGATATTTTCAGCTTCAAATAAGTTCATAAAACTTGGCGCAACTTTGCTTCCTTTCAATTCCGATTCATAATTCTTCTTAAAACTTAAATGCAAGTTAAAAGCTTAAAATAGTACCTAGTAAGTACTTTGTTCCATTTTTTAATTTTATTTTGAAGTTTCTTTGTGGACGGAAAATTGAGTCTGGTCACTCATTTTTTTAGAGATTTTCGGATTATATGACATTGAATGAAAAAATAATAATATGAGAGTAACAGGCAAAATAGAATGAAAGCGTAAAATATATTGCGGTGATCCCAAATAAAATTTTGGGAACTATCATCATTTTTGGGTAATGATCGGTTAGGCTCTTAGGATAAGGAGCTAAGTTTTTTGTTACCTTTATGTCAGTTATATACTTAAGCCAACGTGTATTGCGTACCGAACTTCTGACAAACTTCGGCTCATAAGCAAGTTCACACATCTCTTTTCAATTCCGAATCGATCATTAGAAAGAAAAATGAGTTGTATCTTTAATAATTTCATAAAAATAAACGAGCAAATCTCCTCGCCAGAGTGGGAGAGCAGTTCGTGCCTGGAATAAATTTCTTCAGAGGGATCGTTTTCAATTTCATGGCTCAATCTTCGGGATCTCAGTGAGAATATGTAAAGGGGCATTTGTCGGTGTCAACACAATGTAATGAGCCCCTTTCGCATTAGCTACGTGCTTACGGCTGTTTTTATCTACCCTCATCCATGTGTCTATCGTCGCAATCATATTATGGATATAAGGATTTGATTTTTTAAGGGTTTTCGTGTCGTTAGACGATGATTTTATGATTTCATAGAGTTTGATTTTCTTCACTCGTATTTAGGTACCTAAGGCAGATGTTTTCATGTTCGTCACTCCATATCCCGTATATCTTTTAGAGTTGATGTCTCTTTTGCTATTTTTTTTTAAAGACTACCATCATTTATTTATTCACAGTTTCCGGCCATATCGATAAAGAATACCAATTTGTGGAATTTTATTAATTGGATTACAAAATGTAGGTAGCCGTGACAAAGATATTACAAACGTAACTGGCTTTCTAACCCAACTTATGGATCCCTCGTTACCTCAATACGTAACTTGGTTAATTTAATAAAGTGAGTAAAATCTTGTCGCGGGTTAACGACTTAACTCTATCACAAAGAGGCATTTTGAATACTTAATTACCGCCGCTAGCTAAATGCAACGAGGTACAGAACTGTTCCTTCAGTTCTTAAAATAAAACTTACCCTTTATAATTTGCTTTCATAAACTTTTACACAATTGTATTGTCAGTGGTGGAGTGCTTCATAAATTGTATGGAACTGAAGTGTATGTTTAAGTATTTAAAATAAATTAATATAATAGGTACACCATGGTTTCATGAAAGAGGACAGTAGGTAAACTCTTTCAATTATGGCAAGGTTCCCGTACTAAACTTTTACTTACGGCTTACTTAATTAATTATTATTTCAATTTTATGATTTATTGCTTATCGTTTTTAGTGGGTATTGTGATAGTTGCCTTCGATTTCTGATGGTTTCCCTCATCAGATAATTGATGAAGTTGTGAATAACTGTACTTAAAAATGCTTATGTAAACATCCTAAACGAGAACCTATTGGGAAACTTTTGGGAAGTTAGTTATAAAATTCGTTTAATCAAAATGAATCCTGTAACCCAATTAATATGAAGATAAAATCATGGCTTGGTTTATTTGAAACAATAACGAGGTGTGGGAATAAGGTGACGCGGGCCCTCGGCGCTCGGTGCTCGGCCCTCGGCCCGTGAGTGACGGCCCGTGTCTTCACCCGGCCTGACCCTCGTGGTATGACAACGGACGTATCTATCACAATATGGCAACGTTTGTGTTTGCGCTTTATCTAGATAAAGCTGCGAATGGAGTTATCGTTCGTTATTTAGTTTTCATGTTAAGTTTGAAGCTGCGTTTAAGCGGGTGTTTTAAAGTAGCTTTTTTTGAGTTTATAAGATGGATATTGCCATTTAAGTGGTCAAGTGGTCGCATTATGGGAAATATTTATTGAAGACGTACAGTACTAAATTATTTAAAACATAAAGTTAGATGTTATCATAAGTTCAATTTGAAGCACTGTTTTACTTTATTTAAATGCATTCGCACTCACAACATTGAGGATTTGAACTGTCTACGTATATTCTTTTAAATTCTTGCATTCAAATTCGCCAGCCAATCTCCTTTGACATTGAAGTTCCCGCTATTGTGAATTGTTTCAGCGGAACATTCCGCTATTGGAGCAGTAATAACGTTTGTTCAAGAAATTCAAACGTGAAACTATTGCGAGGCGCGTTCGAGGGTGCGCGCCGTGGCATAAACGTCGCCGCGATATTGTGCGATGTACAGTCGACACACCGCACACCACCCAGCCATTTGCACAAACATTCACTCCAAAACATAACAGTTACCATCTAGAAATTGATTTCGTAAAACGTATGGCTTTGATAGAACGCCAACTTGTCGAAAGCGATAAAAATATCGCGATTTACATGAGTCGTCGCAACATGTGTCAGTCTTATCGTGACTTCTGTTACATGCAATGTTGCTCGTTATTTTTGATAGGTGAGAAGGTACATACAACATGTTTTGAAAGCTGTGATGTTTGGCATAACAATTGCGGAGTAAAATAATTTTCGCATCGAATGACGCCAAAGATGAAGTGATTACACTTCATGTCTTTGGAAAAACAATTTAATCCACATGTTTGTGTTTGCGGAACGGCCGCAGCAGTCGTTGCTATTGAGAACCGAAATGTCACAATGAGTAGAAAGAGCCCTTGTTGATGAAGCTGTGTTCGACACGGAGCAGGGGGTGAGGTGAGATTGCGACCCTTCTGATTACACAATGTTGGCTTTCATCCCTTGTGCAAGTCGCGCACCGGAAATCTTTTGTGATTCGACTTCGGTTATTGTGGCGTGGCATACTAATACGGCGTAGGTGACGCCGCTGAAATATGTGACGAGTTGAAACCACAGGCCACCTCTCATTTCATACTCCACACGTAATAAACGTACCGGCTGAAGAATACCGTGCAAATTGACGCCTCTATGTGCCTCATAGGAATTGGGTATGTCACTTGCACAAAATCTTTCAATAAGAATTTTCTATTTATATTTACTCATTTATTTAAACAGCCTGTGAAAATTAAAATAATCTAAATTGAAATGATAATGAAAATTAATATGATATATAGACAGTAATGGCCTTACTACAAAAACTTTAAACCCTGTTTTACACTTGTCTAATAAAATTTTGGCTGCAAAATGAACCATATGTCAACGTCATAATTTGACATTTTTTTAGACAAGGCATAAACTGACGTTTAAAAGTTTTTGTGGTAAGGCGGTAAGAGTTCCGTCAGGTGTTTAACAACACTAAACAGACCAGAGTGCACCTCTCCACTTCTCGAATCCGCGGTTCCGCGAGCGAGCTTTACCGGCAAGCCACCAAACCGCAGTCTTGTTGACTCTCAGAACGCGGGCTACAGTAAAACTAACTTTTGTAAACTTACTAGTACTCGTAAGCTACATATAAGTATAGACGTGAAAGATAACACAAATTAATTTAAACTTAAAACCGGCCAACGCGAGTCGGACTCGCGCACGAAGGGATCCGTACCATTATTTAAAATCACGTTTGTTGTACGGGAGCCCTTCAAAATATTTATTTTATTCTAGTTTTCAGTATTTGTTGTTATAGCGGCAACAGAAATACATCATTTGTGAAAATTTCAACTCTCTAACTGTCGTAGTTCACGAGATACATCCCTGGTGACAGACGGACAGACGGGCGGACGGACGGACGGACAGAGGAGCGAAAACAATAGGGTCCCGTTTTACCCTACGGAACCCTAAAAAGGAACTGATACTTAACCAAACTCTGGACTTTACTTCACGCACCAGTGTTAACAGTTGTATTAGCTTTCTTAAGCTTGATGTTTTTGTCCTGCATGTAACGCTGAGAGTAGCCAGCTTATCCGGCAGCGGGCAAGAACTAAATTAAATTTGTGCCGCCTGTCGCGCTCATGATCTAGTGGAGTCTGAAGTCACAGGTCACTCGCACACTTCACTTGCTTTGTAGACACCCAGTGCAGTGTGTGATGCTACATCGAAATGAATCTAGTGTATATTGTATATGTTTATTTTTTGTGAGTACAAAGTGCGTGAAAAAACATAATTGATTAGCTTTTGTATTTAAAATAAAAGTAATTACACGAATTTAGATGCTAACGAGTATTGTTTACTTTACATCTGTCCCGCTACATGGCCACATAAGGGCATTGCCAGTATTGTAGAAGTACGAACAGTTGCCAGTATTGCAGCTTACTGTAAGCATAAGACGTTCGGAGCAAATGTCTCGTTAAGGTAAACCCGAGCTAATTTACTTACGTCATTAATTATTATAATGGCTGAAGCTGAAAACACAGCTGCTTATTCCTCCTTTTGGGTATAGGCTAGCAAAGCCATAAATAGTCTAGTTTGAATAAATTAAAACTAATAACGGAAAACTTGCATTGCAACAAAACTTGAAACCATTTCACACCCAACACTACGGACTAAAAACAAAAATCTTTCGTTCACTCAGATATGTTCCATAAATTCCAATAAGTAATCGTATCATCGTCCCTTTTTACGTTAAACCCTAAAATTGCCACAATAATATTAAAGAAAGACGAAGAAACTGTAATCCAAGACAAACTTACATTCTTGGGAAAAGGATTTAAGTCAGTATGTCAGAAGCTCTCCCGGAGTGTGTCTCTTCTCTGATAAGAATACGTAAGAGCATAAAAATAAAAGTTCACATCGAAGGAACGGGAAAATGTCGCCGAATAATATTTGGGATTCCAGTTTTATTTGACTGCAGACCCTCTGCGAATGGGGACAGAGATTTCCCGAGATGGCCCTATCAAACATTTATGGAGTAGCTACATAAAAGGACAACACTTAAGAACAGTTTCAATAAGTGTTCGACGTAACACGAGCGTAACGATATTACCAACGACGCATAAAACTTCATGGCTTCGTTTGAATCTAACATTTAACTAACGACACGAACATTTTTAGTACGCTTTTCTCATAAAAGTCATATGCTGCGAATACACGAGGCTCATAAGTTAATCAATGCGGTTAATTAAGTTCGCGTATATCATGCGAGTGACTACATGCCAGTAATCAAAACATGTCAGCTCGCAGGCTATTAAGAGATTATCTAATCGCTACACGAACCACTAGCTATTGTACTTAGTTATGCCCATGTTACTTGCCACGCCATTGTGTCATACCTAATTAGTAATTAAGAGAAATGTCTCTTCACTGCAGCTAATTACAAACAAACATGTGCGTCTGAATAAAAATGTTGCTGTGAAATGCAAGAAAACAGACGTTCACGACGCAGGGCTCATTATTGAAATAGTTTGAAAACTTTTAAAAATGTGAGAAAAAAATGTTATTTTCAGTTATGCATAGGTATGTTACTCGCACTCGTTACTCGAATAAAACTATCGGAAGACAAAAGAAACGTATGAATTTTGCCAGTGTTTGAAGACAAACCGTTTAGATATCGATGCGGTTTGACCGAGCGCGAGCGCGAGTAGCTCGTATAAATGCAAATCAGCCGATTGTAGTCTTGCCTTGATTAATTTAAAACATTTACCAGTACCCTCTTACTCTTAGCGGCTGCTCTTTAGTTTCATTGAAGCTACCATTTGTTTCACCGTCTACAAATACATACGTCTTTTTATTTTTCAGGAATAATAACTGTTCAATATTTGATGGCAGCTCAAACGTTGCCTTTTCACTTCTTTGTCACATCGTTCATATAATATTTATAGTTACCTACTGTAACAAAGAAATTCCATTTTGGGGCAAATGCGCAAATAGTTCGACGTTTGAATTTCCCCTGTGTAAATGTTATTACAGTACGTTCCGTTAGTGTGTTGCAGGTGAAACATTCCGCAATAACAGGCAAGTCGGTGCCTTGACAAAGTGGGATTGCCATATAATGCCGGAGTCCCGGAGAGGAAGCCCCGCGCGCGCCGCCTTGTCTTCACAATACATTTGCATAAGCGAAACATGCTAAATCGTAAATCGGTACCACCGCCATCATACTTTAATAAAAAAAGAAACGATCACAATATTAAAGTGTCTGCCACTTCAATATTTCATTTTAAGATAATTAAATTTCAATGTGTATCAATCAAAGTTTATGTTCACCGTAATCACCTGAGCGGACCTGTAATTTTTTCGAAAACAAAATTAACTAAGTTACCTTGGTAAGTAAGACTGATAGACATTTGTGAGGGTCTCAGGCAGGAAAATGCTGTGATTGACATTTTATTAATGATGGTTTGTAATTGATGTATTTAAATATAACGTTCATTAGAGTTTTCCCAGAAGCTTTGCATACACATTTATATTTTTGGATGTTATGAAGCTTTTTTATTTTAATTTAGTTTTTTTTTATACGCATCCTACATTTATTGAGAATGTAAATAATTAATTTAAAATCTCTTAAAATTTAAGGCTAAATACAGTTTCGAATTCAGAAGTTCAGAGTTGGTTATAGTATTTTGTTCTCCATACATATGAGGAACAAGACTACCTAATTTAATTAAAGACACAAAAAATTGCTTTTGATATAAATAGCTCAATATGTAAACGATTCAGAAAGGAGCTAACATGGAGATAACGAGAAAAAAAATAAGCCGTATGTCGTTTCCTCTTCACTCCTGGCGCGAGCCGTGAGATTATCACGCGCGCCGTGATTATGATTAAGCGTACCACCAGCCGTGGAAAAAGTGCCAAGAATAAAATTAAAATTACATTTTGTGCGTCCTCATTACACTTTTATACCTTCAGGAAAATGTGTTAGCATTATATTTGTACTGTTATACATAGGTATATATCTGTTTAATGTACGTAGCCCATAAATATTATTTTACTAACTTCATTTAACACCTGTTTTTGGTAAAGAGGAGAATAACTGCTGAATATGAACAGATATGTTTTTTCCTGTTTTACATAGTACAAGTACAGTTAGCATAGCGTTACGTAAATACTGGTTGCAGACAGGTATCGTGGCCAGGTGGCTTTAACAGCCGTATTTGTCATCCGCGCACCAACTCCCAAATGTTCCTATTTATCACAAATTTGATATTTATCTACTGTTTCTTGTATTGTAAATACTATGTGATTCAGTTTGTAGGAGCCATGTTTAAATGGCTGGGTAACTTACGGTTTTAATTAAATATTTGAGCTTCTAAACTACATATTTTATTAAATGACATGGTTCAATTAGTTCATTAGTTATTTTGTATTTTTTTTTCTGTCACAAATATTTAATTTCAATAACCTATTTAGACTAAAACTTTAACTCTGCTTTTTGCAAAGTTAAAATTTTTCAAAATATGAAAGTACAGACAAAACTGAAATAAAATCACACAAATATATTTGAAGTGGCATCACAAACATTATGTATAGTTTCCCGCAAGGCGACGGCAGAGGGCGCCATCCACAAATAGTGAGTGTAAGGGTCGTTTTGTTCGGCGAAGTTTTTATACTGTGTACGCCTGGCCACATAACGAGCACCTGCGGCCTCATCTACATAATGTGGACAAGTCGATGAACTCCGAGCTGGACACTTTCTGCTTCAGTCCGCAACTTGCCGGCCGACCACAGTCTTATTTCTAAACAATTTCCTTCGTGGCTACCAAAAATACATCATTTAAACACGTTTTCAATTATTGTAGACACCTGTGAAAGAATGTGAAAAAAAATCGTGGTAACCTAGTGGGCAAAGAACCAACCTCTCAAGTATGAGGGCGCGGGTTCGATTCCAGGTCAGGCAAGTACCAATGCAACTTTTCTAAGTTTGTATGTACTTTCTAAGTATATCTTAGACACCAATGACTGTGTTTCGGATGGCACGTTAAACTGTAGGTCCCGGCTGTCATTGAACATCCTTGGCAGTCGTTACGGGTAGTCAGAAGCCAGTAAGTCTGACACTAGTCTAACCTAGTCTAGGGGGTATTGGGTTGCCCGGTTAACTGGGTTGAGGAGGTCAGATAGGCAGTCGCTTCTTATAAGCACTGGTACTCAACTGAATCCGGTTAGACTGGAAGCCGACCCCAATATGGTTGGGAAAAAGGCTCGGAGGATGGACCTGTGAAAGAATGCACCTGATGGAAAATCCCGTTTCGTTTGTTCTGCGAAGCCGACAGAATCAGATTCGCAGACAACATTTATTAGTAGTAATGGTGACATTAATGTAGAATAATATATTCTTGTGTTTGCTGTTCGTGTTTCGCGTCTTCAGACTTTGCAGGTGGATTTTCGTAAGTTGCTAAAATGCAGCCAACGATCATAAGTGAATAATTACAATTTAAAAGACCAAGCCTAGATTTTTTTATCTTAGTTATTTTCTGCTAGAAAATTTATGATCTGAAGGGTATTTTCGTTAGGAAGATTAAGATTATCTAAATAATTAACATATAAAAAAAAAAAACTTTACAGACTCGGCAAAACTATAACAGTAATAAAAATAGCAACTTTTTTAAATTTTGAAATTCTAATTTATAATCCTAATAAGACGGAACAGAAAACAAAAAACGAAACATATGAGCATGTCGTGTGTAATGGGAGGTGATCTGATAAAACGGCAGGCCGTAATGCTATAGGGAGCGCATTTAAAAGGTATCCGGAGAGTCGTAAAGAAACTTGTGCCCTTAGCGACAAATGAAACAACGGGGAAAACGGAAACTTGTAACATTCCACAACAAACGTAAGCAGTGTCGTTGGGGATATGCTAACATCTTACATGACCGAAACACAATTCAATTTCTTTAAAGTTGTCTTATGGAAAATCTGCCGGCACTTTCTTTGACGCTCCGCGATTGTTCTGTAACATTTTATTGCTCAAAAGATTGGATAAACAAACAAAAATCAAAATGTGTACCAATATTTGCACTCGATTGTCTTTGTTTATTGAGTCGTAACTAAAAAAAAGTGTCGTGAAATAAATGTAACAGTTCACAGCTCCTTTATGTCACGGAGGATAAAGTAAACAAATAAAATTCAGTCTCAACGAGTGTGTTCCTTCGGCTCGTCTTCCCTTTGAGTATAGTCGTTGCGTTATTATTTGCACGGAATACGATTTACATATAGATAGCACGCATAGACACATTCCCGCTGAGTGGCTGCAATTATCTAATATAGGTATCTGGATCTACGCACTTATAGGATTATGGGAAGCTGCGGTCTTGATTGGTGTTGTTGTAATTTGGGGTGAACGGATAGGTTATCATACCATTACACTTATGTTCGAATGAATGATTTTGTTTATTAGTTACGATAGATTTACTCGATTTAATTTACTGTGTTTATAATCTTTTAATGACGTTGATATAAATACACAAAATAATTCTACTTTTTGTCTTTGTACATTTATTTGTGTATTCAATTCCAAGCAATTGTAAAAGCGCAAAGCCAACGGTTACGGAATTAGCTAATTACTCAAACAACTGAAACCGCACCGTATTGAATCGAGGACGTGTACGAAGTAAGCAAAATTCTAAAGATGCAATCCTAATGTTGCCCCTCGTTAACAGCGGCAGCGCGGGAAAAAAGCGACAGAAACAGAACGTTGTCGTTGCGGTTTCAATTAGGGTGGTCGGCGGCTAGCTCTAATTACCGAGGACGCGGTGCGGTGCGGCGCGGTCCGGTCGCGAGCCGCGGCTGCGATGCTCCCCACACTAATCACTCGCTTGGGATTTTAACCCGTGTGGATATTTAGGAATTAGCTCGTTTATGATATTTCGAATTCTGCTCAGTAGTGTAGGTAAACTGCTCAGTACTTATGCATTGAACTGCATCATTCGTTAATTAACATTTTATCCAAATACACGAGTTTGTATTTGGGAAATTTCTGTATTTCAGATGTATTAGTTATGACCTAGTCTTAGATCTAAAGTTATCTCATTATTTTGAAAATAAAACAAACCGTTTCTATTATACATATTTATTAACAATTTAAAATGCGTAGGTACTAACCAACATGCAACATGATCTACAAATTGGCTATTTTCTTGAATGGCCCGAGCAATTTCTCTTCAGGCCATTTACATTGTGCGTTCCAATCGCTATTCCGTAACACTCGCGTCCTGCCGCGGGATCACGTCTAGTATAATACAAATGCACGCTCGCATCGCATTAGATTTTATCTTAATGGTAGAAAAGTAAACCTTTGACATACGCTTTTGAATTTATAAAATTAACCTCAACATTTAATTGCGGTAGTCTTTAGTTTTCAGGTTGATTTAATTATTCACAGACGCTGAAACATAACAAAATGTAACAAATCTTACTTATTTCTATTATGACTCACTAAAATGACTAGTTGTTATAGATATGTACTACATGACAATAACGTTCTTAATTCTATGAGAATGATTCATTATTTGCTACAGAATATCTGTTTGCATAAGGCGACTAATCATAAGAGCTCGTAAAAGGCATACATTCAAGTATATAATTGACTAAAAGTGCAACTAAACTCTATTTTGTTAAAATACAGTCTATATTTAAGTACAATATGTAAATGCTTTAAGTATTTTTAGTTTTATAAAATTCCGATGTGCAAAATGTAAAAATCTGTTTAAATCTATTTATAAACAGTAATTTTTATATCTAATACGTATTTTCAACTAACAATATTTTTGTTTCTTATTTGGAATATTTTCAGCTTATCTAAGATATTTCACTATCTATTTGGCACTATGGTCAGTGTTGGCTATGACTAGGTGCATCATAATCGTGTTCGGTCATCATCGACACAGTTCGGTGTCGTCGTCGTGCGCTACGCACGGCGACTCCGGCGCGGCCAGGAATAGTTTCCCCGTCGCACACGCACACAGCTGGTACACTTTAGTACTTCTCACGTTTTTATTAGGCGTCTCAGTTCTTACAGCTTCTTTTAAATTATTGATCACTATATTTTGAGCGTTGAGTTTGATCTGAAATTAAAATATGACATTGAATTGACATTGATAAATTAGAATTTGATATTTTGCAATGAAGTAGAAAATATAGTACTTACAGCACCAACGACTGAGTCTAGTTTGATATTGCCGTGCGATGTAATGTCAATTTTGCCTGCTCTGCTCTCGAGGAATATGTTCTCTGGCGCTCTCAAGTCTAACCGCCTTGTTAGAGATTCCAACCTGGATCGGAAATTTGCTATTAAATTCTTTGTTACAAAATATGCAATATTGTATGTTTACTCTTATAGATAAACTGGCCTTATTGCCAGCATTTTACCCGGCCCAGTCTTGCATTCGATGTGGCTAGTTTTTTTTTTGCATATAGCTTTGCATACATAGTTGATGGTAATACATAGAATGCTGGCCAAAGGTATTTGTGGAATACATATAAGGGCTACGTACTGCAGATCAAAAGCGGGAGGCGCTCTCACGACAGGCACTTGCACGGCACTGCGCACGTTGATGCCGCCGGGCCCGTCGACCGCCAGCGAGTCGGAGAAGACTCGCACCTCGTCCCGCGCCGCCGAGAACACCGGCCCGCCACGCGAGTCGCGCACGTGTAGCGCGCGACCGCTGAATTCAAGGTGATCGCGCTCTGAAATGGTTGCCACGAATACTTAAATAAAATAAACCTTTTTTAGAAACTATCGTTATTAAAATTAAAAAGGATAAAAGCTTTAACCGCCTAAGTTTTAATTAAAGTAGGTAACATAATTATTTGTCAGCTATCATTGAATAGTCGGTTGGTATTTCGAACCAAAACTTTAAATCTCCGAAGCAACAAATTGTTTTTAGTTTTGGTTACAAATATGACCTCTTGACTACGATCGCTACGAGACTGGCTTTTTCGTAGCAATCGTAGCTGCTACGAATCGTAGAGGTAGTATTTACAAGCAGTGTAAAAATCTATAAAACCAGTAACTACTTTTTGTAAAACTTATTTATACTGTCTTATTGAGCAAGTTTTAAGCATCGATAAAATTTGTAACTAAGTCATTTGGTATTTATTTAGTGTTAAAACTCGTTTGGTTCATACGAGAAAATACATACGTTTTCAATCATAGATGATTTATACCAGTATCTACACGTAAATAAATCTTTGCAGTGAATTTTGAAGACAACCGTGATGAATTTAAGTAGAAGTACTCACTTATAAAGAGCTTCGAGTGTTCCGAGCTTTCAGGTTCAACGACCTGAACGCTGAAGTTGCGGTGTGAGTGGATAGTGATGGGTTGCGCAACCTGCGACGTGATGGTGGACGCCACCAGGTTGTCCACCACCCACGCCTGACCGTCCACGTGGATGCCACCTTTCACTATTCTTATTGGTCCCACTCCGTTCTGAAGACAGAAATGTCTCAGGTAGTTTTGTGCAGTTTTTTTTAATTAAAATTATACATATAGGATATTTATTCATTTTATAGCATAAAGGACATTTATTCATTTTAACAATTAATGCAATTTGTGACATTCTTTCCTAGTTTTCTTTATTAGTTATTATAAACATGAGCGGCAAAATGTTCATAAGTAATATAAAAAAAACGCGCTTACTATAGGGTTAAGATGTTAAGCATTGCTGCAAGTTTGTTTGTTAATCTATACTAATATTATAAAGAGGAAAACTTTGTTTGTTTGCTTGTAATGGATACTACTGGACCGATTTTAAATATTCTTTCACCATTAGAAAGCTATATTATCTGCGAGTAACATAGGCTATATTATATCCCGGTGCGGGCAGTAGCTCCCACGGACGCGGGTGAAACCGCGGGAAAACGGCTGGAATGTTAATATCTATGTAAATAAAAATAACGATATATATCAAACATAAAATCTTACCATAGTGAGCTTCAAAGCGCCGACTATCCACAAGGTGAGCGCAATGTTCAGAAACACGAGGATCATTAAGAACACCAGTATGGCGTATAGAGTGGTTCTTCTCCAGCCTTTGGTGAATACCGTGGCAAGGCAGCCTTTACTGGAGGTGTTCTCAGTGGCCACGGCTGCTGGTGGCGGCTCACCAGTAGGCGTGCAGCCCCATCCGCGGATGACGTTTGTGCTCGTACCCTCGACGCTCATGTTTTCTTAGATTGATGGTATTGAAATCGTGTGAATATAACTGAAACAATAAATAAATATCGGTAAGCTATTTATTAGCTTGAGTTATGGATGCTAACACATCTTATTAACTATTTATATACTTTACTATATTTAATGTTCTTATTAATACATATTATAACATCTATGACATTAGTTAATTAATGTATTGATAAGTTTATTTTTAAAATAATAAATTAAATACTTTTTGGTGTAAAATAGAACATTCAGACTTCTTAGTAAAGGCTAAAGATACATTTAAAATAACAAAAACTTCTACATTTTAGAATTTTAAATATATTGTTTGGCCCCTTAGTGAAACAACACCTCAAGAGATGTAAGATCGATAAGTCAGGTAGGACTTATGCAACTGTTGTGCCCAGGGGCCCGCCATAGCCACCTGCACCCCGGCTTTGTTCTACATGAATGCAGAAATTGCACATTGATTCTCAAATAAATCAAACTTTTATAAGTCTGAAATATACGTTTACAGTGCACAGCTATACCACGGACTGGGGTTATTTGTAAACGTTGCAGTAATTGCTTCGCTAACTGTTAATCAAGTAAGATATATAATTATCATTGCCGCTAAATAGATCTAAGGTCGACCAATTAACAAAATTGCTCACAGTTTACCTATGTACATTACTGATATAGTGTTTGGCTAACTCTCAAATTAGTTCAGATTACTAAGAGAAAATCTGGGGAATCTGGAGTTACGTAACTATTATACTTTCATACACCGCGATATAATATCGAGAACACGTCTCGACCCACTGAAGCCAGCTGTACAAATATCTACCTACTCTTCAGCGTGATTTTTCAATTAGTTGGCTTGTAATTGAATGAAAAACAAGGTAGAGCGAGACAAAACTTGCAGATAAAGCGCACAGTACTAATGAACGGCGCACAGCGAGCACCCACTAATGAATATAACACTGGAGCTTTTCGAAAAACATCCATTAAGTAGGCCGAATGTTGTTATTAACTGTTCTCAGAAATCTTCTCTGCTAATTTATTTTACTGGCCTGTAATGCATTATTTAAGATGCGCCTGACTTCATTGAACATGTCTAAAACGGTTGATGTGATAAATAAATTACAGTTTTTGGGAACTATACAGTTAAATCTGAGGTGGTGTCAGTTAAAGTAATATTTTAGTGTAGCCTTTAGACAGATTTGTTTTGAATGTTTACCATAGTAAAAATATGCATTACATACACATGACAATTATTTGACTTGGATCAATACGGTGAGTAGCAGAATGCCTCGAAGTATTCAAATATTCGAGTATAAAACAGAGTGCAAAAGTATCAAGTCAATTAAACTTGCAGACGGGTGAACACTGCTTATTTTTGTCGAGTTCCATGCCAATGCTCTCTGGCTATATTAAAGTCGTTTCACACATTGTTATACAAAGTAGGTACTTAAATGTAATACATTACCTAACAACTTGCAGAAACTATTTTAGGAAAGGAATGTTATATTTAGCAAACCGTGAATGTAAGTTTAAGCGAATTAATCGTATTTGAAGTTTTCTTAACAATAATGGATTTTGAAAAATATCGATTCAAGTTACCGCGTTGATTAGAATTTGTTTAGGATATTTGTTTCAAGAATTTCATTCATTAGTTTTACAGCAATAAAATTTGTTTCTTGATAAAATCTTCACAAATCAATAATAACCCGACAGTCAAGATGAACTTCTTGAATTTTTAACTCACCGCTGAAACAACCATGATTCAATAGAGAAATCGACGATGGAAGTTCTATTCTTAGGTCAGATCAAGGGCAATCACTCATAAAGACATCCTAAACGTCATGCAGATGTGTGGAATACATTCATAATGATTAACCGAAATATTGATGTACCTAGAGCTGAATCTACCAAAGGTAATTCATGAAATTATTTTACTAGAACAAACCTTACATTTTTCATGTCAAAACCAAAGTTTTATATGTATGACACAAAAGATAGTCATTGTTATAAAATAATACGGTTTAGTTTTTGAATCTAGTGAAAAATATTAGAAGTGTTCTTAAAGAACGGTTCCGTTCCACTGGCATCTAATAGTGTCTGGACCGCAATATAATATTTATAAGCTAAGCCTGAATTGCTCGAGGTCACCGTCTGGCTATACAGTCGATAAATACGAATGCAGTTCAATGCCAATTACGGTCTTAAATGCAGATTTGAGTTGCGAATGTTAGATGCATTGGAGAACCCTTTTCTTCGTTTTTATGTAGATAACTATTTTATTCGTTATTAGATCATTACTGAAAGATACTTTCAATATTTGGAGCAGCAAACATGGGACAATCTAAGTTTAGTCCGAGATCGTTGTTGTTGCTGTTGTGTTAATATGAAATTCATTCGGTACCTAGATTCTATTGTCATTACATACAGAGTGTGTCGTTCATAATCACATTAAATCCTATCACATATACTTTATGATATTCTATGGCGAATTGTAAAAAAAATAACCTAATCCATTCAGTGGTTTAACCACAGGAGTCATTTTTCGTTTTTATAATTTACAACATGATGTGTAAAGCAGAGATAAAGTTAGGAGTATCGAATGTTTGCTCAGTTGACAGCTGTCAGTTTTCAAGGGAGAATTTCAGTTGTTTGTAATGACTGATTTTTATATGGTGTTCTAATTTTCGCACATATTTATTCTGTTTACTTTGTTTGAATTTTTTTTTACTTATATTTATTTTTTATTTCTGTTAATCGACATATATTAACCAGTATATTAACGCATTTCATTTAATGTGATTATGAACGACACACCCGATATACCATACACATAATGTAGTATCTACTATATTTAATATACACTAATAGTGTATTATTAGATACTATTATGGATCTGTTCTAAACATAGAAACAATAAATTAATAAATTCTAGCACTAGATATAGGGAGATGAATAGATTATGTGCTCAGGCTCGGCCCGTCTGACCCATTTTCGTTTTTAGTTTAAAATGAACTAACAAATGCGTTCGGCTTATAATTATGACTGACTTCAAACTAAGAAAGGCACTTTTGTTTCACGCCTACATTTTGGTAGTCCAAACATTAAAATTGCATTTAACATTTTTATTGTTCCGCAAGTCTAAAATTAAACTGCAGAGCTTATTACTTCCATTATATTCATGAAGGCTATTTCCCAGTTTCTTCGAAACTTTATGAGGAATGCCTTTTACAGATATTAATTTAATTAAGTACAAGCGTTCAATGTTATTTCAATTTATTTTTATTGCATATCCAGGTAATGAATCTGGTAGTTTAGACATTATGAAAGTGCACATTCATTTTGTTTTGATAATATCTTTATTTTGTTTGCACTGCGGTGCAATCAGAAAATTATATTAAGAATGTGTAAACATATCCAAGTTATGAAGATACTGTGACTTTAAATTAATTGTTTCAATGCTAATTATCAAATTACAGAAATAATTAAGTATGGCATAATTACTTAATAACTTAAGACTGCCCTAAACAAACTAGTACATTATACTTTAGTAAGAATGTCCCATGTTCTGTCGTTAGTGTAGTGTAGTATGTCATTGCTCCTGTGTCAGCGCCGGGTAGCAGGCTTTGTGGACGAACCTGTTCACAGTACAATAGCCCACTCTAGCCGAGAATGAACATTCCTTTATATTTAAGTTTTTCCCCACATTAATATCTAGTATCTACCTACGACGTCCGACGTTGATTTTGACGTTGTTCTACTTAATCTACAGTGGCTACCTAACTAAACACAACTGCTGTGAGAGTGAGCGGCTAAATAGCTTGCAAACAATACGAACCTAACAAAGATGAATATATGATGTAATTCAAATTATAAATGTAGTATCGATACCTGTGTAGGTCAGTAAAAGTATTTGAAATAGGTACGATTAATTTACTTAAAAACTCTTACTTACATGTAAGTCTAGACACAATACAATAACAAACACACAGAAATTAAATGACATAGGTACTTTCATAAACATAATGCTGTGTAAAATAAAACATGAGCGCGTCCCGCGCAGTCAGACATACCGGTGTCTCGTCGACCGCTGTGGTTAACGCCTGGCATCGAGTATGCAAATTGTATGATAGCTGTGTTTTACGCACTTAATTAAACACAATCATAAAGCACACAGCTAATGAACTTTATTTAAACGTGAACTTTCCACTATTGCATTTGGTGTAGGGCCATTAAAACCATAACCTTGCCAAATATAACTTTTGATGGTAAACCGTAATATTTCCGGATATCTCCAAGCAAACAGTATCGTTAATATTAATTGAGCGATGCGGCCGGCTGCACCGGGCGTGTGCTGTGACTGAGACTAGGTAAATTCATAGGTGGTGGAAGCAACACTCGAAATATCTGGCGCGAAGCGAGGTGAGGCGGCGTGCTCCAGAATATAATATCAGGCAGTGGAGTGGCCTGCGCTCGAGCCCGCGCGCCCGCCCTCAGTGCGCCCATGCCGCCGTCGCCGTCGGCCCTCATAATAAACGATATAGTGCGAAAATAGAAGCGGAACGGGTATCGCTGTGCTCTCCACGTAAATAAAATACCGACGTTTGCAGCGTTCCTGTCTCTCGCTAGCCGCGTTTCTGTTTTATGAATGTCAGTAGGTACCAGCGTGGCGATCGATCTGATGGTTTAAAAATAAATGTTGCGCTTGATCCCACGTCAACGCTTGAATTTGTAAACTAAGCAAATTGGCCTGCGTGTCACAATTTGGGCAAAAAGTTTCTGCTACTGCACATATCAACACCGTATTTTAATGCACTTTTCAAATAGTAACTTACTTCGGACGTTATAATGATAAGCGCCACATTAGAGCTGTCACGCGACACAACAACTGCATCAGGCGCACTATACGTATGGCGGTGTGAGAGCGAGCTGTCTGCTCCAGCGTCATAACAACACTGGCTGCGCGAGCGACGGTGCTGCCGAATCCAGCTCGTTTTGAAGTGTTGCATTTTTAATCGGGCGCCTGTCTCGCGCGGGACATAACTCGACAACGCTCTGGATACAGCTGGGCTCCTCTCTATTACCAAGTCTAGTTAACGTTAACGTGTCATTAACTGACACGTTCATATAACTTGTAAATAATTAAAGCGGACACGACCCTGACAACAGTAATTACCTCTGTGATGCCTTCCTCGTACCGCACCGCACCGGTCTTACGTTCTTGAGATATAACTAGTGAATTTCGGAATACGGCGGGATTCATCAGTTTGTGCTTGTATAGTGTCTATCAATGAATATTAAATGTCTTCAAAATATACAGTATAGTATTGTTGAATAATATTTTAGAATTTTCCTTTTGTCTACGACTGGTCAAAGCAAACACTTGGAATAAAGAATTCGTAAACACATTTTGATAGTCAAAATTTTATGTATGTTTATATTTTTTACGATCACGACCGTCACACACCACAGTTTGCCTTCCAATATAAAAGAGAATTCAAATACTGCTTAGGTTCAACATAAAAGTTTACGTGTCCATAACAAAGTAGCGAGCGAATAATAATCCGGAATATTTCATGTCCTTTTTCGGGGATTTTTGGAAACAGCAATGAAATCATATTGGATGTCACTGAATGTTTTCATGGAAGTTTTATTGAGCTGATAAATGTCAACCCCGGGGGACAACTGCGAGGACATTTTCAGAGAAAAAGGCAATGTTACCAAAGCCTTCAGATTGTTTTTTTTTCTTATCACAAAATTACCAAATAGGTAGGCAGTTACTGTTGCGTTGATTGTGTTATCATCTGTCAGAATTAAATACACAAGTGGGTTTTAGAAAAAAATGAATGTTTATTTTTTCAATATTTGTATGTGAGATTTTTCTAAAAGGGGGAAAGAAGCAAGTGCGATTTGTTTCAGTCCCGTTTAATTCAGGGCCCGCTCCCACTCGATCCTGTTTTAGGAAACAATCCTCGTGATCCCCGCGTGATGCTGCATAATGTCGGCGCTCCCCGGACCCCGGACCTACAAGCTATTATCAATCTAAATAAAAGTGCGCTCCACGACATTGTTAGAACGAAGAAAAAATATTTAAAAGAAGAAGCGTCGTTGTGCAATTCTACCCCATTTCAGGAATAAAATCATATTTTTACTGTTTTGTTTTTCAGATTATTTGGAAGCAAATAACGAATGAATGAATATCTGTTTGGATAAATTTTTAGATTCTCTAACTATTTTTTATAGGTCGAAGAAGATCAGTACTTCCATGTTCGTCGGTAGAATGTCTTTTCCTAGAATGACGTTGACATTAACTGTTTTTCGCGCTTTTACCAGCGTCTCAATATTTGGTAAATAGTCTATAATTGTCTCCAGAGTAAAAATTATGACCATAAAATAGTTTGTTCCTATATTTATTTATATCTTAATTGTAACAATATTTTAATTTCACTGTGATCACTTCACATTCGACCAATTTATATACATATACAAAAGTAGAGATACTGATCTCACACCATTGAGAAGATCATACAAGTTGAGTGTGATTCATATAAAACAATATCACCTTTCAATTCGGAGGGAGCGGTGCGGTTGCGGTGCGGCGGCGTTGCGTCCGAAGCCAAAGTTCTCCATCATACCTGCGTCACTTGAAAATTGAAAAACTTTCGCAATGCCTTTCTTATGGAAATAGTTCGCGTTTACATTTGAGTGAGTTGTCATTGTAGGGATTCAGCGCGCTGTCTTATTGAAATAATAGTTGAGTGTACGAGCGTATAACTTCTAGTTGGCAAATCGTGAAGCTCTGGCTGCGATAAATTAAAGCGGAGGGTGTTTATTGCTCACTTTGCAATCAAAAGCTGCGTAGATATTTTAAGGATAGCAAAATGCAAAGCATCGCGATAGCTCGTGTAAATCCGCATGAAATATTGATACAGTTTCGTGTAAACGTGTAACAAATGCGGTAATTTAAGCCACCTGCCGGCGCGCGGTGGCCGCTTCGCTCCGCTCGCTCTGCTATGCACCACTTTTGAACTGCTTACCTCATATTGCTGCGATTTTACGTTGATACTATTTTTGTCGAGCTATTGGTTTTTAGGACCATAATTATAGTTGATTTGGCCTAGAATGAGAAATTATACTTTAAATTCTATTAATTCCGATTTCCACAGGTAAATTATGTAAATAAACCGGCTAAGTTTGAGTCGGACTCGTACACGACGGGTTCCGTACCATCACACTATTACAATTATATTGTGCCTATGGTTGTTATTTCTTCCAGCGCAAACGGGCGAACGGATTTTGATAAAATTTGGTAATAAATATGGCTTGCACAGTTATAAGTGTGATATTTTAATATAAGTGTTATTTAAGTTGTTTTATTGTATACAGGGTGTCCAGTAAATAGCACGACATACTGTAGGGGGTGATAGCTTGGGTCACTACCTATCAATACAACACAATATATGTTCAGCAACATCTTACGGATTTACAGTTTTACAAAATTTTTCGAAATACCGAAAAATCTCTACCTTGAAAGAGATTTTTAATCATCTCGTAATGAAAAAATCCTTTTCTAGTACTTTTTTTTACATCAAATTATTCGTGAATGGTTACTTTACTCATGAATAAGTCTTTTTTCTATCAAAAACAAGAATGTATTCAAGGAATACAATTTTTTGTTTAAATTTGCACAGAACTAATTTCTTGTCACTTAAGTTTAACCTACTGTGGTGAAAAAAAAATGCATGGGGCAGTTTTGTAGAACAAACTTAAAAAAATGCTTGTTTAATTGTGATTTTGGAAAGATACAATACTAGTACATTTTCGTTAAAAAAATACAAAAAAATGCAAATTTAGATCCAGAGAAGCTGATTTTGTTGAAAATGTAACTAACGTAATTTTGACAAAAACCACTATGAGAATAAGTAATAGCTGCTCATTTATGCGAATTATTATAAAACTAGTTGTGACACGTAAAATGCGACATGCAAGCGTTACACAGATTGTGGGTCCCGTCGAGCTTCCACCTACATTAAATGCCAATAATTACTTGGAGTTTTTACAAGAAACCCTACCCACGCTCCTTGAAAATGTTCCGAGTGAGCTAAGAGAGATGATGTGGCTTCAAAATGATGGGTGCCCTGCTCATTATGGCCGGGAAGTAAGAGCCTACTTAGATGAAGCTTATCCAGGCAGGTGGATTGGGCGACTGGGACCGATATTATGGCCACCTAGGTCTCCGGACCCCCTGGATTTTTTTTATTGGGGTGCCATGAAGGACAAAGTCTATGAAAAACCGATCCAAAATGACAATGAATTGAGACCAAGGGTTAACATTGCAGCAAGAAAAATATCGGAAACAAGCTTGAGGAGACTCAAAAGCTCATTTTTAAGAAGATGCCGAGCGTGTATTAGGGCACAAGGAAAACAATTTGAGCATTTATTGTAATTTATTTAAATAAATTTTTATTAAAGTTAACTCCTCTGTTTTTTTTTTACTATTACCTTTTCCTTCAAGATGTCATTTTCAGACCGGCCAACCCGTCGGCTGTAGATTAATTATTATGTAATTCGAACCGTAGTACGACCTTACAACGATTAGAATTCAAAGTCACATTACTTGCATTGTAAATAGAATGCTCTTATTAACTAAAATACCTCATTTTTCGCATTTTTTTCAAATGTAATATACTAGTATTGTATCTTTCCAAAATCACCATTAAACATGCATTTTTTTAAGTTTGTTGTACAAAACTGCCCCATGCATTTTTTTTTCACCACAGTAGGTTAAACTTAAGTGACAAGAAATTAGTGCTGTGCAAATTTAAACAAAAAATTGTATTTCTTGAATACATTCTTGTTTTTGATAGAAAAAAAGACTTATTCATGAGTAAAGTAACCATTCACGAATAATTTGATGTAAAAAAAAGTACTAGAAAAGGATTTTTTCATTACGAGATGATTAAAAATCTCTTTCTGGTAGAGATTTTTCGGTATTTCGAAAAATTTTGTGAAACTGTAAATCCGTAAGATTTTGCTGAACATATATTGTGTTGTATTGATAGGTAGTGACCCAAGCTATCACCCCCTGCAGTATGTCGTGCTATTTACTGGACACCCTGTATATATTGTAAACATTTCAAATCTGTTCAGTAGTTTCGGAGGCTGTGGACAAACTGAACTTTATAAAAAGAAACAATATAGTTACACGACTTTAGAACAACTGAGTATCTAATCTCAAAAAAATAAATAAATTCATTCATTCATTCAAGATCAACGTTTATTACTATCAATAAAAACATCATAGACGTCAATATATCGACGGGATGTTTAACAATATTATACGAGTCCTGGCACAATGGGGTCCCGGACCCGGACCCCGCCGAGTCCACTTCACAAACTCTTGTATTTGTTCGCGATCTATTTACAAGAATATCTACACCGGTGCTCCGTGTTGGTTTAGGTCTGATACCGTGATGGGGAGTCAGAAAACCTCTTTAGTTAATATCGCTTCATTAACTCGATACTGTAATTTGATAACT
Organism: Helicoverpa zea; assembly: GCF_022581195.2. Classification (NCBI taxonomy): domain Eukaryota; kingdom Metazoa; phylum Arthropoda; class Insecta; order Lepidoptera; family Noctuidae; genus Helicoverpa; species Helicoverpa zea. The sequence continues at coordinate 5,918,623 of NC_061459.1, read as the reverse complement.
TGATAGATAGAAGTGTTGAAACATTTTGTTGCTTTGGGATACTTTAATAATCCGCTCTGCGCTTTCCGATTGTTGTACCGTTTTAACACAGCAGTCTTTCTTTGGTTAACCTGTATCACATTTTTTATACATGTAGAACCTATATTGGGTATAACTATTACTAAGTATATGAGATACTTTGAATGAACCAATGTGTTTGCAGACATCTGGAACATTAGATTAGTAGGTAGGAGATTCAGCACAGAAAATAAAAATAAATAATATCCAAATATTTCTAATGTAGTAATATTCATATGGCCACAATAAATAAATGTCCTAACAAGGCGGAGTCGTTCGGAAAAGAGTCCACTAGTAATGGTGCAATCATCTAATGAATGCTTCCGGCCAGATAAGCTTCGATTAAATGGTCTCTTTATTGCTAAAGGAAAGGCGCGTTCCCTTTATGTGCCGTTGAGATATCTATTTTAGTACAAAGATACGGGAAATATGATACGATTTAAAAGTACGTTAGCAATTGGAATGGTATCTGTGATGTGGTTAGTTTATCGCTCTTAATAAATTGGCATTGGTTTTCCAGACGGCACCGAAAGAACTGTCTTTATATTGATATGATAGGAATTCCTTCTTTTATTACTTTCTCATTATTTCTTTATCGATGCGATAAGATTGTAGATACTAAGTAAGCGGAGATACGCGTGTAGGTAACAGTGTACAATTTATCGCTTGCATATCCTTTCAGCGGGTAGATAATGACCGCAGTAAAACGTTTAAGCACGGAATAACTGCTGCTGGAAGCCGTTATTACAATATTATGAATGGCTTCCCTCGCGCCTCGCGCACGCGTCTCGCTTGCTCTGTCTTCGCGGGCCCTATCAGAGACTGCTATTTAGGAATCTACGAAGCCCCTAGTCGAAGTCGAGGAAGTCTTTAATAGCCATTACGAAATAAGACAATCGTTAAAACATATAACTACTAATATATCCAGCAACAACGTCCAGTAAATTGGGTAGCAAAATTATTGCCCGCGAAACAGAACCAATAATTTGAACTAATACTTGAGAAAACTCACAAAGATTATGGAACTTTGAAACTTTTTACAAATCTATACAAAACTCAACTCATTTTTAAATTATTTCCCTTGGAACATAAAAGAGAGCGACTGTATTAGATTGTTTCCCTAACTGAGAAATTGCTCTGGGATTGAATGCGCAAACAAAAAGCGATTTAACATCAATTTAGGATAGCTGGCATCACGTACGTCTTTCTACGATGTACCGCGGGACTGGGATTGAGTGACGCTGTAGGTACTGAATTTGCATTGAGTTGTAAGTAAATGTGCGTGTAAGTACCATGTAGAGATACAGTTGTGCGGTTTTTATGAAGAACACAATTGATAAGCAGTGCGTTATGACTAAGTTGCAGTACGTAGACTTCCTCTGCTTTCAGCGAGTCTGCTCGCTAGAGGATGCGAGCTCTGGCTTAGCTCCGGGCGACGCAAGTAATTAGCACGGCTTTCCTTCCGCTCCCTCAGTCTGTCGCCGCGCGCCGCCGCCGACCTCGGACCCCTTACGTCACTTTTTACCTCAATTATCGTCCTAACCCTTCGAATTTGCCAAACACATGAGCTTTTTATCCATCAATGCTGGCGGCTTTTCATTATTCTGTGTAAGAACTCACCTCACCTTTAAGATAACAATATGGAAAGCCCTTTGTTCGTTTTTACCAATGCATAACATGTTTTATAATGAAATGGGAACATTATGAGGGTCTGCATGAAAGTAATTTATTTTACTGTCATTCGTCAGCATACAAAGAAATTCTAATCAGTCTGCTTTCTGTTAATAAAATATAGTAGACGCTTTAAAGTGTCCTTTTAGTGGAAAATGAAAGACCTTTTGTGTCACAAAAAGGGAAAAATTAATCTAATTTTAGAGGATACTTTTCTTGTTCATATTCAAATTGTCATCGCCCTTTAAATTCCTCATAATCCGTCCAATTCTGAACCGTCGAGCGGCGCCCGGGTCGCAGTAATCAAGACGGCTTCAGCTGGATTTCATTCTGCACATCAGATGAGCGGACGACTGTTATGGTTCATTTCTGAAAGATAAACGTTATAAATTAAATAAGACTCATTTTATAAAACTTAAGTAAATGCCGTCAGGCAGTTATCCGTTTATTAAGGGACTTTATTCTAAAATCATACGGCTGTGTAAACTGCACTTGCACTACATTAAATCCAGTGGAACTCGACATGGTGCATGAATGTGTTGCGCATTTAAAAAAACTCATTACAGGCGGCAACCGGCGCGCGGACGAGTGGCGTCTTTGAAGGCCCGCGCCGCTACTGCGGTATTATTCCAGATTATACCGGCTTCCATACAAATGAAATCTCGCTTAAACCCACTGCAATTTCGGAACGAGAAAATAAGGCTCAAAAGTTGTTTTACTGCACTCGCACTTTCTCGAAATTCTTTTGAACTTGTGGGCGGGGCGCGTGCAGATTAGTTACGCTCTGTGTAGCTGTATTGATGAGACACACAAACGACAACGGAGTTTTTATGTACCCGTACTCATTTGGCTAGGTAGAGTTAATAATAAATGAACAGCGACTTAGGTATCATCTGAATTATATTTGAAGCATGCACGTAACTTTGTCTGGTCAATTTCAAGCGGGGCCTAAGTGTAGGAAGACCGCTTCGAATAACCATTACATATTTAGTTAGTATGTCCCCGGGGACTGCGCTTGCGGTTCTTGCCATTAGCGCGATTGAGCACTCGCCGACCGACCTCTGCTTTGCTTAAGCCCACTTCAATACTTATGATTTCTGTTCATTTAATTTGTAACCGATGACGCGAATGGTACGAGTCGACACATTTGTTATCCCGGTAAGGAAGTTAAAGTAAAATATCGATGCTTTGTTGGTTGCGGCGGCTCCGACTCGTATAGATGCAGATGAGCTAACTATTTGTCTTGCCTGATAGCAGGGGCTTGATTAAACCGTGAAACATTTAGCGGGGTTCGCCTGCTAGGCTTGCCCGAGCCCTCCGCGCGGTACAACACACCGGCCTTTGTAAATGTATTAGTTTTTATTCGCGTTCATTATTATCCTTGCTTAGTATAAAACAGGGGTGAGTTGGCATTTAGCTAGTTTGTTTATGTTAGCTATTTTTAAAATAATCGCATGGGCACAGGCACGGGGCGAGCGCTCACACAGTGATTAGGACAGATAAATGACGGACATTACTTGTAATGAATGTTTAGGTGGTCGTAATCGCATCGCGTAAAGTGTCGGCGCCATTACTTCACAGCTGCTGTTGCCGAGATATTGCTTGAAGCACCATTTAACGTTTTGGCGTGGATTTATCCTTCTACATACTGAAGGGACACTTTTACATGTTAAGAGAAAAATAAAGCTGTAACGTTAAGGGATTATGTTAACTTTAAAGGTGCCTGAAGAAATAAATATTAATTAAAGACCATATGAAAGGTTACATTTGTATCGTGTACGATCGTTCCCCTCAATAGGATGTACCCATACATTTGCAGAGTTGATTATATGACTGTGTAGGGAAGAGTGAAAGCAGTTAGCGTTTGGTAGGTGTGCCGATGGAGGAGTCACAATTTCCTGCACTTAACAACGCAGGAAGCAATTTTGACGAGTCATCAAACGACGGACACCGATTGACGTCGACGAACATCAGCCTATCATTAGCTGCTGCCTGGAGACAAATTAGAAACGGCAGCTTTATTATAGCAAGTGTGCACTTAGTGGGCGACAGGCGGCTTAAGTTTGATTAACGAAAATTAAAAGGCGTCCTCGCAACTTGTTCCTTTTAAATGTACCCAAGTAGTCGCCAACAAAAGTCTACAAATCGTTGGTTCTGTCTGCGGATGCCGGGCGTCGTCATCAAAGTTTGGGAATTGTGGCCATCTGCCGCGCGCCGCGTCGCTCTCAGATTACCACCGAGAGCTTCCTTTAATCGTTTTATTAATACGCCGACAAATCGTTTAACTGCCACTTGCTTCCGCTTCGTTGCTCATTTTACAGGATTTTTGATAAAGATAATTTTCTGGTGGTTATGGCGAGTATTATTTTGTTTTGTTTAAGTTTACGATAGTTCTTTAGTTAACATGAAGTCCCATTTTCGGAAATAACAGACATATCAAAAAGAGCTTAAAATGTAAGTAGGCAAGATACGTTAAACCAATACCTTGCTGTCTAACATAGGAAGTTCTCTGGAAACAAGTTCATGAAGAAAGTTTTTCGTAGACCACCCTACTTGTAGACTAATTTATGTAAAGTTGTCAGTAAATAACCGTTAAATATTCCAGACGGGTACCAAGCAGGCGCTGTACTGGACGTAGTTCCTGCTGGCTTCTCAGCCGCCGCCTGTTATTAGGGCCCGTAAATAATACACACTGTTAAACCCTCACCTGTTTTATTTGCAAAAATTCACCAACTACACATAAATACACCAAGATACTACCGATTTATTCTTATTTAGCAGCCTACGTAATTACGAAGTTTTTACCGCACTGAAATGCATATGAATACAGATGCACGTACATTAGGACGGCGATGACAGGAGAAGTGGTGTTGGCGGCGCGATGTGCGAAATTGACACCCGTGTCCAGCGCCATTGGCTTTGATTGGATTAGGTTCGAAGCGGCGTCGCACGCTGATGCCGAGCTCAAACGTAAAATTTTACGTGACCACTTTCCAAATGTCGACTTTCGTGACGCGATTGCATACTTGGACGCCGTCCGCGTCGCTCCTGCAGCTTTGATAGCTCACTATCCGCCACAATATTATGTAAATTTAGCAAAGCCAGCAATAGAGCTACATTACCTACCTATTGACGTTTAGCCTCTAAACGTACACTTCTGAAATTGAATTCCAAGTATCGTATCTTCAGCCCCCACGGATCAGACTTGGATGGTCCATTTATAAATTGATACATCTGCATCGGTTATTTGGACTGTTTCGTGATAATACTTATTGTCTAGAAGTGTATAAGAAATTCAAGGGTCCTACAGTGAACGCAGTGGGTATTACTGCGACTGTGATCCTCTTACCTTGATGGTACCGCTATCGAAACGTTTTGTCCGACAGACCACAGGAATGCTTTTGTATTCTTTGTCTTATGTATTTTATGTAAGACCTATTGGAAATAATAGAATTTGATATTTCTAATCTATTTCTAATCTCTACTACTTAGGTATGTACAGTTTCTTACTGCACGGGGCTATTAGCAATTGAAATTGATTTCTACTTGTGTACAGTCATAAATTTAATGCTAAGTTAACCAATGCAAAGCCATTTTTACGGTTTGTACATGTAATCTACACTTTCTTAATGCCCTCCGCTTATTCTCGAAGCAAAATTTATGCGCCATTTGCCGCGCCATGCCTCTTTCACTCGAACTAGGTATAACTTTGACTATATTTAACACATTTTTGTATATGTGGGTGACTTAATGCAGTATGTTTTATTGCAAGTCTGTAGAAGTTCCAAGCCGCGCGTCTCTTTGTGCGGGACCATCTAAATCTCATAAGAATGCCGTAATATCCACATCTCATTACACGTAACTTTGAAGAATTATGACTTGGCAAAGTCCTTTATTGGAAATACCTTCACGGGCCTGAAATATTGCTATATCGTGAAGAGCTAAAATTTCTAATTAGAAATTCTTTAGTAAAACTTTATTAAGTTTTTACTTACTGCAACGAACCTAATGAAAATGCCGCGCTGTCAGTCGCGTTTGTGCTCATACCTAGCTATACCTATCTAAATTAAATAAATTATACTCGGAAGCGATGCCTTGGTTTTATGCAGTCTTTATTAGGTATTTCCTTAAACCTTCAACAAACATTAGCTATTTCATTAAGAAAGCTATTTTACTTTATAACACAAAAGATAGATGGCTGTTATTAAAGATGACTTTGAACCTTGTGTAACAAAGTGAACTTTAATCAATGTAGGTAACTTGGTACCGTGACTATGGTTGGGGCAGGTAAACTGGTGCAATTGTGTATGTTTGTACGAGAGGTCAATGTTTGATTTGCTCGTACATTTTTATGAGTTATGGATTAGGTGGGTCCGTGTTTGTGCTTCCCCTCTAATTGTTTACCATTGAAATAATATTGTTCCTGTAACTAAAAATAACTTCTTTAATTAAAAAATATGCTGATGTTGTAGAAATTAAAATGAGATTTCTTATTCAATACTTCCTGATTTTAGGCAAGGCCGGCAAACATATGTTTTTGTATTTTGTTGTATACGAGTATTTTGCATTTCGTTGTAAATATGGAATGAAGCAACAGAAGTTAAAGTTGCATGGTAAAAGTGTAAGAATTTCTTGTATGAGACAATGTTATACGGTTTCCCCCAATCAGTCTAAGAGCACCTACCACAGCAACCAGTAGTCGTATACCTAATAATATCAGTATTCATTCACTTTTGAAAAATAAACCATTTGGAACAAATCAGTAGGTTAGTTCGGCAGTTGGTTACAAATGGCTGGTGTTATTTGGCGACAATATTTATGCGAATATTTCCTTCGGCCCGAACGGAACGTAGACGCGATACCTCCGTCGTTACCAGTGCATTAGACGTCGCGCAAACAATTACATTACCCTTGCATGCATAGTTTGGCACGGAACCAAGCTACTACCACTCGTTGAACACGACTATTTTCAACTGTTATTGTATGTTAAATTTGAGTTTATGGCACTCTTTACCGACTGGCAAATCGATACCTATTTTACGATGAACTGTAAGATACACAAAGTAAAAGTTGTTGCGAGTGAACGCGAACGCGGCGACGATTCTCTTTTGTGTTTTAAATTTGAGATCAAAGTGAACGTTTACATAGTTCATTGTTCAGACATTGTAATTTGCTGCTTAAAAGACAATGTTGTGTGTAAATTTGAAATAATTAAAAATAGCTTACAATGAACACGACTGTTTCTAGACTAAGAAAGTTTAATCTCAAAGCAACTAGGTAGCATTGAAAGGCACATAGTATAAACGTCTGACAGACAAAGGTTCAACAAATTAAAAGTAACATCTCTAGAATTTATTCACGCCGACAAATTATAACTGCTCAACTCAACCGTGCATTCAGAAATCTAAACCAGAAAGATAAACAGTAAACAATAATTATATAACTATTAAAAGCAAGTCTACTTAGCTTCATCGTCCATCGTATTATTTAAAATGGGATGCCCGAAGAAACCGTGTTGTATCTAAAACAAAGAGATCTTAAAGAAATGGAGGAAATAATTTAGTTCTTTGTCTTGGCAATATCGAGCAAGCAGACAGACTGGTGCGCCGGCGGGCATCGCGGTATTAATCGAGCTAAAGCTGATTATGCACTTGTTTCTAAAGTTGTCTTTTTGATGGTCTCCATTCTCTTTGTAATTTGATGCTTTCTAAGTAATTGTGTTATTGGTGAATTATATTTCGATCAATGGATGTCATTTTGTAATGTAGTTGTATTGGTCGGGGCGCGCAGGTAGGTCGTTGCATACTTGTATGTAAATGTCTTTTTTTGCTGTTGACATATTACAGTTGACATACAGTTTGTATGCGGTAAATAAGTATATGTATGTTAAATATCTTATGTCGAGTCAAAGCGATTAGGTAGCAAGTTAACCCAGGTATAAATAAAGAGTACATATAACTTGACTTAAAATTTCACTGTTTCACTTTATTAAAACTCAGTTAAAAGTTACAGTTCTGTAGTTATTTGCAAACAAAGTAATGTTACATGTAAGTGCAACTTGTTATTCGGACACCCAAAGTAAGGATAGGGTCAGTGTCCCATTTATGTCACAGAATAAGATATTCCACATAGTGGGGAAATAAAATCCTAGAGACACTCATGCTCTGAGGATTTTGTGGAATATGAAACGTAATAAAACGTTGTTAGTCTAAGTAAACTTGAATATTGATAATGTTCATGTCACTAACATTTCTGAAGAGTTTTGATTACGAAATGATAATTCTAACTAATTTCATAAGTTTCACGCTTTCACGGAAATATAGAACGTCTTGAAATTGAGGAAGGTTCATTTTTATCCGGATGCGGGAAGCAGTTCCCTCAGTACGCGGATGGAACCGTTCTGAACAAGAGGTAAGTGGTGTTATGATTTCACTGCGTGTTTTATTGACAGATTTTTCAAACTCATTTTAATTAAATGGAAGCACTATTAACTGTAAACCTCAGCATTTGATACGATTATATCAATAAAGAAATCACTAAGTTACAAGTCTTGTAAAGTACCTAGACAGAAGATTAAAGTGAGCGGTCTAATGTGGACAAATGTAACATGATTGCATTCATGTGTAGCATCCAAATGGTCATGTGTCGTAGCACTTGTAGCCGTAGTGCTACGTCGTAGTGCTACGCCGTAGCCGGCCCGCAGCGACCGAATACTCACTAGGCGGCTTAAAGCCGTATTTATATTTAACGTCTCGGTCGCGAGTATCGTTCTGGATAAACGCCTCGGGGTCTTACACTATGTATACTGCTATAGTTTACGAAGTAGGTAGTTTAGAGAGATTGGAAAGTTTTGAAAAGTTTCCTAAAGTACTCTTAAAAATAAAAACAATTTTACTCTCAATGACGCATTTGTTTATGGAAAAGGTTGCGTTGTAAGTTTAAACACCTAATGTGTTTTCATGTGTTTTCTATTATTTTCGATTTTTCTAGAATGTTGGTCACATATCGATATACCTTAACGCATAGTTAGATATTTTATATCACAGAAGCATCATCCTGGCACATTTTTTCTACATTATCCACCCGCTTGTATGGTATGTTGTATGGTATTAATACCCGCTGGTTGCGTAGCACCCTATAAGACAGGCCGAGTGTGCGGCCGGCCTACGAAACCAGCGAGATTTGCAAGATCCGCTCTATCACTGGCGAACACGCCCGAACTATTTCCACTACTTCACTCCCACTGTGTGCTTGTGTTAGACACCTTATAAAGTAGCCCAATAAAATATCTAGGACACTTTTCCACAATAAAATTAGGTTTGACCATAAACGAATCACGGTTATGAATACCTCTAGTAATAAGCAGCAAAATTTTAGCTTTTCCATATTTGAGGTTTTTTAAGTAAATAAAGACCTAATGAAGATGAAAAACTTAGGGTAAATAAAAATTCGTACTCTGTCAAACTGCTGAAAAAAACGCCAATTTACAACACGACGTTGACAGTATTATTGCTTTTGACACATGTGATGAAACTTCGATACAGCTTCGTGGTTGTTTATGTGTTTTTTTCGCGTCGCACAATTTGAATAAAAATGAAAGTAGAAATCCCTTCTCAAATACTGTAATACTCTGTTTTGGCTAAATATTACTTCTAGTAAGAGAAAATACGTGTAACTTGGATAGATGTTTATTAACATAAATGTAAGAGAAAGTTGAAATCTGAACCGACTGTACGATAATTTACTTTTAAATAAACCCTCCGCTACGTTAAACCACGTCTTATCCTCCATTAAATTATTAAATCGGGATCTAAGTGATTGATATGACTAAAGGTATTATTAAATTCCTATCTGAAACAAACTTGACTGGAAACATTTGAAGAATTTAGATTTACAACCGAAAATCAAGTATTTAATTCAAATTAGCAATATAATAACAGTAGCAACTGACGTAATTCGTAATGAAAATGCCAATTTGTCCCTGGCCGGCGGTAAGTACATGCTAATAAATAGTTCATACAGAAGTAATTTTGTAATTAGGGGCGTTCCCCGTAACCACCAAATACGTATACAATGCGATTGCGACATAAATGCCAATTGTCGAATTGTGATCCGTGTGTCGGCATTTATTGCATAGCACGTCTGTAATTTGCATACGTTTGAATACTAAGTACCGCCAACGTCATGGTTTGAAGCTACTTTAATTGAATAGTTCGATTTATGCTTATTAGTTCTACTTTGTGTTTTATTGTTAAATTGGAGGTTATTAGCGATCCCAGTTATCAGTGCTAAGTTGCACGTAGATATTATGATACTACTGTTATTCACGGGCGTGTGATGTAGTAAACATATGTAAGTTTTGAGCCGTGACACATCACGTAAAGTAAGAGGACGGTGAAATCGTGTTGAGTTGGCAGCGGAACCAAGACACGGGTTAACCAACAGTCAGCCTGATATCTGGCGGCGGTAATAAGTTATTTATATCAAGTCTCTTCCACGACGGCTCGCGTCCCGTGTTCTACGTGCTTCTTCACACAGGGTCTCTTTCCTACGCCGAGATGTTATGGTCTCAGTTTTGGAAAATAAGTAAAATTCTTAGTCCTTCACAATAAGTCGAGTATTTTTTCTTTAAAATATGTTATGAAGAGAAGGGGAGGTAAAATTGAAACTGGCGTCATTACTTAGTATGCATTGGGCGGCGCGACGTGTTGCGATCGCCCCCGTCGCGGGATCGACGCTCCGGTCACGTTTTTCCAATTGTTTTCTGACGACGTGTATCATTCTTTTAAATCAGATTTCATGATTTATTGTCGTATCGTACACGGTATAGGTACGCCCCAAGTCATGTAATGATTTTTTCGAGAAGTCCTATGACATATCAGTGTCATTTATGTAACAGACTCAATTTCGCGCACGTGAACGATCCACAATAGCGTCTTTAGTATTCATGGCTCTGGTGGAGATATGGTATGACATTTGCAATTTTTGTTTCATTAAGAATTCAGATGTAAGGGATTGTGGGAATGAATTGTCGCGCGCTGTCACGCGGCTGCCGCTGTTACACACATTTCGCTTTGTATTTATTACGTATATTTATAGACGCGCAAATAATTGATTCCTACGGTCTATAACTAAATATGCTTCACGCTGTTCAGTTACGGATTTATGTATGAGCAGCGTCGAAAATATTTTTCAGTAGTTAATAAAGTACTTTAAATGCAAAATATAACTTTTTATGTAGCATTTAAACAACTTTTGGTCACTTGTTTTATGCTTAAACAGTATTCGTATTTCCCGATATTTGAACTTTTTATCGAGGATACTTTGACAGAAAACACATGTTATTTACAGCTTTTGTATATGGTGCGTCGTTAATATCGGTCATTTATTAGCGGTGACCCGAAAGGATATTATTTATGAAGTTTAAAAGGCAGTTTCTGTTCGCTATCCATCACGCCCAGTGTCAATAATGTGTATCAGCAGAGTGAAGTTAGGGTATCAATCATCCTAACTTAATTGTACTGGTTTGTACGTAGTTTTCTCTTGTAGATGCGGATAGAACACGTGCTAGAGTTTAGTCAAACTTGTTCCACTTTAATTAAGTTCCAAACTTTTGTGTGTGTTTGTAGTTCTTTAAGATGCATTGCTACCAATAAAGATATAAGTTAGGTGATATTAAGAAAACAGTTGAACATCTTGGTGTGTTATACCTAAACATTTTATACGTCGACTTTTTATACTGGTATGTATCAAACACGTCGTATGTATTAAACTTGGTTTTCACAAGGGTAAGTTTTTAATGAGAATAAAAAAAAATATGTCTTAGGTTCAGTTTTGGAAAGCAATTTGAAAAAAAGAAAACTATAAACGTACATGAGAACAGAGGGCCAATTGAGTACCTAATGCATTAGGTACTCAATTGGCAAAAAAAATTAAAATTATTTTTGCGAATCACGTTTATTTAAATACGAAAAACACATTTATTGTTCTCTACTTTGCTGAACTTATTTGTAGTAATCCCAAGGAGAAGAAGAAAGAACGTTCTAATTAACTTTTTGTAAGCAATACAATAACATTTCTGATGCTTTAATGTTTGTGTGTGATTAGCATGCATGAAAACTTCTTCCATTGATATAAAACTCTAAACTTTTACTTTCAGTATAGTTTCTGTAGAATTATAAAATCGCGATCGATTTACCCATTCAGAAGAGAGAGAGACATTTGGAGACTTGAATAAAAGTGTTATAACGATGAGACACAAACCTCACCTGCGCGTTTGGATATAAGTAAGTGAAATCCAAATTTCGAAGTGGAGCTTAATCCTGAATGTATTCTCTCTAACTTTGCTTTTGCTGTTGTTTTAGTTATAATGGCTCACTCTGGTGGCCAGGGAATTATTGCTAATGCAACTTGCATTCGTGATGTATTATGTGAATATATCATCTTTTATTAACTGAATTCTAGCCTTGTATTTGCAGTTCAGATTCATGGTCTGGAAGTACGTTTATGTTGGAATTATACTGTTGCCTGTACTTCTTCGTTTGTTTGTTTAGGAAATTAGGTTGAGAGGAATCTCATTTTGATTGTGACCGGTTTAATCGAAACAGTTTCTATAGTTGATTTATTTTGGAAATTTTGTAATATTGTAATATGTACGAATTAAAGTTAGCGTAGGGGGGAAAATATGATTAATAAAAAAATGCTTCACGATTTTCCATAATTCAACAAAAGAGCACAGATAATTTTCCGTCTTCTTCGTAGTAAATGTAAGTACGATGCGAGATAGCTATACTAGTGATATACACATACATGTGTATAGTCATAGATAGGCCAGGGAAGCCACAACACGGTCACATATGGCCGCCAGTCCTCGACCTCGGGCAAAATGCTGACATACTGATTCTATTTTGCTGCTCAAGCGGTTAGAAAAATATGTTATGCTCGGAGTGTGACTCCTGAAATATGATGTTATTGATCCGCCTCTTGTAACAAATATCTTACTTAAGGCAAAACTTATTATTTTTCTTTATTTCTTTACTTCAGTACAAAGTGAAACCAATATTAATATACGAACATCTTTTTTTTCAGTGAAGTTTGTAAAGTGGAAAGTTTGTAAACTTATTTAAAACTGATTAATAAGCGAAGCAATATTCATTTATGTTAATAAATAAATCATCGAATGCTAAACTTGATACTGAAACAGAAAACGAAGTCTTCCAACACTTTGAAGAAACAAAATTTTATTAACTAGTAAATCTATTTCCCTCGTGTTCGTTTTGTAACCGTCGAAAAGCTAAGCTTCGGCACAAAGTAGTAGTGTTGATGGATTTTATGCAATTTTCAGTATCTATCACATCCAGCGCTGGATGGCGCGGGCCCGCTGGGATTAAGTTCGATCTTTTCGCAATACTTACAGGGTAAACAGTTCAGCGCCGCCGCCCGCGCCGCGCTGCCCCACATAACTACCGGCAAAGATAACAAGCGGGAGGAGCGGATTTTTTTTGGAACTAAGAAAGTTTGTCCTTGTAATAAAGATTATGAATTGAAAACAAAAAAAAAACCTCCTTTGATTCTACTGCATAAGCATGTTAAAAGCAATGTTCTTTTTTGAAAAATAATGCGCTATGACTGCAGTGTAAATGAAACGCTGCCAATTCCACGCAAAAGTTCCATCAAAGGTGTTAAATACGCAAACTAACTAGAACTTTAAATATAGTGGGCACTTCATTATTATGAAGTGGAAATGCTTATAAAATTTTGCCGAATGCAGGCTTTGCAGCGTCTGTCGACTAGATTATACGATGGCTCATTCATAGCGGGCCGAGAGAGAGAAATTAGTTTTTTAATAATAAATTCCCAACTTTTTGTGACTTACACACCTACAAGGATTTCAATTGTATGCAAAATATTTATGGCTAAGCGTGGAATTGTGACAGTGTGAAATAATTTTAGAGACTACCTCTTCCAGTGAATTATGAACATACTTTGTTTATATTTTTAATATCCTATTCTTTGTTTGTTACATATATTTTAGTAGATTACGAAATTATCAACAAAGTTTAGTTTAATAAAAATACAGCACTGCTTTGGTATAGTGTAAGCTGTACGGTTAACGTTTCAAAAAGTTCCCGATTTCAAGATAAGGCGCGAGCAACGCTTTCAAAGTGAGTTAAAGATTTTTTACTCTTTTCAATGTACGTCAAGGCAATTTATTCTGTGAGCAATTGCTCTTAGCACGTACTATGTTGAAGGTAGTTCTATGAAAATGCATTAACTAGTAATTAGGCTAAAATGTAATTGGATATGGATCGATCAGCATAAAGGCTATCAATAATGACATAACACTGGCAGAGATATAACAAGCTGCAGTCGTGTTGTGACGATATGTCGAGGACATGCGTGGAATAAATTTTTGTTCCTAGAAACCATTTTCAATTTCACGGCTCAATCTTTGTGTGCTCGGGGTGAATATGTAAAAGGGCATTCGTTGATGTCAACAAAGTGTAATGGTTTCGTGCTAGCGCGCGCTTGATCTATGAGTTAGAATCCAGACCGATTCTAAATTGGAAAAAATATTATACCACCTGCCTATTCAGGACACACACGACCCGTTTTATTGAATTCAACGTTCGTTCGTGTTTGTTTGAGTGCAATATAGTATTCCTTGTATTGGCTAACAAAACGGCGCGAAACATTCTACACTCTCAAGTAATTAATTTAACAAGATCCACTTAACGTTTTTACTCCTTTCTCAATTTACTAGGTGTTGATAGATACGCTAGGGTATTTTCATCGATCAATGTCGTGTAGCTATTGCACCAAAAGTTAATGGTTGATTTTATCCAGAATTAACAATTTTATTAGTAAGTATACTGCAATATAGCTAAATTGAATCACATTTTTTACCAACATTTATTTGACTGACTAGGTAGATGCTACAGAAGAGATCCGCAACTACACCCATCTATGGTCTGTCCGCGTCAAGCGTTGATTGTTTGTTGCTTAGCCAAAGCGTCTATTACTCGCATGTATTACTAAGAATGAAATGGTTTTATATACATAATTGTGTCATAGAATAGGGAAACATTCGATTCATATTTATGGCAGAATCGTACATCACCAGTAACATTTTCTGATTTTGTTTGTGTCATTTAAGTGAAAAATTGCCCATACAAGTGTCAAGAAAAACGGGAATAAGTAGGTAGTGGAAAACGGCGGCACAGTATGGGCAGGGAGCGAGTTTTGACAAATTATTTAAGAACGTGTGTTAGGGGACGTGGGCTATTATACGCATGATTGATAGTGTTGATAGCGAGCCGACAAAGTTTCCTTTTTAATCTTTTCTGCAGTTTACATGGATCTTTTGTTAAAGAATGATTGCCTTTTGTATAGTCAGGCGCTAACATATTGTTTATTATCACTTTGATATTTTGTTCGCGTTACAGGGCTGGCAGGCCGCCAAGTGACATCAACGCAAAATGTTGGCTGTTTTAGAACCCGCGAACACTAATAATTTGGATATTGCACTACCGAACACGGCTAGTTATTTCAGAACGATGAAACACTGAATCATTTGCTGCAGTTTATTGATTGATTCTCAAGGTATAATTTGAGTCGACCTAAAAGCATGTTATCTTATAAAGGCCAGATAAAATTACAGCAAAACAATGAAAGCATTTGGACTGAAAAATAATTATTCATTTAAATATGGCGGCACACAAATGGTGTTCCCAAAAAAGCATGCAGGTAAAATGTCAGTAGGTATTTAGTAGCGTATTTATGAATGAAATATTGGAATCATCCGTTATAAGCGGTGTGCTGTACAATGTAAACAAGGGCGCACTTACATGGCCTTCGCACATAAAGCTTATTCATTTTATATGGGGATATCCATCATGTTTATATCGGACCCCGGTGTGACAGCCGCGTAGAGGTTGCCGACGATATTAGGCGGAATTAACAACAGTTTGTGATACTTTGACGCGGACTAATGTTTTACGAATAAAAAAGTATTTGATAACGGATACGTTACACATTTACGTGACAATTTTTAATGACTTAAAAAGTTTTTCTAACAAACTCAGGCAAACAGCAAATCATATATTTTTTTTCATTTTAGAAATTATAACTGCGAGCTACTCAGGTATTGTTTACGTGTAATAAAGTGGAGATGTAATTGTAACAATAATGATTTGGTCGGTAATTGTTTACAGAGGACGCTAGTGGGCACTACAGGTAGCATCTACGTCGGAGAGCCGCCGGTCCCGGGGGAAATCAGCACAACAATTACAGCGCAGACCTACTTCCAATAACACCCGCCAAACCTTTAAAAACCGAACGACGTGCTCCTATTACACTCACATGAAATATTGCTTTGTTCCACACAAATCGACACCCGCACTAGAAACGCAAAAGCTACGTAAATGATTCTTATCTCGGAATGAGAGGTATTATGTATTTACGACGCTGCTCAGTTCTGTAAGTCGGTTTGTGATAATACTATGAATATTCAGAGCCTTCGGTCGTCCCTGAGGATGGAACCCTTCCAAGCATAAGAGAGGAATCGCGGATGGTGAGTTCCAAAACAATATGATATTATCGCGGCGTTTAGGCGGTCCTAATAAGATTTACCTCAATATTAATGCGCATCGCGGCGTCCATTATTTGGAGGTATTATCTAAACACGGACGGTATATTCCGTCACTTTCATTTTCAGCATTTAATAATAGGCATCGGCGCGCCGAGGGTTGCCAAGTGGTCTTTACTAAACTATTATTCTGACTGCGAGTGTTTGATTGTGATATATTCGCTTTTATGGCAACAAAAGAACAGCCCTAGTATTACCAAACAATCGTGTCCTCCAACCTTTAGCTCCATAAAAGAGTGGAATGATTAATTGTTTCTCCGACCTCTTCAAAACACCGCCTTATTCTTTTAAAGACTTCCGTTATTTTCCGACTCGATGGCGACGAGACGGTGATTTTCGACTATAAATTAATATTAAATTACGGATTAGGAGCGAAAATATTTTCAGCTGTTGTTTTTCTATCTAGCAACCTTTTAAAATATCATGACCCAAATGAAACTGGAATGATTTTGTTAATATTCTTAGATAAAAAGAAAAACTTTTGGTACTTAAAAATACGTAAATATACGAAACTTAATAACTTAATAATATGTAAATATACGAAACCATTTCCAAATGGTACAAACTTAAACTACACGTCATATTTAATTTTAGCGTAAGTCCAACACTGAAAACAACTCAGTAAATGCAGTATCAACCAGATACAGTACGTGCAAGCGCATATGTGATACAAAGATCACATGTCATCAATTATTGTTTTTGGTGGGCGATCTTGTCGTGTTGTCGGTCCAGCCAAGCAGAAGCGTGAATTCAATCTATCGAGGCTCACGCGCCACGGAGCTTCGGTCGGCGCGCTTTGAACAGGGCCACTAAAAGCGATTCGCCGTAAACAAGAATTAACGCCAAACCTGCATCCACCACTGCACTCTCCTTTATGGTGACATGATAAAAGCTCTCCGTTTTGAGAGCAAACGTACGTTATAATACTGGGAAGTATGTATAGTTTTACAATAAAATCTTGTACTTTGTCCATTTTGATTGACAGTAAAATGTCTGTAACTGCCGCGTTCACATCATCACAATGTGAAATATTTAAATGAAGTATATCTCTAGAGAGTTTTTGTTATATGCATGAGGGTAACATAACACTGTTACCTTACTAATATTGTTTACACTAATATTTTTTTAGTCGCAGGTACACACTGGAAACAATATGAAGAGTTCAGGTTTTTGTGAGTTCATCAATAGACTATGCTATTGACTTTTTCAGTAGCTATTTATAGTATCTGTGCAATTAAAAACAGCATAAAACAGACAGCAAAACTCTGTTATGGCTTAAAAATTGCTGGCCGAATTGCACGATCCTTTTTGTCCACTACACTGAGAAAAAAATATTTATTATATCGCGCGAGTATCTATATCGAATCGACCCATCGACGCTCGTAAAGAGGAATTAGTGTAGCTCTGTGTTCACCGCACACCCTTTTATGGCGAACGATAACACCATTCTCAGTGCCTACCCATGGTTTGATAACGGCTGCACTCTTTTGTACCAGGCGGTGAAACAGTAGGTATATTTCAGGATTTATTGGAATGCTGAGTGGACTGAGTAGAAGAGAAGTACTTCCAATAGTGTCATTTTTCTTTTAAACAATGTTCGTTTTTCAAATTAGTGTCTTATTAGTCTATGCAAAATATACATATAGCGTTTAACTTTGTGTATATTTTACACTCCAGAAACTAGAAACAAACTTTCTTTAAATAGGAATATACTAAAAGCAGTTAACAGTTTTTGATAAAGCAGCTCAATAATTAGACTAGTAATTATAAAAATCATAGATGTGGTTCACCTCAACATTGTTATCGTATATATCACGTGCCAGCCAGAAGGTCCACGCAGGCCATGTTTTACGAGTGATGTGTCGCAGAGGGCAGCTTCTCTTAACAAGACGTCCCTCCGGGCCTCACGAGCCTCACGGAATGTTAAATGCCCTCCCTCGTTAGTAACTTTAGGGCACTTTCACTTCTTTGCCCACGGTGGAAATAATAACCGAGATGTAAACAAACAAGGAGTTGATAATGTAAACAAAAAAAAAAACGAGTAGCGTAATGACATTGATTTGACTTGTCTCCTGTTAAATACTATTCAGATTTTTTTACTCGCGCATTCGTATATAGCTTTTAAAATAATCACCTATTATGCAACAGCTTGAAATGGTAAATTATTCGTTTCGTACGTTTTATGAAAAAAATACCCCTTTGTAATTTATTAGTTCAAAAGACTTTGCATTTTTATTGCAAAGTGATTCTTGGCAAGGGTTGCGTGTAAACTGGAATTGAAGCGGCTGGCTTCAAATGCATGCGGCGAAAGGCGTCAAAGGCTTTATTCACACTCATCGGCACGTGACGTCATCATCGCCCTTTGCACACAATTTAAAAAAGCTCTGAACACATGCTGTTGAAAATATTTAAAGAACTTTTTAACACTAGGTAAATACTACGTGCACATAATACACAGCTTTATAGCAATTACGCACGTTTAATATTTTCTTCAATTATTTTATAGACTGTGAAGTTAGAACAAATCGGTTGAACTCGTTATTCAGTCCAAACTACATGTCACGCATTATAAATTAAAGAACTAATTGAAGATCGATTTTAGATCGTTAATTATTCTATCGAAACCAATTTATTAGTTAAAGTTGAGACACTGCAAATCGCAACCATTCTGAGTGAAAGCTTAAAGTTTCAGTGAGGCAGTTACGCTCCCTTTCCGTGCGATCAACGTAAATTATTCCCCCAGAAGAAATCTCCAAGGGCTGAATGACGGATAAGGGACGAGCCGTTTTATTGCCTACACCGGTCCGCCTTTGTAGCCGCTTTAAAAATCGACTCTCGAATGTTAATTGAGGGATAATGTTATTCAATACTGGAGCACCACTGATTTCATTAGGCACAAGATAAGAAAAAGCCAATAAATATTGGCCACTTAGACATCTTCCACTTTGTTAACAACGATCGTAAAGGCGGCCACAAGGCGTCAAACAGAAAACTGCCAGCTATATTCTAATAACTGGCATCCTAAATCGTTTAGCTATTCTCTGTTCTAAATGGTTTATGGCAGTAATTTTCCCGGCTGAAAGGCGTTGTAAGTGATAATTAAAACCCCGTTACTGCAGCTGTTACTGGCGTTATTTCAGAGTTTTAATATTTCTACAACCACGTACAATACCATGAAAAAGCGATTAAGTGCATATAATGTAGAATATTCGCTCGTATTACGATATTTTATGACTTTCTTGTAATATATTGTATCGAGAGTAAGACATTGTGTGTCGGACGCGCGAGTACCTGCGCTCAAAGCAAGGCGCAGAAGGATGTCGGGTTCGGCGCGCGTCGGAGCATGGGCGCGCGGCTGTTACTTCCGTCGCGCCTCCGAGCAGCGCACAAAGCTGCTCTCGGCGTCAGATCGTTTAAACTGGAGAAAAGACATTCTTTATCAACAGTGCTCGCATTGAAACAACTGTAATACAAATATAATCTCTGGGAGACGGAATATAATCCGCTTACTAAAAGGGATTTCAAAACTCGTTCCCCTGACATAATCGACACGAATTTTTCACGTATATTTCTTTCACTCGCAAATCCAATTTAATTAAGGCGAGGAACTCGCGGTTAAAATCCTATTTAAGCCGTTTTTATTACCGCCCGTCGGGCAAAGACGGTTCGCCACTGCGCTCCAAGAATTTGAGCGCCCACGAGGATTTCTCTGGCTTTTATCTTAGCAGTTCTGAGTAGAATGGTAAGCGATCTCAATGCAAATTATTTGTTTTAAACTTCGACGTATGCCGAATTGGCATCGATTTGTTTTGCTATCTTAAAAAAGATGCATAGCAAACAGTCCTTTATAAGATTTGTTTGTGATTTGCTATCAACTTAGAACAGTAGGTACTTTGGAAACTGGGAATGCATTAAAACATTTTTTAAATTACTTAGCAGTCTTTTGTTAACAAAGTAGAAGATACGAAATACCTAAAATAAGCGATGTTACACTTTTCTCTTTCTCTCACTACACAATGAAGTAAAATCTGCAACCATACTTGTCTGATAGTTAGCGAGTGAGAAGTAATGCGATTTTCAAGTAACAAACAGGCGCTCACCTTAGCGTGGGCTCTGGGGATCGCATCTCTCGGATGTTTACCCTCAATTCGGAAAAGATCGCGCTAATCCGCGCTCTCCCCGAGGGGCACCTCTTCTGATATGTTACCCGGCTCTCTGCCCTCCTACAGTTACTTTTCGTGTTGTTGCGACACACATTGATTGGGTAATATGGGGTAAACCCAAAAATCAGGGTGTGCAGGTCTCATATGGTTCATTCTTCGGAACTAAACAGTCAAATGTTTAATTTTGCAGGTATTTTTTTATTAACTTGTGATTAACTATGTGAATAACTGTTTATCGAATATTTGGAAAAAAATAACTTATGAAAACAATAATTTCGTTAACGATCGTTATCTCAAAACTGCGCATATTCTTTACCTAATTTCCCTTAGCTTAATTATTTTCAGTGTGTCAGAAACAGTTATGTACTGGATTAATGTAGCTTTAATAGCAGTACATATTAAAATGCTGTGAAGTATTTGGTTCACGAAGCAATCGTAAGATTTTGAACGGAGGCCAACAGAACCTCGGTAATGATCCGAGAGTGCATGCATAATTTACCCGCAAAGAGCTTGTTTGGTAATGTTATTAGTTCGTAATCTCGCCGGAAAACAGCTAACAACATTATTTTGCAGCAGCTAAAATATTAAAATAATTTATTTTGAGCACCAACTAAGGATACGTAAGGCTTCGTTACATTTCAAATTGAAATGACATCATATTTCATTTCGGTCTTATTACTGAAGTAATTTACAAGTTTTAAGCGAATTAACACTTCAACTTGGTATGTTTGTATATTTATAAAAATAAGAAAGTTACATACTACGAAAGCGAGGGGGATCAAGTTTGAACCCTAACAAGTGCTACTGTGTCGTTTCATTATGTTGTTACTATATCAGTTTTAGACTATAATTACGACAGGTTTGTCGTGTTATGTGAGTTACATCACATAGGTTTAAGTTAAGGTTTATACTTTAATTACATAATATGTACATTTAAATAATTTTAAATAATACCATAATAAAACGTTTAAAGTAATCCAGTGTAAGCGATGAGCTGATATAACTTCAGCTGTAGCCAGTCTGACTTTGCAATGATAATTTAATCACGATGTAAGTCGACGACTCTTATTATTGTCTCGAAGGTAGTCATAAATTTTCCGGATTATGTAACGTGAAGCTTTATTTTATAGCACGTGCTATTTTATTACGCTTCATAGCTTTAAGTGGATTGAAATTTTATTGAAATTAGTATTAGGTACTTTAATCGCAATTGGAGAACATAAAATAAATAATATGAAATTATTCCAATTTAATTTATTCAGAGTGTTGTTTGATCCTTTGAAAACTTATTCAGGAGGAGAACATGAATACAAATATTTGTGGCAGTTCCTGTGAGTGTTCTCCCTTCGTAATTGAGATATGTGCAATGTGCATGCGTTTTCCCGTAGTCGAAATTACAAGCACGTATTGTTAGCCAATAATATTACGTAGGCACATACATCTTCTGAAAACTGCTATTGTATGTAATTTTTACTAAATTAATTTACATTATGTGTATTAATTTACATTCGGAGGAATGTAAAAAAAATGCATTCGTAGATTTTATTATTCACTTATCATGTTTGTACCACCTCTCAAAACACATCAACAAAAAGCATCAGTAAACATGTTGAATACCACAGATCCACCTTTCCGAAAACTAACACCATTAATAAGAAATTACAAACCGCGAGCGCATAATTGAGTGCAAGTCAATAACCAATGAATGTCCAATGAGGTAACACAAATCAGTTCGGTGCAGTATTTGACAGCGGCAGTTATAAAGGGAATGATTAACCTAAGCCAGGCGGTAATCACGGGCCTAAACATATTCCTCCCGGCGTGTCAATAAGCGCGGAGATGCGGGGACCGTATTCACTGCCACGCATCGCAACTGTCGACATTTGTACTAGCTAAGCACACAGCGCTGTCGCCGTCTGCTCAATACACCCCGGCTGAACTCTGAATCTGTTCGGGCTTCGTGCTCATGCGAGGTTGTTATCAGAATTTGCAACGTTGTGAATTTTAAAGTTGCAAAAATACGCCAATCACCGCCATACCATGACTTGGTATGCAACTTGCGTATCTTGTGTTCCCACAGTCGCTGCATTGGCATTGATGAAGCACGATAACGAAAACAAACTCTATTCGTGCTGATGATGACAATAGAAAGCGTGCAACCATTTCTTTTATACTTTTTTCCGAAAAGGAATGCAGCAGAACTGTCTCTCTTAACCGTCAAATCCGTAGCGGACCCCAATCGGGGTCTGAACATCAATGTCACCGTAAGCTCGGTTTAGACCCCAATTGGGGTCTGCGAATCAGTCATACACTTTCCTAATTATTTACGCTCATATTTATTTTCTTTCCAATCAAACCACATTTGTGAGTACTAAATAAAATAACTAAATAAATTTAAATTATTTTTACGTATTCAAACCTTTCATATTTAGCATCCCGTTAGAAATATACCTTTTTAAAATCCAATCGTAATTACCGGGAATTCTGATCGAACTCGCCATGTTTGTTTACATTAGTTGTTTTTTTAAATTTGAAGACGCATAGACAAGATGGCGACGGTGATAGAAGTTTTGCATCGAATGATCCGATTCGTTAAAATAAAGAATCGATTTAATAATTTTATATTATAATATTACTAAATTGCACTTTTGTATAGGTATTGTATACTTACCATAATCTGAAAATAAATAAGGAAAAGTAAAATGACTTAATTTATTTTGAAAAAAGTGCTAGAAAATCAGTGGTAGAAAATACGTTGTAGCCGGAATAAAAAAAATCTTCGGTTTTTAGGGTTTCTGAAGACGGCAAATGAAGACTTATTTTTTTCTTCGGGTGTTTTATGTGCAGGATTCCTGTAGACCTGCCAAACTTAATGGCGATTCGTTACTCCAACTTTTTAACTGAGCGGCAAAGCTATTTGACGAGAGCCGTAGTTAGGTGTAGTTATCGCAAAATTTTATGACGATTTCATTGTTTGAAAGGGCAAATAGTTCGCTGTTCATCGAAAGCTGGTCCAAGATGGAAAGATGGCCGCCGCCGACTTATTTTTAACCGACTTCCCAAAAAGGGGAGGTTCTCAATTCGACCGTTTTTTTTTTGTATGTTTGTTACGCGATTACTCAGCCATTTATTTATCGATTTTAATGATTCTTTTTTTGTTTGATAGCGTATACTTCCGAGGTGGTCCCGTTATCATCAGGTCAGGATCTGATGATGGAACCTTGAGAAATCGAAGGCGACTTTCGAAAGTTGCAGAAATACATAGGTTGAAATCTTATCACTCAGGTGTTTGCCTGGTAGCACTATTCAACAGTGAAGGTTTTGAGCTGAACTGATGATGGAGACCAGTGAAGTTCGAGGGAACTCGACAACTGAATATTTAAACTTTCTCGTGTTTGTGCTTATATTATTCGTATTTACGAGGCCTCTGCAACAGTGAAGGAGATGGAGACGAGAGAAGTTCGGTTGTCGAGATCCCTCGACCTTCTCTGGTCTCCATCATCAGGTCAGCTCCAAACCTTTACTGTTTCATAGTGTTATCAGGGGCCCGATTCTCCTAATTTTACTTAAGCGACCTTCGATTGACGTTCGACTCGTTTCGACTGAGATCCAATCCCGACTCGATTACGATTGAAGCGTATGTGGCATTCCGCTATTTTTTCTTTGAAATAAACGTTTTTATCCTTTTCTGTCATTCAATAATGAATCATTTTGTCTGCAAATGATTTACGATTGCATAATGATTGTACAGCAAACTACCGTATAGACCAAAATCATCAAAATAGCAGACCAATCGCACACCAATCAAATGTCAATCGAATACGATTGGTCTTTTATTAGTAGCAGAATGCCCGATATGGTTAAAACTGCTATAACGATCATATTGCGATTCGATTTCTATTAGATTTTGACATTATTAACTTAGGAGAATCGGGGCCCAGACATACATCTGAGTGTCAAGTTATAACCTTATCTATGCTTACAATTTTCGAGAGTTGCCCTCGATTTCTCAAGGTTTCCATCATCAGATCCTGGACCTAATAACAAATATGGGGAATATACCCTTTCGACCAAAAACAAACATCCAAATTGAGAACCACCTCCTTTTTGGGATTCGGTTAAAAATATTTGGTGACTTTAAAATCAATCAATTATTATTATTGTTTCTCATCATCAAATAAGTACATTACTTTGGTAGTTACAAATTGCATTATATTTCAGAACACCAGGCTTACCCTCATCATCATCATCATCATCATCAGCCTATCGCAGTCCACTGCTGGACATAGGCCTCTCCAAGTGCACTTAGTGCACGCCACTGAGATCGATTGAAGTAGGCTAAATACCTCTATGAGCAGGCTTACCCTCCGCCGAAACAAAAATCTTAGAATTGTTCAGAAATAATATAAGAATAAATTAAAATTCCGTAATAGGTAATAAGAATTCAATTAAAGTTAAAAATTATTACGAATGACGCAACACCAAAATAAATAATACATATAAAAATTTAATGCTAAAAACTTTCATAAAACTTAAATATCTTTTTTCTTAACAACAAAAACAAATTGAACCTATAATTTAAAATTAATAAATAAAATTGAAATAAGTTGCTATTAAAAAGAATATATAAAATTGGTATTCGATTATTTATAATAAATATCCGATTTAGGTATCGAATGCACACCAATGATTGAAAAAAAAAAAAAAACTCTATTCCAAACTCTACTTGTCTGTGACTTTGATCTTGTAAATATTGTTCATTTTTATTGTGTATTTTATGTGCTGATTTTTTAGTTATTGAACATAAATAAGTGCACCAAATGTATTGCAATGGGTTGAAAATGTTATAAATATGACGTTTGTGTTGTGTTTGAGAAAGTGATGCGATTATTTAATGGTAAGTTTTCACCAAATTTGAAATGCCTAACTTTTCGATAGACTTAAAAACGCCGTAATTATTATATTTTTCTGAATTAACTGACCCCATTTGACCTTTGCACGTTGTTGTCAAATAAGTGAGCTCTAAAGTTATAGGTAAAATACTTCTAATCAGGCATTACGGACTTAGAATTCATGTGTTGAAAGTTAGTACAAATTTTTGACTTCCATGTCGCGATTCAAAATATCCCGCCGAATCAACGGTATAGTCATATGTCAAAATCTTGTCGAGCAGAGGGGTTAATTTATTTTAACCCATTCGCAACGAAGAGAAACTGTACCCAAACCAACCAATAGAAGAAAACAGCATGAACATAACAACGCACTTACTCAAAATAACTGCAAACTGAAAACAGAAAATTGACAGGTTTTTTAACCGAATAACCAGTTGTAATGTAACCTGAAAAGTTACCATAATCAGGCGGGACACGGTTAAGATTGCTCTACCGAGTGCATTAGCTGCGAGACAATTGAATTAAAACAAAGATATCCAGCGAGTTGGCATTGTACCAATTAACTATCTCTCTGCTATTGAGTTACCACCGTACAATTTACGCTTTTAGCTGAAAATGACTTTATAGTCTATTCAGTTTTGTTCCGGCATTGGCAGCTTTTTAATGTACTCGCTGACCAGTTTAATTGTCCCGCCAAACATGACCGGAGGTCAGTAGTTAACCCTTTTGGCGAGCGGTGGCTATCGACGGAATAATAAGTCGCCAACTGCGGGCGATTTGATGGCTTTTCCGAGATTGTCTTACAGATAGCTGCAGGTTGGTGTTTGATTTTTGCCTTATTTGTCTATTGAGAAGTTGAGTTGTATAGTAGGTTTTATTTTGAAATCGGAATTTTAAAAATAGACCACGCATAATTAATGTGATGTAAGCAAAGTGATGATAAAGGACGCAAACTGTTCTATAGCCCTCATTGAACGGTAAATAACTCATGAACTTTTAATTAAAATAAATTTAAACGGGCGACGATCGCTCGGCCGCGGACGGTACATTTGCCATCGCCACTATAATATTTCAAGTGTGTAAATCCATGCGTTTGTTTTCATTTCAGTTCTCAGCGCTGACAGGTTTTAAAGGAAGCTCGGCTCCGGGGGCCTTCCGTGTCGTGTGCAGGTGATAAATCGTACGTAACATCACTTTTTACTAACGAGACAAGGTGTCGTGTAGCTGCTTGCAAACATATACAAGTAACGATTGTTAAGGCCGCGTTGACGTCATGTTTTTGTCGTTTTACATGGTCCGAAACTTTTTTTAGTCAAAGCTGATGGTTCGGGTATCAGCGGAATGTTTTCGTCCGATTTCGGGGAATGGAGATTTTTCAGCGCGGTTCAGTAGGCACCGTGTCGTACAACTGCACCGATGACAATAAATATCGAACGCGGCGAGCCGTGAAATCGAATAGGCTCCGTCTGTGAGCGCTTTACAATCAGCAGCCGCCTGTCGCGCGCCTCCGCCCGCCCCGACATAACTTACTGACGTTACCATGCATAACTACTTATTTTAAATCTATTATTTCAGTTCAATTAAATCGGACCCGAAGCGGACACGATTGTGCATCTAATCTGATTAAATTGTAGATCCTTAGGTACTTAAGATAACGATTAACTATAGTTTTATGGTCGTCATAAACACAACCTGGTACAAAAATCGTTTTGTCTAAAAGAATAAATATTTTAAGGCCATTAGACATTAACCCCTCGTGCAAGCTAGAGCGACATTGTAAATATCTCAATAATACATTTTAAACATTCGTACGCAGAGTGCTGGAGTAATTTGCGGTTGCGATGCGCCCGCCACCCCCCGTGTCCCCTGACGCGTGTTCGATTAGAGTACAAGTAATTCCGGAAAGGAAATTGAAATCTTAAAGCAATACCCCACGGACTTTATGTTTCTACCACTGCTCTGAATGAAGAATAAAATGAAAAACAAATAGAGGCTACCACCCTCTCTGAACAGTCGCCGTATTACAAACAACAAAACACTGCAGCACATATTTATGTACAAGTTATAGCTGCACTCGTGCATTAAAAGTGGCAAGTATATTATTCTAGTTGAGCACTAATTATCGCAGTTTCTAATTCCAATGTAGCCATACAGCTCTTTCAGTGGTACTTTAGAGCTGCATTCACAAACAGCGGTGGAGTAATCGGGTGTGGAGTAATGAACACGAGCCGGGGGCCCAGGAGTTTAATTTTCCTCTTCCGCGCGGCTGTCCCGGCCGGCCGGGGCCGCGCTCATTAATGCTGCGACAATACCTCGCGCCTCATCATTTGCAGCGCGACGATGCAACGCCTTCATACCCTCATATCGAACAATGCGTTCAAACTTTCTATGGACATTGTTTACGTATCGGGTACTTCTGTTGTTATGCTTATATTTTGATTTATGTGAGCGGGTGGTGTGTCAAGTTACATTAAAAACAGTTTTAGTAACGGCATTTATTGAAATATGGCATCGTAGATACTCTAATAGGAATTATGTCAACTAAAATATATATGACAGCAGCAAGCACCATACACTGATACAGTATTTGCAATGTGTAAGCTAACATTTGGAATAATGTGTAGAGTAGACAAAAGATTATCAATTTTCTTATAATGAAAGCACTTTTGTTTCTTTCTACAAAACCTATATTATATTCGCTTTCGTCCGCGGTTTTGCTAGCATATCGAGAGAACCACCTCCCAAACACAGATCAAAAGTAGCCTTTGTGTTATTTTGATATGTGAGTTATAATATTATTGCCTCATCAAAATTTATCACTTAGCTCTAAACAATATAGAATTACCCAAATATTTTACACATTCAATGTCATTGCCGTAGCTAAACATAGACAAGAAGTTTGTTAAAAAAATCAAGTAAGTACGTAGTGAATGTTTGCACATGGTTGTAGTAAGAGCGTCGGCGGCAGACGACGACGGCGACGTAAGTGCTATTGACCACAATAATACCTGATATCTGAGTGAGATTGCGACATTAGTCTCATGAATGAATCATTGCGACCGCGTCCCCAGACCCCGGCGGTCGTATTCGATTAGCACGAATAATTCCGAAAGGGAAATTGAAAAGCTAAAGCGATGCCCTGAGGACTTGCTCTTTCTGTTATTTGCGGGTAGTACCGCAGACGTTGCGAGAATAAACAACTACATTCAGTGTGGCGTGCTGTATTAACGTTCGATATTGATGTTATCGCCTTGTTCCACTCTTATTTATGTGCCAATGCTCAAAGGTCTAATGTTCCATTTGTATAATAAGCTCTGGTAAGTTTAAGAACTTTTTAAATTTATGAATATTTAATGCGCTCTGGTTCCTGTTTGTGTTAAGTTCTTTTATGTTATAAAAATGTAAAGTAATGTAGAGATTCTTATAGAAACGTGTAAGTTAGATGTTTAACGTTACAGGGAATAAGTATAACCTAAGTATAATGTGAGATAAGGATGACAGATTTGTACCTAGTTTATAAAAAAACAATGATGGAAACTGAACTGTTCTTTTTATTTGCTTTGAAATTTACAAAACAGGAAGGTTGATAAAGAAGGAGATTAAATATAAGTATGTGCAGATAATCACACAAATACTTATAAGTTTCACAGCTTATATAAATAACAGAACAATACTATCATAGCGAAACTTTCCCACTCACTCAAATATTAACACAGCGTTAAGTGTAACCGTAAAACACAGTGCATTAGCACCGGGAAGGAAACTATTTACTGTTAATTAAAGGTATTGTTCGGCACATTATTTCCTTTGTCTTCAAATCTAGTTGTAAACAGTAAGTAGCGGTGGCCGGGTCCGGTAATCCAGGGTTAATTAGCAGTTGGTTGAGCGCGGTGGCGAATAGACGTACGGACGAGCAAACACTCGGCCCAGCTAACCTGGGATCGGTCGGCACGTTGTTGTCATACCGAGTTTCTGTCCGTGTTTATCGATATTGTGAAGTTCGTTTTCGGTAAGCACGTATTTTTGACGAACAATTTTATTGAACAAGATGATTTATTTTTTAGGAATAGAAAGATAGAGGTCATATTTCCACAATAAGCAAATGGCAAAAATATTTAGCGGAATATATTTATGGCTAAAATAGTCAGTTAAACGAACTGACTTTTATTATTCGGTATACCTTTCTTAACTGGTATTTTTATTTCCTTAAAGGTCTTCATAATTTCAGTTATCTACTACGAAAAAGTTAAAATGCTAACTAAAACATTTCACTAAACCAGTATTCTCGAAACAACAGCTATCTGTTACAAACAGTATTTGCAGTGCGAGTTTGTAGTCCGTGTGTTGTGCCGAGGTCGGTTGGCGCGCGTACGCTGTGGTGCGGCCTAATGTTAAGGCCAACGTGGACGGCATACGATCCCACTACGGCTTTTATCACGCCATACGCGGCTTCTAAAACGCATAATTACTTTAAGAACAAATTATATTAATAGGGTTCAACTATTGTTTAGTGTGTAATTTCTAATTGGCTGTTAGGTCATTTTGGTATAATTTTTGGGTATTAATATTAACTAACTTAAATATCGTGTTTGTGTGTTGCTGTTGAAGCTTTTGCTTGCCATGGGATTGGGTTAAATTTTTTTCCGAGTAGATTTCATTTAATCAACAGTAGATACTTACTATGTAGTTTTAAACGAAAAACATGGCGTCTCATAATATTACATACTGTTTTTTATTATAATGAAGGCATATAATTTACTTAGAAGTTTATTTTGAATGTAATTAAATAAAATTTAATAAACAGAGTAATAAAAGTTGCCAAGAACTTTGAAATAATTAACAAGCAATCTCAAGAGTATATTACACGGGCGATCTCCCACCGTCGCTAATCCCACTCTAATTGGTGGTCAGATGGCTATTGGACTTGAAACGGCAAAGCCAATGCAATTACTGGGACAAAGGATTTACTCTATAATAATAATTATATTTATCTGCCTAGGACATCGCTTATCTTAATTTAAAAGTAATTTCAAAGGTCGCGAAATTTTCAGATAAAAAATGTTCAACGAAATAACTATGCGCAAAGAAAAGAAAAATGATTGATAGTTCCAAAGTATATTCCCAAACAACTTGTAAAAGAACCGCTGATATTGAAAATCGAACTTGAAACAACATTTCCCAACACAATATAATCTGAAGTAAAGTCATCTCCGACATGAAAGAAACACATCGAAATTCTTAAGGGGAAATATTACTTTGCAATCGCGAAATTCTTCGCTGAAACAACTCTTGGGAAGGTAACGTTCATTTCGACAAAAGACGAGCAATATTCCGTGCACAAAGGAAAGCACCCGATATATTCAATGCAGTGACACAAGAAATGGCGGCACAAAGCGGTAACAAAGCTCATATTGAGAGTAAGGTGATCTTCACACTGCCCCGCATCACGCTGCATCTTGCGTGTCGACGCACCTACGCGCGTTCCTGCGGGAGTGCAGATCTGCATCATCGTGCGGGTTTTTCACGCACTCACGCGCGTAGGTGCGTTTTGTAAATTCAGGCACAGCGAGTTCCATTTTCAAATATACACGTCACGCCCATTCAAAATCACGCGCGGCATTGCGGGATTCAGTGTGCCATACCTTGCGTCTCGCCCCGCACCTACGCGCGGGGGTGCGTGTTTCTCCGCATGTATGTGCGTGATCCGCATGAACGCGCGTGGATGCATTTTCAGTGTGTTGGACTATGCGTGTTTTCCATACAAACGGAGATATTTCCATACAACGGAAAAAAACGCATCCACGCACTACGCTGCATCATGCGGGGCAGTGTGATAATCGCCTTACACGGCGCGCGTCCGCCGCTCCGCCCGCGGACACACCACTAATATTTTACCTCTTACATTTTATTAATAGTCAGTCGATGTCGTGCTTGTTCATTATCTCTCATTAATATTGATACTGTATTATTATTGAAGTTGTTTGTGAGCTTTTTCACGTTATTATGGGTAACGACGGAAATGAAAGACTGCTCTCTAATCTTTTATGATTAATTACTTTCATGTTTTCTGTTGTGCCTTTTAGTTTTAAATAACTTTTAGTAGTAGAAATAGTTTCAGCCGTGTCCGTGGGAAGTACTTACCGCTCCCATATAGGCAATTTAATAATGAAATATTTTTTAAGATTTGTGCGTTTAAGCTTACAAACCAACAACTCTTTACCTTTTCAATAAATAATACATAGGTACATAATGTTAGTGGATTTAGGTTTTTTGAAGTCATATAAGTGGAATTATTTCTAGAAAGAAAGAAGAAATGAAATTTTATAGAGAAAGTATGAAATAAAATATACCTAATCTTGTTCTTAAGATAAAATTATTATTTTAGAATAATTGTTATATTTAATAATCGAAAAAGCGTTAATAATCAAACGTTTTATTTGACTTTACTAAAAATATATCTACAATTACATCTTTCTTAGACTATCTTTTTTTAATGATCTGAACAATAAGATACTTTTTTTCACACTGTCTTCGTTGATTTTTATTTGCATTATTCCAAATAGTTTGTTTCTCTACTAGTTAACATTGAAATCACTGCCTAAGTAGACATTGTCTGATTCAGAGTAAATCGAATTATATTTAATACTATTTTGTAATCAAAGTATGTTTAGTAAGTTATACACCTCATTTCGTTTAATTTTGACCCATAAATCTTTAGAAGTTTTTTTTCCACTAGACGGATATTTGTGTAGTTACTCTTTAAAGGTGGAATCTTCTGTGAAGAGTTTGTATCTAACTATCAAGTTAATTATAATAACTTACCCGATAATTATTGATCTTTGTTAAACTACGCGTGTTTTCACAGTAATTTTGTCAGCGGAAATGTATGAAATGCTTAGTAAAATCCATGATTTTCAACATTACTGATAATAAAAATAACACCATCATCTGCAGTCTTTTTGCAGTTGTGTTTAATTTATTATTATATTTATGTAAGTACTAGTGTTTTGCATGGACTGACAGCCTATCCGACATTCTTATTGGGAAGGCCAGTTGTCAGACTTCTTGGGTTCTGATTGCCGGATGTGTCCAAAGTCCAAATGATAGCTTGTACCTACCCAATTTTGAAACAAGATTAATATAATAGGAATAAATTATTTTTTAAGAAATCTATATTCAAGTATTAATTAAACCCATCTTTTAATGTAAGTTTGTTTTAAGGGAATCCTTTTTTAGGATACTCAACAAAATAAAAAAAAAACTACCATCGTTTCACAATATTTGTATTTTTTTAAGAAATCAATTTAATAGTCTTCTTCAAACATGTAATTTAATAATGTCACATACTAACTTGCTGTTACCTAGTTTACTTAAAATTAGGAAAGTAAGCTGTTAGTTAATATTTATACAAAAATAAACGATTACGATGTCGTGGGAAGTTAATTAATACTTATTACGGTAATTTGTACTGTTGGAACAAAATTGTACCTACACGAAATATTATCGTTTTTTATTAGGTTGCTTAGTGTTCATTTTAAATCTTAAAATTATAGAGGAATAAGTAGTTGATAGATTTTCACACACTCCGACTTTCACCCGCTTTTCCGATTAAACTTCATCGCGCAACTGGATAAAAAAGGCCTATAGCTTTCCTTGATAAATGGGCTAACCAACATTGAAAGAATTTACCAAACCGGTTTTTTAGTTGCTGAGGTTAGCGCGATCAAGCAAACAAACAAACTATTTAGGTTAATAATATTAGTGCAGTCCGAAATTTGAAGACATTCTCGTCTTTTGAGTCTTCAAGCAAATAAAAGAGGTACAAAAACCTCTTCATAATATATTTCTTGCATCTAAACCATGGGGAGTCTTAACACAGGTAATTATAAATATAAATCTTTCGATGCCCAAAAAAAGTCGCATAAAAATAGTACATTTATTATTGACACCACTCATCTGAAACTTTAAAACTAATCTTCAATCCAATAAATGGTCCTTACCGAAAATGTAATACATAATTGAACAGCTCAATCTGTTGATAATATTTTTTCTTGCTACTCAAACACTAATCAGTCCAACTTAGTACAGAGTTTGAGAAATAATTCAAGAGATTTACGCATGCGCCTGTTTTACGCGCCACCCCTCGAAACCTTACGACCGCCTCTCTGGCGGGCACATTACCTGCAATATGAACCCTCAGATCTTAAACATAAAGGTTTCTACTTCGCACGCTCGTCATCTCGCGAAATTTTGAGGCTCCCGTCATCTTCAGTTCTAAAGCCGTCATTATGTTCGCGTACGAAGAATTAGATTTTCGTGACGTATTCTCCCGAATTCTCACTCCATCGTCGGGAAAGGCTTCAGGGATGTGGTGAAAGGGAAACTGGACTTTATTCTGTGCGTGGCATGGTTAGTATTTGGTCGTTTGCGCTTCAGTTGGAAGGATAATGTTTTAGAGTAAAGAGTACAGCGTTCAGTCGGCTGTGAGCCTTGAAGGTGAGTGCACTGAGCACTCTGCCCGGATCCGCGCCGCGAGCGTAACTTAGTTCGTAACGCGGGAGAATGTAGATTTAATTCTATTTTCATTTCACAACTTGTGGTTAGTAAATGCATTCCACCATGCTTTAAAATTTTTGCCTAAAATATTTACCAATACAATAGAAAGTTATGCATTTATTAAATGGCATTACAGTGAACTTTGTTACTATTTCCCACCTAGGGCCAAGTCTGATCTAAATATTGGTGGGATTAATAGTAGTGAGTATATAGAATTTAATTTGTTCTTCAAACCTTATCTAAAACTTTCGAAATTCGATAGTTTTATCTAAGTTACGTTTCCTTAAAACTTTAACTCACTAACTCCAACCATAGACATGTATCTATTTGCATATTGATTAATGTTGCGATTCCTCCTGTTACGAAATAAAATAACCCCAGTCTGTAAATTAAATTAAATTGTGTTGCTGTATCTTGTAAATAAATAAGAGGGAATGTAAATCGTAGTTAGCGTGGCCGGGCGGCGGGCGCGGGGTGGCCGGCCGATCCTGGCATATTTGCTGTTTCGCCGACATTCCCCAGTTAATTAAAGCCCATTTGTACACTGTCTTGCGAAATATAATTTATGAAACGAGAAAACCTTTAACCTTTAGGAAATATTTGGATCTTAAAGTATCTATTCCTATTAGTGAGCAGGTTCTTAATTTACGTAATAATTTACAGGTATTTTTTTATGACTTAATTAATATTCTAGATCCCCTGATACATAATAATTCTTTCGCAATTTTTGCTATTGTTCCCCACAATATAACTAAGCGCAAAAGGTATTGATAAACAAGTAGATGCCTCCACTCCACCTCCTTGTCGATTCCAAATAAGCCCGCCTCGATCCCAAGCTCCGCCTACCCGTAGAAGATAAATAAGTGCTTATGTAAACAGTTTTATATACTCCCTTGTATACGGGTACATTGTCCTCCAATATACATCTGGGTAATGGTTATATAATCTGCCACAAGATTGTCAACTGTTGTCTTGAGATGTAGTCTATTGTACCTTTGAGATACGTTCTGAAGTATAAATTACTTTTCAGTATAAGTCGATTATAAGTCGAAGTTATCCTTTGCCGTTAATTGTAAGACAAGTGAAGTATATGCCATAGTATAACTTATTGTTAAAAATACAAAAAAATAAGAAAGACCAGTTTCTTAACTAGATTTTTGTAACAGATGAACAATTTAACGTAATAAAACTTAAAACAAAGTTTGGACAGTAAATACATAACAGACGAAAACCGAAACAAAACGAACTGTCCATGCTGCGCTTGATTTTACAAAGTGAGCAAACACAAAGGAGATAAATCTAGAACAGTTCTTGAACAGGACAATGTTAACAAACAAAATCAACAGAGCGGGTGAAAGTTTCACAGCTAAGAAGTCGAAACTGTGTATACAATGTCGGTGGAGAGCAGCGAGCTCTAACAAGCCGGCCATCCGAACTTGTTAAACGTGGCCGGGGAGTAATTCACCGAAGCGGTCTCTAACTGAACACTCAGACAGTTTGGGGGCGTTCGCGGCTGTGTGTGGCAAGGCTGGGAGCACAGATTTGTTTCTGCATGGCAGCCCGCAGTGCTGGTGACGCGCGCCGCCCGGCCCGTGGATGATGGAGGCGCAGTCGCTGGGCCGGGCTCGCCAGGCGCCCGCCGCGAGGAACCACATTGTCTACACCGACCATAAAGGACGAAAGTGAGTATGCTCTTTTTACGTGTCTGCTTTGAACTTCAGCCTTTGCACACTTTGCACTGGATTTTTTCTGTCGACCTTGTTAAAACTGGGGTGAAATCCTTTAAGGTTCTTCTACATGAATCAGAGCTTTTTACAAGGTACTTAGAGTTTTGTCGAAATCTTAAAGGCTGTCCTGTAATGAAGTAAAAATTAAAAAAGAAGGATTTAAAAACTGAATGGTTATCTTTTTTTGGCTATTGTACAATACTAATGAAAAAATACTCTTTTATATAGAAATATAAAATATAATAATCCGTAAAGTGGTAAAAATATACCCAATGCTCCCAACCCAACTCTACAGTACAAACTGTAGTTGAACAAGTAATTTTTCCATAATTTAACTGACTATTAACTTTCTTACATTAATTTTGGTTGTTCGAGTGAAGGTATATTTTAATAGAATCGGATGGAAAAGTTAGTTAATGGTATTTGTGAGAATATGAGTAAGTAAAAAGTCTTTAGCCAAGAATCGCAGTTTTAAATTTTGTTTAACTATGTACCTACTCATGTTATGTTTGTACTATTAGTAAAAAATGTTTTTTTTTTTCGTTATTATTTCATGGAATAGCGAGCATAATTTGTTATCACTTTGATACAAATCTGTGTTCGCTGAAAATCTATATTAGCATTTTTTTAACTTAAAATTAGGAATCAATATTCTGGATAAAATTGATCGCATTTTTTTACACTGATTTTCAACCAGCAACGCTTTGATAATTTTTGCTAAAGTTTTAAGCTAAAGTTTTAATTTACTTATGTATGTACCTACATATGTATACCGATGGCAATATTTGCCAAAAACTATTGTTATATCGGTATTATTTTCAACAACGTCCGTAAAAAGGCCAAAACGTAATACCAGTCGTTAAGTTCTGCTCCTAAACCAAGTGTTGAATACATGCATGTTTCGTACACAATACAGCCTTCATCTCATGTTCACAAACAGCACAACCCTCACATAATTGCCTAGTGGCCCCTAAATATTAACTCAGTAAAAGTTTATGATTTTTGATATGAAACTTATATCAGATCGTTTTCAGAATCATAATTTGATATTTTTAAAAATATTGACGTTTTACTAATTCGCAATTTAATAACACGACAATTATTTTATTGGCCGTTGGGATTGCGGTGAAATAATAACTTCCGCCGCCCGCCGGGTGCGACTGGAAACCTTTAAACCAAACAAATGAGACCTATTATTTCTCTCAATTTAGTCTAACAAGCAACTTAGAGTCAAAGGTTCGACGAGGCGGGGAACTCAATGGCCGTGAATTTTGTAATCTTCATTAATTTCAACTGAAAGTTAACTTTCGCCCTTCCTACTTTTGTTCCTGTTAATTTAGCTTGACTCTTTCAAAATAATATTGTGTAATGTTTATGGTTCAGTTTTACAATTTTTATTCAGCTCACGGAGGCATAACTTTGGGAAAATATGCGAAATTATGTTTAATGTCTTTTTCCTTAAAAGTGTCAGGTTTACACTTTAAGCGGCGGAATTAGCAGATAAGTTACATCATAGAACTTTAATAAACTTTTGAAAGAAGGTTTATACCTCGTTCTTACACGCCTTTACATTTTAACGAATCATATGTTAAAGTCGTAACAAAAGAAATTTTCATATAAATTAAGTGTATAAAGATTGTGGCCGCGGTCGGTAAGGAAATAGGACCGACTGAACTTTTGTAGAAATATTTAAATTCACTAGTACTTATGTAGCTCTTTTATGATATGCAATAGTCATGCCCACCGTTGCCTTTTTCTGTGCTTAGTTTTCAATGATCTTTGAAAAACATTATTGAGGGAAAAATCAAAAACACATTCTTAAAGACATATATAGGTTTGCATTTTCTTATCATCTTATGTTTTTTGTGAAATAAACCACTTGACGTCATCGAATGGTCTCATGACGCTGGGCAGCTCGTGGGCAATATTTTTTCTTTCACCTTGTTCTGTTCCTCCGGGAGCGAAAAGTTAATTTGATTTATTTTACTTCTGTGTACCGTAAATTAATATTCGGATAATAAAGTACTACATTGAAATCTTTATGTAATACGTAATACATTCTGTATGTGTTCCAAGTGGATGTGTGTGGTATCCATCACAGTTTTCAATTCTGCCTGTTTTAAGAAAATTATTTATTACCATTTCATTTCTTGTGCAAAATGTTTGTATTTAATATAATAAAAACATAAATGCGCAAGTATTTACGCCAAAATAGCTGAATCAATTGAGGAAATAATTGACTCGGAGTAAGGCGTAAATACCGTTTTTAAATGGAAATAAGTTATATTCCTAATCCTGAAATTCAGCAATGAGAACATATTTTGATGAATATTAATTCTATTATGCAGGAGTGAGTTATGTTCCCATGTTCTAGGAAAACTAGATCGAAACCCAATTCATGACTTTAATATAGGTACCTACTAGTAGTCTGTTTCCGTGATATTATAGAGAATTGGGCTAGATATGATATGTGGCTTTCCTAGCAGTTTTAAATATTTTACAGAATTTTACGGATTTTATCGCGGTTATATTAATCCCACCAAAAACATTAAATGTAAAAAAAAGCCAATCCTCTACGCAATTCCTCCACCGTAAAAAGTTTTGAGATCGCATAGAAGCCAAGTCCTGTTCTACTTTATTTGTAGTAATAAATCAATATTTTGTGACTATATCAATAGTTTCGTTCACTTTACAATAATATTGACTTGGCCATGAGCACAATAAACTACAAATATAATACAGCATATCTTGGAGAGGTGAAAGTCAAACATGAAGTTTAATATCACAGAATTAAATACTTTTAGTTTATTCAATTGTTACTAAATGACCGACAGTCAGTATCATCCAACATCAATGAACTGCACATGTACTATGGCGCATGTTTAGTCCATGGTGATCTCAAATTCCAATCAGTCCATAATCAGTCCAATCGTAAACTCATGTCCATATAGAATTTATCAATTCAATGGTATTTACACATTATTACAAGGAGCGACTTTTAACTTGTGCTCATGGCCAAGACAATATTATTGTAATGTGAACAAAACTATTGATATAGTCACAAAATATTGATTTATTACTACAAATAAAGTAGAACAGGACTTGGCTTCTATGCGATCTCAAAACTTTTTACGGTGGAGGAATTGCGTAGAGGATTGGCTTTTTTTTACATTTAATGTTTTTGGTGGGATCAAATTTATTTTTTGTAGGTCTCTTTCTTCTCTAAGTATAGGTATAACAAATCAAATTAACTTACATGCAACTAACTTAATATATATCAAACCAGATATGTACACCTAAAGTAGCACGTAAACAATATTTTTTTTAACCTAAAAAATTTCGAAATTGTCAAATTCTTTTATCGAGTATCTTTTAGAATAAAAGAGATTTATTTCAGAGGTAGATGACGCTATCTCATGAAATTATTTGATTTTTTTTTTAAGTACTACTTACGCGGTGTCCTGCGTGAGCGACGAACGCGACGCGACGCGACGCAACACGACGCGACGTAATGCGACGCGATGCTATACGCGACAGATGTCCTACGTGATTTTGGTCATTACTTCTCAAATCATGGAGAAGTTGTGTTACAATTTTGCTTGAAAGTTCATATTTAAAGTACAGACAGCAACAATCTTCCAACTTGTTTGTACTAATAAACGATTTCTTTAATATTTATGTTTTTTTTGTCCCACAACAATCAACGCTTCTGAATAGTTCGCGGTGTCGCGTCTGGTCGCCCTCAAAACAAGTACGCGTTACGTCGCGTCTCGCCGCAGACTGTCACATAGGCCGCATGTAGGGAATTCCTTTGAGTTGATCGCGTTCGTCGCGTTCGCAGCGTCGCGTCGCGTCGCGTTCGTCGCTCACGCAGGACACCGCGTAAGCTATGTAACGAAAGCATAGCGCGATTTAGACCAGGACAACGCCATCTATCGAGCGAGCATGCAGTGTTTATCGCACTGCATTAATATGAAAGATTTTATCATTATTAATTTCATTTAAACCTAATTTTTTATTCATATGTTGTATATTTAATACATAATAACAATATACCACTACGTAACAATAAAACAAATAGTAACATTTTGTACATAAATAAATAACAAAGTTATCAATGCAGTCAAAATTCATACACAATGTTCTTGAAAAACCGCAAATATAAATTTGTTTCCTATTTTTTTATTAAGTTTTAAGGTTTTTATAATTTTCCCTTTATATGTAGCTAATAACCTATCTTGGTGCCAAATTTGAAGGTTCTAAGTTTGCTAGAAGTACCTTAGACTTTTGATGATCGGTCAGTGAGTGAGTCAGTGACAAAATGGTGTAACTTTGATCGCTCATAACTCGTAAACTATTTATTCAAATGTCTTGTAATTTTGAGACTGAGCTTGTTCTAATACTTACTCTTGGTTATCGAAAACCTAAACTCCTAGCTTTGTTCACATGGAAGATACAGGGGGCTGAAATAGCCGCGAAACGCTTCGAGAAAAGATGGTACGGCCGTGCCCGCTTTGCTCGAGTCTTGGCTGGGGCACTGCCGTGCCCTCAGATATATCTTCTATACTTATATAAAGCTGTAGAGATTTCAATTCTGTACATTAAATATATTTCCAAAATATCTATCAGGGGGTGCTTAGTGATCGATACTGATGCCAAAAATGCAATCAGTAAAATTTTTGTCTGTCTGTCTGTCTTTCAGTCTGTCTGTTTGTCTGTCTGTATGT
Source organism: Helicoverpa zea (assembly GCF_022581195.2). Taxonomy (NCBI): domain Eukaryota; kingdom Metazoa; phylum Arthropoda; class Insecta; order Lepidoptera; family Noctuidae; genus Helicoverpa; species Helicoverpa zea. Next base: position 5,878,183 of record NC_061459.1, on the reverse strand, counting down.
TCGTTATGGAAACAAAAACTACTCGACGGATTTTAATGAAACTTTGCACAAACATTCTTCATACTCCTGGACAGGTTATAGGATACATTTCATCACGCTACGACCAATAGAAGCAGAGCAGTGATGGGAAATGTTGGAAAAACGGGAGAAGTTACACCATTTTTTAAGCTTCCGTCGCGTGTGAAGCTAAGTAGTAATAGGTTAGGTACGCATAGATTTGGATAATTGGATAGGCAGGTGATTATTATTTCTTCCTCTCTTTGCACAAAGTCCGAATCAAACGCGGACGAAGTCGCTGGCAGAAGCTAGTATTATTTAATCTCGACGTTTCGGATTCTTTACAGCATCCCGGGGCAATTAGTTATTGGCAGACTAAGGTCATGACATGACCAACACAACTAAATTGAAATGTCTAATATTCAGAATATAAGTGTCAGAAATCAATAACTCAAAAAGAAATGTTAATTTTAGATCAAGTATTGCAATAACCATTAGGTATTTTGAATCAGTTATCCAATTTAAAGTAAATATGTACAATTGTACTGTAATATGTATTGTTTTAGGTGCAATGGCAAAAACAAGCCAAGACTCTTAGTTAACAAATGCACCCACACGGAAAATAATTTTGGTCGCCATAAATCTTGTCAACCTCAGAAAGCATTCGTTATGCTATTGTTGTGCATGTAAATTCAAATACCGCAGGCGTTAACTTGTATGTTGGCAACTTTCCTTTGTGTAATGCGTATAATGTGTAAGTATCATAAAAACGTGTAGTAAGAAGTGAATAACGTTGTTTGTTATAATAATAAAGAGATCTGAATGTGCCGAGTGCCGCCGGTGGCCGGTGCACGGGCGGCGCCGGGCGGCGCGCTAGTATGTGGCGCGAGCTGGCGCGGCGGGGGACAGGGGAGCGCGGTGTGAGCACTGTGAGCCACCGAAGGACAGTCGAGTTACTTGTACACAGTTTCCGTTAGTCACATTTTCGCAACAAGGTATTCACATTTCGAGGACTGGAAAGTTGGCGTTATCGCGTTTAAAATAGAACGACAAACACATCTAACTTTGTGATGCAAAATGAACACGACGAACCGGACAAACCGTTTCGACTGCTTATTTTATTTTGGTTGAAAAGGCTCCGCAGCATTTAAGTGATTCTTAAAAGGCTTAAATTGGGTATGGGGGAATGACAAAGACAGCTAAACATTTCACGAATTCAGTGGATAGATAATTATTTTGAAATGACAAAATTTACTGGAGTTGAAATATGTTTCAGAGATTTCACACATTCAAAATAACTATTCGCGAGAAAGAAAAGTATTTAAAGCAAGAGCTTTCATAAGTGCTCTGTGAAATAAAAATATAGAATTACGCACACATCTTTATGCGATGAAAGTGTAACATATTCAGAGTCGGTCTCGACACGTGCCGAACTCTCTGAGAACATTATAAGTACGGGTAAGTGCACAAATTGATTTATTGAAGTTGAGCGGGTTTAGAGTTGCGCCTGAGTATTCACAGTCCTTTGCGTTACACAGATAAAGTGGAAATAAAAAAGAAACTTCACAAACAGAAATCCCCTTGTCGCGAGATTTACGAGCCGACGCACCTCCGGCGCAAATAACTTATGTACATGTAAATTTTATGTTCCGTTGAAACAAACGCTTGTAGGTACAGACTCACTGAAGCCTCTTACAGCGCCGAGTCAATTACGAGCGTGTACTTGTTCATGCGTGTGTATACCGCGGTCGATCGACTAAATTAGGTTAACGATCAAAAATTTCGAACTACATTACAGATCAATTTTCAACTAATATACTATTGAAGGAAAGTTTTAGTAAAACCAACAATTTGTTTTATGAAATCTGACTGTATAGTATCCAAGTAAACGCGATAATTATGTAAAGTCACGCAAACTGTGCTTTAGATGTTATGGATCCCGGCATAATGAATTTTCTTGGTGGGACAATAGACGTGGTAATGGGAATGATGTAACATAGTCACATTATACCACGGAATGATTATGGTGGCAATAATAGCGTTATTGACTTTCAGATTGACGCGCCAACGTGTATTCTGTCTGCATAAAAAGTGAGCTTAATTGAATTGCATGGCAAGTGAGGCATCGCCATAGCTAGTAGGAAGTGGATTTTGATGTTGTTCTGACGTGATGTTTATTCATTGAATTAACATCCCGCAAATGCAAGCACAATTTAAGCGCTATTTTCCCGGCATTTCTGTTTGTCAATTAAAATATTTGGAATCACGAAATCATTTCAGTAGCGGTTTATTTGATTACTCGAATCGAACTCCACAAAAGATTGCAAATTGCAACGCATTATTATATTCCTTAGTTTAATGTACTGTAAATATTTATAAAGCCTTATGTATATGATTGTACGTTTAGCATAAAAAGTGTAAGAATACTAAGTTTCATCAAAGAGATTGACAAAAGTATTAGAACGACTTTAATTGTGTAACTTTCGTTTGTAAAAATTTAAATATAAGTCTTTATACAAAACTAAAAATGAAATACTATATACAAAACATATATAAACATAAAACATATATAAAAGAACATCGATCAGGCGTCGAAGTTTTTATACTAACATTGTTTTAATACATAACTTAAACATGATGTAGATATGTTATTACCACCAAGTTATAGCTAATCGACACCAAACAAATTCCTATTGAAATGGTGAACCGTGTGATAATGGTATGTCACCACATCATGATCATTCGGGCATTGTTTTCGGAATTAGACAGCATAAAACGCCACTTATTGGTAAGTTACAAATGCTAATAAAATATTTGTCACATACCAATCGCATATGGTATAATTGTCAAAATAACAATTGAATAGGTGTGAACCGTAGCGCGAGTTTAGCGTGCAGCGCAGTCGCTGCGATTTGTATTGCGTGTCACGTAGTCGCACGGCTTTGGCTTGTTTGCCCGCGCAGCCACGGCCCGAACATTCCATACCTAGACATTATTGTCGCCTTCCATTCTCTTTTGACTTTTATACGTGAAAATTTTAACCAAACTTTGCATCCAACCAAACAAATGTTATGCTCTCTAAATGAGATGTGAATATATTTATTTGCAATAGAATATTTACGGGGGATAAACAACAATCGGTGTGCTGAGAGGAATAGATTTATCGTGCGCAATCACAGATCAGATGTTGGTATTCGGAGCAAAGCCCCGGAGAGCAGGCTTCGCATCGACTGAATTATTTACACCCACGTTACTCTTGGAGGAATGAGGGTTGTGAAGGTACAGCTGCATACGTGCATAGAAATATAATTTTCATGGTTCTTTATATTAGTGATAATGAGAAGACTAGTTCCAATTTGAACAAATTTTAATTCATTATTAAAAAGATTTTTAAACTATTCCAAAAGGAGAAGACATATTGATAACCTGTTATAAACCTCTAGACCTCGGATTCGCTGGGCGGCGTTCCGAAGAAACTATTTTTCTTACCCAGGTGGGGATAAAAGTATCCTTTATCCTTTTAAGGATAGTATAACTATCTTATCAACAATTTTCTGCCAAATTGGTGTTGAGCTATAATATCGTATAAATAAGACAAGTTCCTTCCATATAAGTACATCTACAGTTTTTAAAATGTACAGTGTTATAAAGAAGAAAAACACAAAGACCAACCAGCCACCTAACCACCAGGTAATCCTAACAACAATCGCTGCATTCATTGTAAATTAACAAAATGACAAAGTAAAGCAGACACAAATTTTAAAACCCTTGATATCCGCGAACTAGAGCCTCGAGTGAGCAAAAGTGAGTAAGTTGTCGTTACGGAGTGTATGAGTGGAAAGCCGGCCAACTTGGTCCCAACTAACTTCAAGTGCTTGTAAGTAAAGCGTCTGCGGGGAACTCGCCTTCGCGAATTACTTCCAAGCGATTTCGCGATCTCGAAATGATCAGTTAAACTTCCACATCTGCCGCCGCTGAATAAACTGATAAGTTTATTTACAATAGTTGAATTGGGACTTCTTCTCGGCATGTTGGGTTCTCGGATATTGTAATGTGTGAAAAGCTTCTTTTGCACTTTTAGTTAAAGGTCTTCTATTTTAGGCTACTACTTGTTCTAAATTCCATCCATCCTCCGAGCCTTTTTCCCAAACTGTGTTGGGGTCGGCTTCCAGTCTAACCGGATTCAGCTGAGTACCAGTGCTTTACAAGAAGCGACTGCCTATCTGACCTCCTCAACCCAGTTACCCAGGCAACCCGATACCCCTTGGTTAGACTGGTGTCAGACTTACTGGCTTCTGACTACCCGTAACGACTGCCAAGGATGTTCAATGACAGCCGGGACCTACAGTTTAACGTGCCATCCGAAACACAGTCATTGGTGTCTAAGATATACTTAGAAAGTACATACAAACTTAGAAAAGTTGCATTGGTACTTGCCTGACCTGGGGCAACACCAACTGAACTGGGACAACAAGCTACTACTTGTTCTAAATTATATATAAAAAAAAAAAAACCATCGCTGACCATGTAACCGTTAGTTATCCAGAGCTATAACAGAGCATAGGTACTCTAACATCGGCATGTGAAATATTCTTCTGCTTTGTGATGAACCAAAAAACTGAGTTCTCAAATTCGTTCGCCTGTTGGCAAACGTGCGTGGTGCACTAGATAAAATAAAAAATATATTTTGGTACGAGCACAAAATTGACCACAAACACTTTTACAGAAATCGAAGGCTTTCTATAAACGTTGGAATTGCTAGGTACGAAAATTTGTCGTATTTTTATCAAAGGCCATACCGTATTTACAGGTTTCCTCTATACCATCTTTGATATCCTTAATATTCAAGATTGTTTTCCAAATGTTATATATTTTCTGGAATTTCTTATCTTCCTCCGTTTTAGTAAAAAAGGACGGATCATTCCTTAAAATCTACTTTCGTGGGCATTGTTTGTAACATGGTGTGCCTATTTGGTTTTATAAATCAATACAAAGCTTTTCAAAGTAATCACTAAATATAGTGTCCACAAAATGTTTCGAATATTCCACAATGTTAGCGTGCTCAATTTATCAATTTACCAGCTAAAACGCATTGAAAGCGAAGTTTTGGGTAAACTAATTATAAAATTGTGGTCACCTGTTAATATGAATATAATTCAATTTTACAATCCATGAAATGCTAATTGATGGAATGCTGACAGACTTAATGATTCATTTCATTCAGTGTGTAATGATGTTACGTATTGGCTCGCTGCAGTATTTCACAATGAATCTACTAATTATGTTAATTAATACAACGTTTCGGTTTCACACTTTAGACCAAGGATCTTTTATGGATATTCGAGGTGCTGTTTTGATTAATGTTTCTCGTAAATTACAGTTCTTAAATCTTTTCTTGAAAAACTTCCGTTTATGATAATATACGAGTATTTTTGCTGCATTATCTAGATTTGATCAAAGATAAACTGATTTACGTTTGCACCTATATTATAAAGGTTTTAAAGAATTAATAGTGGCAGAAAGGCGTTTTTATAGGCACCACAAAATCATAAATTCCTTGAGCTCAATTACTTAATACCACAATAACCCATTGACGCAAGGGTCGCACCTTCCATATAACTGAAGTGTTCCGGCCGATCCGGTAACTGCATAGGAAAATTGGTTAGAGTTTGACAAGAAAAGTAAAATAATTTATCAATTTCTTTTTGTAACTGTCCATGTCTAGTTAAAAAAACATCCTAAAAAGGTGATCACTATTTTTCAAATAGTTCTCTTTTAACTGAAATCGCACCTTCTCTTCCTTTCTGTCACAGTGATTTAACGATTAACTCAATCTGGACCATTAAAAATTAATGTGTCTGCTCAGTATTATAATCCAAAGAATTGAAAGATCAGTAGCGATGCATGAGCAGCGTCGATCCCGCCGAGTAAGCGTTGTTTTATGATCGTCGTGCCGCCAACAAAGTTCGGCAACTGCTTTATGATCCTAATTTATAAGTGAGCGGCGTCGGGAGTATTTACGACTCTTTTTGGAGTTGTCCCACGAGTGCGTTCCGGCTCGCATTACATGTACGCAGACGACTGTTAGCGGAGAGTGAGTACGGAGCGAGGCTGTGCGTTCGTCAAATGTTTCAATGGCGTGTAGTAAGTGGAGTGGGGGCTTAATGTTCTATAATACCGATGTGCTCGTTCAATTGATGGTTGATTGGCCTTTTATGTGCGTAATTTCAATATAATGAGTAGAGTAAGTGCAATAACTGACCTAAGGTCCTAAATTACACGGGATTCTTTTTCACACTTTCTAGTCGACTACCTACGTAAAAAAATAGTGAATTTTACCAAAATCTTTTGAATTTATTGCAAAATCTACATGCATCATTTAAATGAATTAACATACTTTTGATAGTAAATATTCCTTTTACGAGGTAAAGTATCAGTGTACGTAAAGTATTATGTAGTGGGCTAGTATATTTAATAAATTGAGCTTCAAAGCGCTCTCACGTAAAATGCACAGCTGCTTAAAATATATGATCGCTACAATGTGCCGTGCGATATTTTATTTTAAACTTTTGCAGTGGTAAAAATATGGCCTATAGGTGACCACTTGTTAAATTTATACAAAAATAAAACAAACAAAATTGTATTTTTAATACTAATAACTCTATAATAAATAATTAAAAAAAACACTGTTACCTACTCAGCTGTATGCGGGAAGACTGAGCCGACCCCGACATAGTTGTGAAAAGGCTAGGCAGATGTTGAATGTACGAAAATAATTGTGGTGCATTATTGGAACTATAGGTGTATGTAGTGTTATGTTTTAGAAATACGTAGGTACTTCATATATCCCATTAACGCATATAGCACGAAACACTTCACGAAGAGTAGCAAGCCGTTGATTTACAATCTCCGAGCTGCTATGAGGTTTAAGGCATAAATTAATTTTCAATTTCCCTTTGACGTTTCGCTGAGCCGGGCGACATGTCTCCCGGAGAAGGTATTACCCCATACATGACACGCGGTGCCTATTCGATGCACCCATCGCGTTGTGCTCGGTGCTGATGCTGTGAAACGATGCTGCCTGCCAGTTGCTTGTTGCTGCAAAAAGGTTACGCGGTTCAATGGGATTTGGAAGGAAAGAAATAGGGAAACTGGTCGTCGTGGTAAAAATAATTTAAGGAATATAGTGAAATGTGTTTATTGGACTTACAAACTTAAGGTCAAGAAAAGCAGAGAGTTTTTGTGAAATTACGAGTGTGAATGAGAAAATATAGCATTTGTATTAATTAAAGCGAAAACTGAAGACACAACTACAACATTGTTCTAGAACAGACTTCTATTCCAAGCCGTGCGACAATCGTAAAACATATAAGTAATGCACGATAATGTATGCAGATTAACACCCGACCCCCGCAGTCAATAGGCCACAATTTGGCGGCACCGATAGAAATATGAGAGCGTTCGCGAGTTCGGGAGAATGCGCCACAGAATGCAACATGCAAAAGCCATTGAGTAGCAGTGAGTGAATGGGTGTCCTCGGAACGCGAGGTGGCGGCCGTCCGACCCATTGTGCCCCCGTATAATGTCACATAACTTTGTTGTAGTTGCCGACATTCTTGTCTAAATAAAACAATATGCACTTATATAAGACGACTATAGAGTAGTGCTTGTGATGTGTGTGGTTAGTATGTATTTAGTAACTTTGTTGTTAATTTTTAGTTGATTTAGGCCTTTTATTATTAGCATATGTTAAAGTTTTCATTTAAGTGAGAAACAAAGACAGATAAATAAAAACAAACATTTTGATATCAACACTACTTCAGAACTTGAAACTTTTACAGTCCAGCCAATATTGGGCGCGCAAAGTTTAAGATGCAGCGTAGATAGGGCGCGTAGTTTCGTCGTAGCCACGTAGCTACAAACAGCTACGGCGTGTAGCGGCGTAGCGCTGTCGGTTCGGCGGTGCATTGGTTCAAATATCCGTCGCTCGGCGATGGCTCACCGACACGAAGGAGGAAGGAGATTTCAATGCACTTGATTTATGACCCACATAATGGAGCGCTACGCTGCATTTTGCTGCATGCAACCAACCGCCGGCGTCGGCCCTCCACGCTAAACATCCTCTGTATTTATGAAATGTACACAACTAAACATAATTTGATCATTTAAATATGTAATAGCGCTGATGTACTAGCGTTTGATTTCTGTGCAAATTGTTCCAGTAGTTTGCGTTATTATTGATGTATTTAGTGGAGTTAAAATATTTAATAGCGTTTTGCACGATACGGTTAAAATATCTGGCGTAGCAGAAAAGCGACCATCTCCAAATTATATTATCAAAGGGTGCTCGGTTCCGAGTCTTAGCGATGCGTCATTGGCAAATTGAAAAGTTAATTTATAGCTCTCCCATCGTGTGAGCTTACACAGCTTACAGTGGGGTGACAGCCTGAGTGCTGCGGATTTTCTTATTTCCAAGCCGCCGCGGCCTACACCCACCGCGCTCATTTCAATGTTAAGGGAAAACATTCACTGACTTCTTTCAATGAATTAAACCTGACTTCCTTACAGAAAATGTAAAGGGGGTTTTCGGATATGTATTCAATAACGGCAATTTCATCTTTATAATAGCAAATTGTAACGATGAATAGAACCGTGAATGAATAGTAAATGTGCAATTGCGGGTGTTACGTTGATTTTTCGTGGAAGTCAGAAGCAGTTTGAAACCATTCCTGTAGCGAGCTGCCGTAAATTTAGCTTCGTGTGAACTGCAAGATGAATTGCATATTCCGGCGCATTGCTCCGCTGCCCCTGAAATGACAAAGGTATACGCAGTGAAATATTCGTCCTCACTGAATGGTATATTTTGCCAATACGGATGACATGCAAAAAGGTTGTGAAAAATTTAGTTTGTGAAAAGGCCGGGCGTGTATGATTCTCGAAACATCTGTCAGTGAGTGTGTACGGTATTCGTGGCGCAAAGTGCTACGTTATTCAACTTAATAGCCATTAGTTTGGTTCGTTAGCGGAATATTGCTAACGAATGTGCGGCGGCCGCGGACCGGCGCGCGGCGCGTGCTGAAACGCTCAATTAGCACACGCCGCTAAACTATCCCACCTCGCGCTTCTATAAAATACCAGTCATTTCATATGCACAGGATCTGTCGCAAAGCGCAAACAACTGTTTACTGCTATTGTTAAACAAATCATAGTCCTCGTTACAATACATGTGTATCAGTAGTAAAGTTCAGTAGACTCTCGCATGCGAAACTTCAAACCCTCGTCTGACCCGCTCAAGGGCGCCGTTTAAAAAATAACCTCTTTAGCCTCAAGAATATATAAGTCTAAACGCGCCCCTATCTTTAAAGGTTCAGGCCTCGAATCTCACAAATCATTTCGTACAAATATAGCTAAACATATAGTACTATTTTGTGCATTTTTGACATTCGTCCATCAAAATTTTGAAAAGAAACGGCTCGTTTATGTTGTTTATATATTTGTTGGCGTCAATCTCTTTAAATAATAGGATATATTCTCAGTTTCATAAGGAGAGGCTTTTCGCCATTATTACTGCATTCGAATGTGAAAAGCCAATGTGAAGTATGCCTTTGTGCAACCTGCGGCCGGCTTGTTTTATGAAGTTTAAACCTGGAGTCATTAAAAGGAAAAGGCTATATTGCTATTTATATGACAGGTGAAACTGATACGCTTATATGCTAAGAGTGTAAAACTTTTGTGAGTTACCGAAATGTTCAAAACTCTGACAGAAGAAAAAATATTACCCTACTGAGGAAAAGATGTACGTGACGTTGTCAATTTTATTAAAGTTTCTATGCTTATTACTTTGCTTAAATTACCTTAATATATTTGAATTCTATGACTAGACCATGCTTAACTATTTTATGTTACAGTCATATAAACTAATTTTAGTCGAACAAGTCCATAAAATATTCGACATCTATGTTCAACTAAAACTAGATCGCACGATATAGGTGCTTTCAAATAACCGACTGTTATAACCTTTTGCATATTTAGTTTTGCATTCAAAACGAAAATATTTTTATATTTAACAACTATTTTGATCAAAAATATTTTAATGGCTGTATTTACATTTACATCAATTATAGAAATCAAATGGCAGGCGTGACCTGTTCTAGCCATTATGATAGTATGTACCCAAGCATTTCAGAATGCACATGATCACATTCCTTAGTTTCCTTAAGTACTATTTCATTATCTCCATTTATTGTTGGGAGGAGGAAAACTTGCCTTATTATGGAGAATCAGGCAACAGAGGAAGCTCAAAAGTCGAGCTGCCGTGATGGGGGATGATTAATATGGCTCATTTGCGGTGGCCACCCCTCCGGCTACGAGCACGGCTACGAGCTACGAGGCTACGGGCTACGGAGCGCCGCTACGAGGCGATGCTACGTGCCCGTCTCTGCGTACATCGTTTACGCTTCCGCACTGAGAATTTATTAGATTCCACCCCATTTCTACCTTTTATCTCTATTATGTATTTAATGCAATAATATAACATACCCGACACATCGTAACGTTAACTAATCGTAAGCGGAACACTGCATTAATCAGTATTAGCATTATTTACCTGTTATAGTGCCTACCTAAGAAGTAAGTGAGAAATTACAAGTAAGAGTGGTGGTATAATTCTGGCTTGTATAATATGATCGTGCGGTGTTTTAACGTTGATCTAAAGTAAAAAGTACTGGCGGTGGGGGCAGGCAGTAGGTATTATTCGTGTAATTGGTTTCTAATGCCGCGTAAACCCTCCAAACGTGTTGGGAGACTGGACCGGGAGATAAAGTGCACGAACCTCCTCGCACAGATTTCACCTTTTTATTTTCCCGAGTCTTACCAAAAAAATGTGCGGATTTACAAAAATTGCATCAATTTGTGATGATCGTTTCTGTTTTATTTTTTGTCGTGAAATCTGGTGGGGGATTTCTTTTTATATAACAGTTGAGAGTTCGAGTGTGGTTACGGGTTAAACGCTATAACTGGTTAAAATAGTTGAAACATTAATGTAACTTAACCGTAGCGTTTGATATTAATATAATATGTTACAATACGAAACATTTCACTTTACAGAAAGAACACACATAGATTGTTTTTCAGTTAGCAATATTCATAGAAAACCAAAAGCTCAGTGATCCAGTAATTACGTAATATACCTATTTGTAACACGGTGCTATCGTATCTATTCATGCTTACATTATTACGCAAGGGAACTTGGAATCAAAATACTTTAACTTTTTTTGTTTAAGGTAGCCAAGGTTCTAAACGTTGCTTTCGTCACAAAGTTAAACTTATGATAACACTTTTATAATAACATTTTTAAACACAAATAATAAGGCATGATTGTAATAACCTCTTCATATATTTAAGATCATTCCCACTATGAGCACCAAAAGAAAAAATAACAATAATAACATTTCGTAACACAACAAACAGAATTAACAAAATATAAACACACAGAAGGAACTCGCCCGGATCGGAATCCCCTGTGGTCAGAGCACTCTGCGTGTCAACTCACTCAAGTTTGCAGTGAGAATGCATTTTCTGTTAAGTACATTTCACATTATAAATAACATTGTCTCTCAGACACTGTTATAAAATGCAACGACAGACAAACCCTAATAGAATGAACCAAGCATTATATACTTTTTAAAAACTCTCAGTTATTTTAGGTTTGTTATTTTGTATTGTAATATTATAATGTCTTCTTCTTTGAGAGTTTTCTTGGCTGACTGCCAGAATCCGCTTTATATCAGTGAGCAGCCAGTGTACATTACACTGCTAGATTTTGATTTCACTTAAAGTAGCTGACCTGCTTGATAACAATGTTAAGTTTTCTTTAGCTAATTGCGATCTTTTCAGCCTGTTTTTTTACTTAAGGAATTATTTAGTTTTATTACGCATGCGGTATGCGGGCATTGCTCCGGTGCTTAGGCATTGGATCGAGTTGCTTGTTAGGCAGAAACTTAGCTTTTAGGTATTACTAACCCTTAGTCGATAAGTTATAGTTGATAATATACTAACAATTGGGCCATTATAGTCATCAAAAATAAACGCATTACAACGGTAACAATGTTATTCGTATTTTAACGTAGACTGTATGATGAGTCCGGAAGACGAAGCTATCACACAGGTACTCCGTCGTGATCGTCGCCGGCCGCGCGAGACACAGGAGGGTAATCCCCTCCGTTCCTTCCCGTGATGCACTTGTAAATATATCCCTTACATCCTCCGAGGGAGCTTACTAGAATTTTTCAGTGTGCATTGCCCTGTCGTGCTCGAATCCTTGTAAATTTATGACCCTCGCTCGCTGACGGTGGCCAGTTCACGAATATCGGATGGGGTGCTTTTGTATGCGTCGCATAGAAATATGGTTCGCTGTAATAGTATATTTTGGCCAAACAATATCTATTAATTCATTTAACTGTTGTGTTGAACGCTGTTCTCGTTATTATTCTAGTTTGCTTTGGTATAAAAATCTGATTGGTATTGCGTTTGAAAAGTGCACACTCGATCTAGTTTACATAACGGGTGTTGACGAACTCCGCGAGTGAGGAGGTATGATACTGTTCAATATACTCGCGCGAGGTTAAACTGTTTATTTTGTTAATGGCGTAACTGCTCCGTGCACCAAATCTCTTGCACCTGCTAACACTGCATTATAATTAGTTTGCTAATGTCGGTTAAATATCACACCTTGTGGAGACGTTACTCATGTATATACACCTGCATACATTTTTGTGTTTCGCTTTAAGCTGTGAAAGAAAATGTATTATCTACGCTGACGGTGCGGCGTTACAGAAAGTGCCAAGCCATTAGGAGACATCTGATACAACAGCCACTTTGCTTTTTAACATTCTATTATGGTATTTTTATCTATTTTTGGAACACATGGATATTTTATTTTCTTAAATGTTAGGCAATTAGTTCGTTGAAGAAAACGAAAAATCTGATGTGCGGTTCTTTTATGTACATTGTACAGCGGTAACGCTCGGTAGGTCGTCCTTATAAAAAAAGAAAAGAAGAGTGTGAATAACCTATCCATACAGCTAGTGTGGATTATCACGCCATTTGAAACAATGCGTTTTCTTAAAACGACTCTATTTTTAGTTTGAAATGTTGACAATAAAAACACGTCAGGAAATATACTACATCATATTTACATAATTACCACCTTCAACTAGGCAAACGTCGATTGTAAAATAGTAGGTATTAAGAATTTACGATCCCCGGATTAAGTATGTCATACACGAATGCGATATGGAATGTTTATTTCGGGCCATAAAAGCCTTGTTTTTAAAACAAAACAATAAAGCGAATGCAAAAATAAAATTGCATTTTATTTGCTGTCGAAGTAAAACAGACGTTTTTAATGGCGCCAATACGCGCTGAAGGCATGCCGTCGGCATATTTGTTCCCTCTGCGACTGCCCACGACTTCCAACCCTGATTCAGAAATATTCAGAATGTAAAACTGAACCAATGAAGCTACCTTTCATGTCCAAATATTTAGAGCAATATTTGCCGCGTTCGTTTTAAACAAAGTAACAGGTTTACTTTAATAAACAAACAAGCCGGAGTTTTACCATAAAAAGGTTCGTTATATCATGCCTTTGTTTGCTATACGTTTGTGTTGCACATTAATTTTAGTTTTTTATTTAATAGTGTGGAGGAATTAATTAATAATGATAATATGTGCAATATATACGTGTGCTGCACTATTCCGCGGTAAATCGCATGATGTTGTTGAAAATGTATTTTCGTTTTACTGGTAAAATGTATCATCGCAAAATATCAGTTTCTTATATGACACAGGAAGGAAATAAATTTAAAAATAGTTGACAGTAAATACCCTCAAACAATTTTTCAACATCGACAGCAGAACGGACAATCAATTCCAGGCAGTTATTTACGTTTTCCCTTCAATAGCGCATTGTTTTAACTAAGGAGTTTTCTTGCAGAATACCGTACGCTGACAAAATCACTCCCGAGCCGATCCTGCACAACAATACGAGTCGGGACACAAAAGCCGACTCGATCAGGAACAGCTACAACAGCCAGTTCAAAGTGGGCATCTACGGCTGGAGGAAGAAATGCCTCTACATTCTGGTTACTGCGTTAATGCTCATGATGATCATCAATCTGGCGCTGACGCTGTGGGTACTTAAGGTGCTGGATTTTAATTCGGTAAGTTTTTTAATGCCGCTTCATAACAAATTTAACTTTTTGCAGAAAAATATTTTCGTATTTTTTAATATTTGCTAAAAGTACAATTAATGAATTCATTTGATAAATCTAAATCCTTTTATATCTTTCTGAAACCATGCAAATTAACATCACACAACAATATTTATGTAGTTTGATGCTGTATGTAGTGTACTTTTAGTGAAACAGTATGACGAAGATATTCTACTATACCATTTATCAGACACCTCATTAAAGTCTTCAATGACTAATCAATTAAGTTATTTTTAGGAGGGAATGGGCCAACTTCGCATCGTACCCGGAGGCTTACAACTATTGGGACAAGCTCTAATGTTGGACTCTCTGTTCGCATCCACCATCAAGTCACGTCGAGGATATCCAATTTACATGGAAGCTTCTCGAAATTTTACCGTTTCTACTAGAGACTCGCACGGAATGCTACAGAGTAGATTATATCTAGGTGAGTTCTAATTTTACCTTTGCTTCTTTGCAGGCAAAGCTAGCTGCATTGGAAAACTTTACAAAGGAATAACTATCTAAGTACATGGTTTTCATTTGTTTGTCAGCTTTAATATTGCAAAATGTTGTAGGTCACGATCGTTTGGAGTTAAATGTTGCCCGGCTAGAGGTGCGCGACGCTCGGGGGGCACTGCTGCTGGGCGCCGGGCAGGACTCGGTGACAGTGGGCGCCGACACGCTGACCGTGGTCAGCCCCGCCGGCGTCACCGTACAAGCCGCCGCGCAGACACCCCTAGTCAAAGCCCCCCCTTCAAAACCATTGGTGTATGTATATTTGTGTGTTTGTACTTTACCAAATTTACGAGCTTTGTCCTCGTCGCAGACGAAGTTTGAACTCGTTAGTTTGAACATACAGTTATGTCAAACGCACCTACTGAAGTTTGTTGTCCGATAGAAGCATGCCTTTACCACATGCTCTAGACTTATTGGAGCATGGCGTTTATTGAAGAACTTGTTTAGGAATATTTAATTAATTTTCGTATGTGAGATCTTTAATTGAATAGGTATGAGTAATAATGAAAACTATGAGATCGACAAGATTAATGACTCTAGTTTTCTGGCTTCTCACCTCAGAAGCCACCAAAAATTGCGTTTTTTTTTCTAATACATAACAACCAAATACTTGACTACAGACTGATTGTCCTCAGGCTAGAGTCACCGACGCGTTCGCTAGAGATGCACGCGGCACAGAACATAGCGCTGGAGTCGCGCGCCGGGGACATCAGCGCCAGCTGCCTCACCACTTTCCGCATCAGATCGGTCGCCGGCGCGGTGAGCAACCCTTTATTTTTGTTTAAATAGGAAACACAGTTAACGAGATACGTGTGTTGGAAATAAGCGCCGTTTTAAGCTAAGGTTGACGGAAATAGATAGGACCTACCTTTTCGTGGACATACACTCTCCTTCTTATTAGACCTAATAATCGTTTTTTCTCTCATCAATATTAAGGGCTCTTGTCATATAAATCTTTTTTCCAGATTCGTCTCGACGCACCCAGTATATTTATGCCAAAGTTAAAATCGGCGTTGCCACTGCCCCCGTCAGCAGCGCACACGCACGACCCCCATCATCAGAACATTTACCAGCTGTGCGCATGCGCGAACGGCAAGCTGTTCCTCGCGCCGCCGCACGGCGTCTGCGCAGCTCGGGAAGAGAGCCTTATATGCCGATGATGAATTTATATTGTGATCCTGTGACATTGTTGTTCATTGACGCTTGTTACGTATTACTTTCGCGGGTTTACATGCGCTATGTATGTTAAGAAGTCTGTACGATCTTAGTTTATAGTTGATGTGGCAACGTTGTGTTCCAAGACTTTATAGCTATGAATGGATTTACATGATTATAGATACGGATGTAGGAATCAAGCCGAAGGACTTTGAATTGTAATCATGACATAGCTTGTTTTCGATTGCTAGATAAATATGATATCAAAATGAAATGCTAGATAAATAGTTATGATGACACAACTTATGATAATAATAAACCAATAACACGTTATCTCAAGTCAAATAAATTGCTAGACAAGGTGTTATTTTTTAAGTCACCTGATTGCAATTTGAAGTCCATTTAATACGCGCTCGATGGGTTTGTAAAGTCTCAGCCGGTTGTGCTTATCGTTATAAACTGTGACAACTTGTGTTAATTGCTTCGAAATAATATTATTGTTACTAACGAAACACGTAAATCTTACATGTTTGATGGACATAATACCCTCAAAGAGTTTTAATATAATATTAGGTAACAACGATGTCAAATAACTGTAACGTAGAACGAATTATAAATAGGTGTAATGTTTGAGCCCCATGTTAGTGTGTTATACTTGATTTATATGTGTGGGTGTATACGCAGTCCCTTTACAGAGATTGCCATAAATTGGTGGTGTGCTTCACCCACTGTGTGCACCAGAATAATTATGTGTTTGTGTAGCCAATCGCTACAGATATTTCTTCGAAGTTTGTGTATCACGTTCCTGGTTCAAATAGCGAGGCTTATAAACGTGGAACCTTCACTTTTTATGTATAAATGTGTATTTAGTTTTCAGCTTATTACTCTAACTTTAAACTCATGAACTATAACTACAACTACAACGACTTTCGGAAACGTATCAATTCAAATCTATTATAATAATAAAACCTAGTGCCTTTTGGATCGCGTTTAGAATAACGATTGGCTGATCGAACTTCAATTCATATTTTGTTATGCGTGTTGAATCAAGTTTCATCTGATTTTAACGTTTACCACTTCTGATGTTTGCCGAACGTATTTGCGAACTCACAAATCAATTTGTTTTATGTAATATTTGAAATGTTAATGTTAATTTTGTTTATAGAAGTTTGTTAACGAAACAATCGGTTATTTGTATAGCGTTTTCCGCTTATCTATATTTTATTGAATAGTCTATTACTATATTTTCGTGTGAAAATGTTCTCGTTTATTTATCACTATTCGTATAGTTAACTTCCCTTGATGTAAAACCACTAAAAGGTTTTATTCTTTTCTAAAGAAATGTATACAATATTCAGAGAAAGTCAGGAACTTCTTCATGAGAATGAAATGTATGTTTACAATTGTAATAAAGTCTTATTTTTCGGCTAAAAGGGTAAGTTGACGGGTCGACGTGTCATAGGGAACATTATTATAAACAATTATACGCAATACTTGTAGTAATCAATTATGTATAGACTTCGTGTAGAGATTTATATGATGTATAGCTAATCTGTTACGCATAGGAAAATGTATATTAGACGTAAACATTTGTTGATATTGTTGTAAATATATGTAATTACTTAAGTAAATATGCATATTATGTCGATGTGACTTTATTTTTTGTTTAACTTCAATAAGTGAGACCTTTGAATCCATCACACACATACGGAATGGACTGGTTTAATTGTTGACAATATCTATTGCGTACCAACAAACTCAATTTCGAACAAATCGTAGAAATTACAGGTAGCATCTGAATTGATAGGCTCAGCACTAGCACAGCACAATACAAATTCATAGAAAACAAATTAATATCTGTTGCATTTGTACGCTACGACCCCTGTGAGCAATTTGACACATACCTGCAACCATTGAAATTCGCAGTATCCTCGCATTTGCCAGTTATACACAAAGAAGAAGTTCCTATAAACTCAGTTTGTGTGTGATCAACAACATCGGAGAAACACAGACAAAATATAATAAAAACAAATGTTTCGAGCATATAAAAAAGATACAAGGAAACACCCACGAAAGTCTGATTACGTACTTTCCATTCCTGCCTTTGTAAGTTACTCAAAGAAACCCGCCTTACAAAAGCTAAGGCGTTAACTACTATTAAAGACATCTCTATTACATAAAAGTATGAAATATTCAAAAACTTATTAATTGAATTCTACCGGCAAACTGACACAGGAACTATATTACATTATACATTATACAATAAAGAGCGAACTTGGAACAACTGCGAAACTTTCATCATTTAATTCGGTTTTGAAGGCAGATTTCGCAAACAGAGCTTCTGAGATTCTATGCACTTTTATTGCTCGACAGATTACACTATCGTAAACAGAAAATATCCAGGTTTCTAAGAGGACTTTTCATGTTTTAGTGTCCAAAATAAGCTACAATAATATTAGTAAGAAAACATCTGTTTACCTTCTAAACTACCTACCTCCTTGATTAATATAATAATTTACCGACTTGACATTTAAATACTTAAACATAATTACTATTCGAATAACTTGGTATAAAATTTAAATTATATTATACATAATTCTTTCATCATTAATACCTCTTATAAAAAAGTAATAATCACACATACACGAAACATTGCTATGCTAAGATAGCATAGCACTATCTTTGTAACTGTGTACTAAGAAATTACCATTCAGCTGCACTCTTTGTGGTATTTAGTTCAGCAAGATATTCTTATAATAGTCCTTTTGTAACAGCTGCAGTGGCGCTTACATTGTCTATTGACTAGTGAGTCCCCGGGGATCTGCCCGTACGTAGGGCCAGTGTACTCGCCATATTCGAACACTATTGATATCAAACTATTTCCATGGATTTTGCTACAATGGGGTTTGTTTATTTTTGCGAATTTGGAAGTAAACATTATTGTTAAGCTTACTACACACCCTTATGTTTAAATCGGTTTTATCCAAAAGACAGAACCTATTTCTTTATATTCAATATCGAAGGTTTGGTGAAGTACTCAAGAAACATTTAAACATCACATCTTACTAAATAACGAGCTGAGACAAATAATTAATAATGTACAATCGATACGACGGATTTATTGTGAAGCTCAATGAGACTGTGAACAGTCGCGGCTAAAGTTTAATTAAAGATTCATGATAAATTGTCGCAGGAAGCTGCATTCTGCGCGGCGCCGCACGTGAATAACGTTCTACGAACACTTAAATAACTTAAGACAGTAACCTAACAATAAATTCATGAGCCAGCCCCCTTTGTTTGGCGCCGCGATGTTTTAAAGCGGCTAATTGGCAGGAAACACCGCTAAAATGATCGCAAATTAGTAGGTGGCTCGTTGTTTACCAGCATACACAGGCGGCACATAAATCTTCTTCGTTTAGTGTAAACTGCCTTTTGTCTCAGCCTTGTTACAGTTAGGCCAGATTAAATTTGATTATAGTCTACGCGTTTTACAAAAGTTCTATTACCATTAATTTGATAAGACGGATAATTAAGTCATGAAATCTCATAACACCGCACTAAAACCTAGTGATTAAGTTTTCCACTTTGAATATAATATTTAGAAATAATATTTAATAAAAGTTTCTCAGTTCCATCTACACCTAATTGAATTTTGGAGTCCTTTGTTGCGGTATAGCCGTGCGGGAACTCTTAAAGCCATTTCAAAGACACCTCGCTCCTCGGCATCTGAGCGAGAGGAAATAAAGTTATGATTTATGTAGTGAAATATGTTTCGGGGAGGCCAGCGCTCTAAGCGGCCCGACACCTCCTGTCGTTGACAATATAAATTCGTAGCAAAACGAGAAGACAATTGCTTAGAAACGAAGCGTATGCCCAAACGTAAGTGGCTTTATTATTTACGAGCTCCAAATTGATCTGTTCGATGAAACTTATTAAAGCACCGTATATGTTACATTCTGTTGCTAAAGGAAGTAATTTTCTGTATTTCAACCTCAAAGCGTCGTAGCGGTTTATTCGCAATCAATTGATTTAAGTGCGCTTCAATGTACGAGCTAATGAAAACTCCAATTAGACTAGTTGCAACAAGATACCGATATTTTTTATTTAAGTTGTATCGTGATTATAGTAATCCTGGCGGGACGATAGGTCGGGCGAGGTCGGGGACATTCGGGTACAGTCGGCTGCAGTTATCTGTGTCGCTGTGACACTCAGGTCGTGTTCCTTAGCCCGATTTGACGGAGGTCGAGCGTGGTCTGCCTCGATTAGGACTCTCGCCCCGACAGGATTTGATTACGACACTCGGAAGCTAGTAGGGATTATTACAGGAAGCCGAGTTAGAATATCACGTATGTTATGATGAATGTACTTCGTGTGTGCTGATTGCATCTCTGCCATTAAATTATATGCGGAAGGGATGAAAATTAAATTCAGACTAGGTTTATTACTCAAACTGAAATACCTTATACATATAATTTGAACCTTTAGCCATGTAGTTAAGTACATGTAGACAATTTTGAATTTGTTTGTTTTGTTATCCAAAACATAAGTGACTAAATTAGTTCTATCAACAAAAAAGCAACCTACATTTGACCATGTAAATGTAACACTATCTTGACAAGAACCCATGTTTCTCTTCTTCCTAGAACAAACGCATCAAAAAGGTCTGTGTCTTCGGGAAGTGGAACAACAAAAAGGGACTTCCTCACGGAATAAAGCGTGGTCCCACTGTTGTGGGTCACGTGCACCTTTATGATTCAATTGTCTGTGACCGGACCGTCTTCAAGCGGACCTGCGTCACGTCACCAGACGTCAGCGCGTACCAATATAATTAACACGTTTAGACTTTAACTGCTTACTTCCAAAACCACGTTTGATGTAGTTTGTGTTTCGCAATTTTGGGTTTAAAATCTTGTGGTAAAATGACGAAAACTGAAAGTAAAGTCTGATTTTGGTAAAATTACTTACGGATAGCAGAACTGTTTTCAATATTGGGACTAGGGCCTTTTTTCTATCTTCAATTCTTGCGTATCATGATTGGTAGACCATCGTACATTATCGTGGCAATGGTCTTGGTAAGTAATCAGATTGCAAAAACATGTCTTATAGACCCTTGCATTTTCCTAGCGAATGGCAATAAAAGATTACCGACAGTAAGCAGTAAGGGTAAACATTGTCAGCAGTAGCATCAGCAGATCGTATCCAAAGACACATTGTAGCAATCAGATGAATTTAGAGCAACAGGAATGCGAGCAGTGTCTAATCTAATGTAATGCAACCAAACTGCGGACAGTGGGCACTGGGATAGAATCGGATTCCGAGCAAGCATTTGGGTCCCGGACGTTTCATCTCTACATACACATCTAGCTACGACCAAATGCCTCTACAAGCATAACAGATCCACTTTGAGCATGATAGCAAGGTGCGTTATAGGTCTGATTAATATTCCGAACTGCCATTCAGATTAATTTACCGTTACCGTCCAAATTAATCTGACATTTAAAGACGGTAAGCTCCGCCCAGTGGTGAACACTTATGACACTTTGTTCTGAATCAGGGATGTATCTTTAATATGTGTGGTGTCGGTGAGGCGATGCGATGCATATGCAAGTTTATAAAGTGTACCGCTAATCCGGCTCGCGCGAGCGATAGTGTTAATGCGAGGCATTAAACTCAGGCGCCCGCGCCGCGCTGCCTGCACCACCTACACTTTCCCACCAACAATGACACGTTTTATGACGCCCTTCATTAAAATGGCAACGTCGGTATTAACTACGTGACTGCTAGAAGAATTCATTATGAAAATACCTCTGAGACTACAACTGTCTTAGTTAATGTGAGCTAAGATTTAAGACGGTGTACGTGTTCCATGAAATTAAAAATATTTTTTCCTTATGAACGCTGTGGATGTATGTACCAGCGGGGTTTTACGTTAACAGAAAAATACGACCTTAGCAATTGTTTCGTGTTTATGAAGACTTTTCGAATAGGTTTAATGGGCACCCTAGTTCTACCCTTGTCATGCACAGTCTTAAAAATAAATTAACAAGAGCTTCTATGTGTATTGTTCCGTTTCATTCTATTATTCACTTTTCAGTGCTCACTTTGTATTTCAACTAACGCTCTGGTTTATGAATGTCGTATATAAGTAAATTAGTTTATTTCCTCTGGGCGACAATTTAGCTCACGCTCTTGTCACAAATTGTCGGCGAGGGTAAATGCAGACTATTAAGGAAATACAGCAATTCAAGCAGCCCTTACCCTACATTACTGCGCAATCTTACACCGGCAAAATTATAAGCAACACCTTCTTGTGTCGTGTCTAGAAGCAATAACACAGCGCACCCAATCACCGAACGGACGTCGTGACCAAAATATCATAGCGTAATTGTTTACAGCTCATTGTCTTCTGACTTTCGGACAAATCTACAAAGTCTATTGTTAGTCATCATCACTTCGCTTCAGATTTAACTTCCTTGTTATCAAATGGTTTATTAAAGGATGAATTTCTGAATATTTTTGCTAAATAGGAGTACATTTGTCATGTAATCGTATGTTAAGCTGAAACCGCAACAATTCATAAACACGTAGTAACGAGTTGTAGCCGAATGCCTGCTAGCACCCAGCGCAGCCCGTTTGCATGGCATGGTAAATAACTGTAAATACGGAAACCGCTAGGTTAGTATCTAAAACACCAACAATGTAATATAGGTGAGTATGCGCGATAGTAAGTGATACAGTGTAGGTTATTTTATCACCGGATCTAGACACAAATTCAGTGTTAATTATGAATTCAGAACAGTTTATGGATGGTGAAGATGACTTATTATAAGTCTGTGGAGTAAGCTGACGCTCCTACAATGTCTTTCTTCTCCCGACTTCACTGCGAAATCTCTACTAAGGCATGCCGGTCGAATCTTTCCCGGCTGTAATTTCTGTTAGTAGTAGTGTTAGTATGTATTTATGGTGTTTTTCTATTCCGAAAATTGTAACAGTCCGGAAAATTATTTATTTCACAAATGTGCCTACTCACTGAGGATAAAAGTTTAGTTATAAGTATACCTATGTGTAAAAGTAAAACCATAACATAGAACTACAAAGTCCAGTCGCGTTTCTTCAAAGTCATACAAGTAAGTATAAACTCACCGACTTCTGTCTTTCTCGTATAAAATAAAACATAAGCAAATATAAAACAGTCTATCTGAATGTATATTCACAGGCAAATCACCAACTCACCAAAAGAAAATGGAGTGCAAAGTCCAAGTTAAGAAACAGACGATAAAATTTACAATTCCGTATGTCAGTTCGGCTGCACCGGACAAATAGTAAAACTCTTCCGTGCGAGTTGGTGCACTGAATTCAAATGACGTAAGCAAACAAATACGCCGCACGTATCAATACGTACATGGCTCACTATTTAGATACTGGACATTGTTTGCAAGTTTTTTTCAAACATGTATCTATTGGTATTGCAGTGTTGAGCTAAACCGCCGGGACTTGAAAATTGCAATGTTTGCTTTTAAATTCAAAGTCAACGATCCATATTTCGAAAGTTAGAAAATGCTATATTTACTAATATAATAAAGAGGAAACATTTTTTGTTTCTTTGTATCATAAAGACTCCAAAACTGCAGAACCGATTTTAAAAATTATTTATCTGTCACCAAATCTGTAATCTATGTCACTACATACATACATGGGACGAGGGTGAAACCACGGAAAAACAGCTACTTAGTTCGTCAATACATTTTTTAAAAGTAAGCTACAGACCTAAACAACAGTTTAATAAATTATTCACAATTCACATTTCGGGGTTGATCATTTTGCAATTGTAAGGTAAAAGAATCGACGTTAAAATTCCAGGCGGGTTCGGATTAAAAGCATGGTGGCGTGGTGTCCGCCAGTTACCACATAACTAGTCATTACCGGGACGCCGTTCTCGTGGTTCGTGTACCTACCTTATGATAATCTACACTTTAAAATGTTATTGTAAGCTATCTGAAAAGCGATGTTTATGATAGGATTTTCGTTTTCGCATATCGTCAAAATGTATTTATTCGATAATATTCGCTTTTAATATTTTTCGGTTACCAAATAATAATAGGAAGTCGAGCTGTCTAATTTTTACTTTCTGTGTGATTTTCAAATAGTAGGGACGAATCAGACAGACACAATACCTTATTTAAATGGGCTTATCCTTTTCTAGTAAAAATATTTGACAAAAGGCTTACATATTGACTACATTTAGGCATCATACATACATCATAGGTATTAGAATCGATCAAATTTATTTAACATAGACTAACCGTTTTTCCGAAGAGCTTATATTGATTATAATTTATATGCATTCAGGATAATACCCCACAAATAATCCTAACACGTAAAACTACTAGAATGCAGTTCCACATGGTGAAATTTTAGCACAATTTTAGTGTGACACAGCGTTTTATGGTGACGGGGAATTGATTCCCGCGCGTCACCTCGCGCGCTCTCCACCTGATCACTCATTCGCGATATCCAATTTGTCGGAACTACTCCAATGCATAGCGATCCGGTTCCTCAGTGAAACACAATTAGTGACGCATCATAGCCTTCACTTTTTTATTCTTTCAACTTGCAGATTCACCAGAAAATATGTGGTAGGGACAACTGTTATTGTACTTTTTTGTGAAATGGTAGATACAAATGTGCAAAAATCTATATAATTCTGTGACATAGCTTAATCATCGCCAACAGTATAGATAAAGAACAGAACAGTATAAATCTCGACTGTTTATCTGTCACGCTTGTGTGCCAAAACTACTGAATCGATTTAAATGAAATTCGGTATGTAGATAATCTAAACCTTCATAAAGGACATACTACTTATTTACTGAAGTGTGTACTAGTTTTCTTAAGTAAATATTATTTTTCAATCTACCTTTGAATTTGCATAGAATACAGATAGTAAAAATATGTAGGAAAGTTTAATCAAAACAGTAGTGCGTCCGTCTCGAGGTGTATGTCGTGTGGAGCTTCTTTATCTGTTAGCGGCACGCTGTGTTTTCTCACAACTATTCTACTAACTTGTTTTCAGTAAGTATGAGTTATTGTGCTGGTTGTCTGCGGGCCGACGCAGAGATGTGTCTGGCCGACGACCAGCTACTGTTTGTATTTAGTACTGGAGCCTCTATTTTATACTGTGAAGTATGTAGTATGGTTTTAAAAATATAAAAGTTTGGTCGCTGGGTAATTAAATGTTCGATATGGCAAAAAATATACGATATTGTTCCTCGAAAAAATCTATAAAAATACTTTACAATATATAGAATAGATAGTAGAAGATTCTAAGATATACACAACAATGTTATTCTATAAACTGTTTTTTTTTTTTTCAAATATCAGTGTTAATACAATCTATCTACTGGGCATATTCAATCTTCATTTATATACATGCGTATAAATATGTAGTAACGTTCGCTTACTCGTTCAAGTGACAAATTGCAGTAAAATAAACAAGTCAATGTGCAGAAAGATAGTGAACATTTAATGGTAAAGTCCAGAAGCGACTATCAGTCGGCTGTCAGCCCACCAGGTTGTTGCACGAAGTTGAGCAACTTTCCCTCTTCACACGAAATCGACGCGATGAATTATGCATGAGAATTAAGTTTGACGGCAGATAAGCGGCCCAAAGATTTATTTGCCGATATGATGTGTAGAAAACAATCCAACTTGTTCCCACTTTCTGAATTATGGTCGTTGTTATATTGTAAGCACGTCAAACGTTTACAAACTTGGACAGCTACCTTAAACTTACTTAACGGTTTTTCTAACGTAAATACGTAATGAATACATGTACCAGAACTTCGCTCTCGTATTGAATGACCTTAAATATGCATGCTGTTGTGAATGTAAATCACTAATATTCTATTAGAGGGTTGTGTATTTATCATTTCTAAAATGTCACACAAACACGGAATCGGTATTGTGGCGGTGTAGCCTTTTATCAGAGTTACGCACGCTCTTACAGGACCTTCCCGGAAATTTAACTTCGTTAAGAATGAAATATGCCCCGTCGTTATTCCACGGCTTGTTGCGCGAATACTTACATTTCGAGCTCTCCACCTCTAGTTTTCTCATCAGACCCAACGGAAATAATTTCAACCGAGACTGAATTATGACAAAACTCCGTCGGACATTGCCGCATCCGTAATGAGAATGAAGTCGAGATATGTCCGTAATTTATTATCACATGCTCCGTGAACGTGCAATCCGCTCTGTAAAATTGACCGTTTTTACTATAAATGGTATTTACGATAAAATTGTTCGTGCATTGATGGTGGAATAACCTCTTATTCATGCCGAGCGCTAAACGTTTACAATGTAGCGTCAGAGAGCAATAAAGCGAGCAGTAGATAAAGTGAAATAGTAGGTAGGTGGGTGGTACAAGGAAGTATTTAATTAAATCTAGCGGCGGGGCTCCAGGCCGCTTTACATCACCACCGCTAATCACAGGTAGGCCGTCAACACGTTCGCCTATTTGAATACCAAACCGTTATTTTGTAAGTACCAGAAAACTCATTAACCACCTGCTTAGTTAAGCTCCCTGTAGCCGTTTAAAATGTTTTAAAGCTATAAAATAATACTCGTTTCTCTTTAAAGTATTTTTTGCTTCTAAGCTAAAGCAGAATCAGGTTGGCTTCTGTTAAATATTTTTTATTATCTATTTGTTTTACAATGAAGTGCTGGAATACTGTATCTGTACCTTGTTAATGCTCTTGTGTGTTTTTGCCTACTAAAGTAAAATACAAAAATAATGACAGGTAGGTACTCGATAACCTACTACAACCTCTTTGTACAACATTATATAATGGATTTTTCATTGATAATTATAAGGCTGGAAGTATTTTGTATTATGACTATGTGTCAAAAACTAAATTTAAATGAAATGTGACATTTCTACTGAAAATATAGACTTTTTTTAATTTTTAAGTATTTTAAAATAATTATGAAGAAAACCGACATTGCTCGAACAGCAAAGAAAGGTCAGCGTGTATCTAGTATTTATGCGGATACCTACAACAATGACGACCACTGTGATTACAAGAGACCTGTAACTGAAACGAAAAGCGACCATCAAAATGATAAACCTCAAAAAGCCGATTGGGAAGAAGACGAGTGGGTATCACCAAGTGATTTGTTAATAGGCATTTTAGATCTGAAACCACCATTCACATCAAAAATAACTAGAGGTCAGACTCACCAAGGAATTCTTGATATAGGCGATGATGTGCTGGACAGAGAGCGCGCTAGGTTTTTGAACTACATGACAAATGTAATAAATGAAAACGACGCTGCTTGGAACTACATCTTAGAACATGAAAAAGCTGCAGTCGCCAAAAAAGTCAAGGCAATTTACCATGATATCTTAACAAACAAAACTAAGATTTTGATGAAAGAAATTAATATATTTTATGAAAAGAGTCTGCAAGAATTAGAAGACCATTTACGATCCGAAGTGCAAACTGTATTAGTTACTGCTCACGCTAATATTATAAGCGATCTTAATTTCGAAATAACAGAGAATTTAAAACGTGAAAAGGCTATTCTAGAAGATGTTTTACAGAAAAGATATGACAGTGAAATAAAGAAAATAAATCACTATTATAAACTTTTGTTAGACAATGAAATTTACAGAAATAATAAACTCATTAATCATGCTATTCATGAAAGAAACGATGCGTTGCAGGCTTTCTATAGACAAATTGAAGCACAAAATATTACCAGTACCATGTACGTTATGTGTACAGAGAGGAAGAAATGTAGAATTAGGAAATTCATTCTAGAGAACATTCAAAGTACTGAAATCGCAGAAAAACTTCAAAAAATCAAAGAACGACAAGACATTATAGATGCCTTCAAAGCTAGGGAAAAACATATATCAGACATAAATAAGGAATGGGAAGAGAAAATAAAAAAAATACTGCAACTGTTTTTGAAATTTGTCAGCTTCAGTCTAAAATTGTTACCTGAACAGACAACGTTCTTACTTGACTTAGAGAAAATGGTGGTATTGCAGTTAAATGAAATGCAAAAATCTCCTATGCAGAAGGCTTCTATTTTAATTGACACAGATGATGATAATATTTTAAAATTTGAAGAACCCGAATCAAAAGAGTCTGTATGTGATAAAGAACCATTTGTGATCCAGGGTCAGCGATCAACAGAGGCTGTTCCACCTCAGTACGGAAGTAGAGAGACTTTAGCTTCTAATGTCGATCTTCCATATATAAGACTTGACAGAAAATATGTGTATGCCAAATGTGGGAAAATGGATGAAGTTAGAGCCTTCCTTGAATCACAAAAATGCAAATGTGCAGACTCACAAACTGAACCTGAATCTTCTTCAAAATCGAGTGAATCTGTTATAATACCGCCAGAACCAACAGAACCACAGAAAGAAGTGGAAACTGAAGAAGTTTATGAGCCTTTACTAATGGATAATATTGAGATACTTCAAGAATGTCCCGTAAGACGTTGCAAAGATTGGGCTAAGAAATACAGTTTTCCATGGTTGGTTAATTACTTGGATTTTACTGAAGAGAATTATGAAAGGGTAAAGACCATACTGGGTAAGCTACCAGAAAGAGATCCACCGCCTGATCTTATTGATCCTCGAGTCATGACAACTCAAGAACTGCCTTTTGCTGCGACCAAGGAGCGCTTCCATCACACGGGCACACAATATTCTAGCCAAGAGGATCTCACTACTGACATCATATGCCCGTGTTTAGGTGAAATGCCAGAACATCCGAAGGCGACTGAATCTGAACCCAAGACCTCTGAGAGTAGGGAAATCAAAGAAATAATTATGAAGCGCCAAGACTCGGTCCGGAGAGTAATAAATCAGCATCCTAACTTACTGAAATTGTTCACGGATGAAAATTTTGATTTTGTTTATACAATAAAATAGTCATTTTATGTAGCTTGTAACCATTGTTAACCATTTTACTTCGAATAAATGACTACATATTAAGTTTCTGCTAATGACTTAAGTTTAGTGTACGGAGTCCAATAAGGGTTTAGCATATATCTCCGCGCCAATATAAACAATACGTAGATCTAATTGAACCGGGTGTGAGTTTATATTGCTGACGGAGATCACAAATTACTAGATGTATCTTTGCGGTAACTCGCTAAACTCTATTCATTTGTTCTTGTTTGCTATATCGTATCTGTTCATGAAGTTTGGGACTCAGTATACGTAAAGTTTCCCGATTAATAAATTCAATTTCAATCAATAATAAATAATAGTTTAAAAAAACTAAAAAACACGCTATTTATAGAAAACCGAACTAAAAAATATAAAATAAATTTTAATGAATTTAAATTAAGAAAATAGTGTTAAAAATTTCAATGAATATAAATTAATAATAGTGTGACTACAAAAAAAACATATTTTATTAAATAAAAGCGTGGGGTGCATGGTGTCAATAGTTATAAATATTTTATTGACAGATATGAGTGATTTTCATTTCGATATCTTAAAAAGCACCCCACGCTTTTTTTTAATAAAATATTATTTTTTTGTAGTCACACTATTATTAATTTATATTCATTGAAATTTTTAACACTATTTTCTTAATTTAAATTCATTAAAATTTATTTTATATTTTTTAGTTCGGTTTTCTATAAAAAGCGTGTTTTTTAGTTTTTTTAAACTATTATTTATTTTCTACTTTTTAGTTTGGATTATTTATAATAGCTTTTTAATTTTAGGCGATTATCACACTGCCCCGCATGATGCAGCGTAGTGCGTGGATGCGTTTTTTTCCGTTGTATGGAAAACACGCATAGTCCAACACACTGAAAATGCATCCACGCGCGTTCATGCGGATCACGCACATACATGCGGAGAAACACGCACCCCCGCGCGTAGGTGCGGGGCGAGACGCAAGGTATGGCACACTGAATCCCGCAATGCCGCGCGTGATTTTGAATGGGCGTGACGTGTATATTTGAAAATGGAACTCGCTGTGCGTGAATTTACAAAACGCACCTACGCGCGTGAGTGCGTGAAAAACCCGCACGATGATGCAGATCTGCACTCCCGCAGGAACGCGCGTAGGTGCGTCGACACGCAAGATGCAGCGTGATGCGGGGCAGTGTGAAGATCACCTTAAACTATTGCACGACTCATGATGCGAAGCATCAGAGAGTGCTTTACGACCGAAAAAAATTTTTCGCCTTATTTTGGCAACTATTTTTAGTATTTTAGCCTTGTAAGTATATAATTATAATTAATAAAAAACGACACCTACAAAATTAACATCGAGTCCTGCCTTATCGACTGTAGAGAAAAATTCTAGAAAATTTTAATTAATTTTCTTACCTTATCGACTATAGATGAAAATTATATAAATTAACAAAAATCATATTTTGCAAATTGAAAATTTATTTACAGCTTTTTAGTGATACGAATAGTTGTCACTATCCATATTAGTGGAAAGTTCTCATCAATACAAAGAATATAAGCCCAAATACGAGGTATTTCACATATTCAGCTGTCGAGTTCCCTCGACCCTCTCTGGTCTCCATCATCAGGTCAAATCCAAACCTTCACTGTTGCAAAGGTCTCGTCAATACAAATAATATGAGCCCAAACACGAGGTACTTTACACATTCTGTTGTCGAGTTCCCTCGACCGTCTCTGGTCTCCAGCATCAGGTCAACTCCAAACCTTCACTGTTGAATAGTGTTTTTAGGCATACACCTGAGTGTCAAGTTTTTACTCTATGTATGCCTACAACTTTCGAAGGTTGCCCTCGATTTCTCAGGGTTTCCATCATCAGATCCTGACCTGATGACTATGGGACCAACTGGCAGCAATTCCGCGTCGAACAAAAAAAGAATTACGTAAATCGGTCTATAAACCTCGGAGTAATCGATGTACATACACACCTCCTCCTTTTTGGGAAGTCGGTTAAAAATGGAATAATTTTATCAAATTAGAGTATTGTCATCGGTCCTCAATAAATCTACAGGGCCTTACTACAAAAACTTTAAACCCTGTTTTACACTTGTCTAATAAAATTTTGGCTGCAAAATGAACCATATGTCAACGTCATAATTTGACATTTTTTTAGACAAGGCATAAACTGACGTTTAAAAGTTTTTGTGGTAAGACGGACAAAGTTTGAACGAAATCTAGCCGTTTAAAGTGGGTCAAAATCGCGCCCAAAGAAGTCGGTTACAAACATACAGGTGAAGCTAATAAAAAGCGTGTAAAAATAATTCTACGATTAGGTTTTAACTGCTTTTCATAAAATGATGTATTGCTTACTAAGTACCATAAAATTATAAATCATTAGGTAAGCCATGGTAAAACTATACAATCTATGTGAAATTTTAATTGAAGTATAGCATAGGAAAAGCTTCAAACTTTTCCCATCACAATAAAAAACATACATGGATATATTATAATTACGCAACGTTATACAAACATGTACTCTACAATGATATAAATTAGATCGTTAGTTAAGAATAATGTAGGGACGGGTGAGCACGGGTATATTGGGTGTAAAGGTAAATTTACACAAGTCCCGTAACAAGTTAACTTATTAAGTCGTCAGCGTGACGACGCGACGCGAGGCGCTGCGATGAGTCGCATTCCTAACGTAGCGAGCATTTAGCATAACATTACTCGTGTCGCTATATCATTTCATTATTGTATTATTAAATGAAAACCTTATTACGAAAGCGCAAAATAAATGTGCTGTACAGAGTGGTTCGTAATTAAATTCAATTTAAATATTTGACTTGGTTTTACGTTTGTATTTTATGTTTACTTTGTAGTAAACACAGTGTATCAATTGGAGTTGTTTTATCGTATTTCAGAAATGCGACTCCACGCACCAAAAGTGACAGGAGAGAATTTCCTAAACTTCCCAATCAAGATATAACCGCAGATCAATGAACAAAAATAAAGCATTTACGTTATATTATAGATAATTGGTATCTGTATCAATTGCTATTCGATTTCACTTCGACAATGGTTGATCGGCCGCGGCGTCAACAAGCCCCTCTGAGCTGCCGACACAGCTACAGCGAGTACATGCATTCTTTCAATATTACGGAGCAGAAGCGTCTCACTTTAAACTTATCGATACAAGCGAAAAGCAATTCAGTTTCTAAAGAACTTGGAGACGATAAATTATTTATTAAAGCGTCCTACGAAACATTTTGCTGGTTTATACCTAATTGTTTTTTTAATTAAAGGCTTTGTTATTCTTATTTTTAACATAATTTGCGCAATGTGGATAGTTGATAAATGAATATAGCTTGTTACAGAATAAGTGGTAAAGTCTTAGTCATCGTTGCTCGGGCTGTAACTTTTATTCCAATTTTACTATCGCCGGGCGAAGTTAAACAGTGTTATGCTAAGTTGACGTTTTGCCATTCCATAATATTGTGTTAAGCGCCAGTTCCCGTGAAATCTGACACAACTGCACTGTCTGAATAAACTTGCTAACTTCTACGTAAAGAGTTCATTCATCTTTTGATTCTGTTTCTATTTTATATAAACTACTTTTCAACTTAATTTACTTTTAGTCGGTTGCGCGATGTAGCAACGTTTATGATAACGAATGATAAAACGCTTTGAGGTTAATTGTGCACTTCAGATGAAGTTTATTCGAGGATTCGTTTTTCTTTTCTGAAATGCTTGGAATGTATTCATTCAGATGATTTTAAAACACAGATTAATACGAAAGTGTACTAAGTTACTTCAAAATTAATAACAGCCAACAAAGCCACATAATAATTTTTAAAGTTAATCGTTCACCTCTGGAAACTTGCAACTCAAATAAAAACAAAATATAGTCTTCATAAAAAAGGGCAAAAGCATATTGAATTATGATCATAGAGCACATTTAGGGAAACCCATACAGTGTAACATCGGTAGCTGCGAGGGGCGATTGGGGGCGAGCGAGTAGCGACTATTGATCAAACTACACGACACTGCACTACTAAATCTTACACGTTGAAATATACACCCAGATGCGTTATATATGTTTGTTTATTTTTCTCTCTGTTCAAAACAACCGTATATTTAAGTTCTCGGTCCACGTGTTGGGTATAAATGCATAGTATTCGCGTGAACACAGATATATTTAGTTTCAATTGAGTGTACCTACAAAACAGTAACTTCAACTTATTTGTAAAAATATAAATAAAAGTTTACCAATTATTAGTTAATACTTATGTCGTGGTGACTCAGTGGTTAGAGCTATTGCTTCTTAAAAAGTACGAGTGCGCGCGGGTTCGATTCCAGAACAGGCAAGTGCCAATGTAACTTTTGTAATTTGCATCCCTACAGTGACACGGTAAGAAAGGTCTTTAAAAAGTTCATTAGAAGTTTGGTAATTTGATAATAAAAAAATGTATTGAAGAATTATTATTTGAAGTATAGTGTACAGATTTTGAAACAGCTGCCAATTAATTCGTAATTTATCTGATAGTAAGTATGTTTGGAATCACTTTGGAATGAACAAATTCCGCTTGCTTATATGATAGCCACCTGCCCATGGAAACGAGTCAACAATTCATAGACATACAAATAGTACAGAGCAGTCCAAACATATAATAAACAAAATGCAATAATATCGAATGGCTTTCCATAGCCAAATAAAAAAATATTAAAATATTTGAGTAAGTGTATTAAAAAGTGTAATACATTTATTTGTTTAACCACATTTTTTCATAATTATTATCCCTATAACTTTGATTAAAATTTATCTATATGGCATTTTACCGCACTGCAGTTTTATAAAAACCCTTAGACATATCTTAAGAAGGGACATAAAAATAATGTGTGCGTTTAAAATTGCAATGAAACATAATTCTATATTCCTACAAAGATATGATTAAATTTTATAATATCCAATGCCAATGTATACCTAAGGCAAAAATTAAAAAGCAAATATAAAATTTGCTTGCCATCTCTAGCCAATTACATAATCTGTGGAGAAATAGTCTGCATTTGTTCGCCGGTAGCGTCGAACACTGAAATCACTTGACGCGGCCGCCGCGCTCACGGCGACAGCTTTTTATTAAATCTATGCGGATTCCATTGACACACGAACTTCGTAAATAACAGTAAATATGAACAGCGCTCGAACAGAAAGCAAAAGAAAACCACGGAAGCTTATTAAAGTTAATGATGGAATAACAACGTCTGATTACATGCGAAGTAATAGGAAATACTGGAAAGAAGTTTTTAATCAAATGGATAATTACAAAAAGACACCGGTGAGTCTAGCTTCTCCCTAGTTTGTGGTAAAAATATTGTTTTAATTTAAATTTGTTTTCTAGGAAGACGAAAGTAAGGCGTTAGCAGATGTGCTACCGAAGGATTTGTACGACAAAGTTTGTGAAACATTGAAAATTCCAAAAATTGAAATTGATGAACAACAAACTGAAAATATTAAAGGTGACTGACTTATGTGTACCTACTTATATTAATTTTTAGCCCTTACTTCACGAGATAGGCTAAATAATATTCTAAACATACGAGTATATTCTCCGAAATCGTACAAAATATTTTATGTTTCAGTAAAACTACCGAGACGTTTGATAAAAGAGCCGCAAATATCTTCCAGAAAATGTTTGTACATAAACAGAGAGTTGGACTCGGACACTGACGTAGAATATACTCCCAGGTACATTTTTTACAAAACTACATACCTTATATGTACTTATTTTAAAATGAAATTAGGTAGGTAAAATACGTTTTTATTTATAAAAGTGTTTTGTCGTACGAGAGGTCGGGTATTCCAAACCCTTTTTTGTAACTTTTATGAATGCGTCTAGCTTAAAAATGAAAATGATAAATACCGGTTTACTTATTAACTGAAAAATGTTAGCTACAATATTAGTTAAGGCCTTAAATTGGGCACTATAGGTATACAAGTTTCAGTTAAATATTTATGTATTGTGGGTTTCTGACAAATGGTATTTTAGCGATGATGAAGACAAGCCAAATATTCACCTGGAGTTGTTGAGCAAGCCGGTGCGGGAACAGATCACGTGGGCCACGCGCTACCTGCAGCCTGAGAAGGAAGACGAGAAGAGTCTCGTTAAGAAAGCTGATGATCTCACCGATAGGGTAAGTATAAACAAAAAGTAACTTTTAATGTTTAAGATGCATATTTATGCACCAAATGTCATATATTAAAAATAAATCTAAATATAGGTAAAATAAAAATAGTTCAACTTGATTAATTTGAACACAACTTACTTTATTATCAGGTCAGCAATGTACTAATTTGTATTAATACGTATACAAAAGAAAATATTTTTATTTTAAAGCCGTATAGAATATTAAATTTTGCGTTATTATTGCAAACTTTCTAACAAGCGCAGGTTGAACTGTAACTTAAAATACCCCGTTATTATTATGCAATCAGGAAGTAAGTTATGAATAGATTAAAACTTGTACAGATTGCAAACGAGTTCTGCGAATATATGAAACAACTGGGAGGCGACCAGCAGTCCAAACTGTTTACTCCTAAAGCTATCAAGGAACTCTTCCAAGTAAGTCTAAACACCAACCACCATAATTCTCCTACCCTTATCCCAATTTTATTTGGGGTCGTCATCTCGCAAGTAAGATTCTTTCACCACAATGATTACTAAATCAAGTCTCGATATTTCAATTAAATAATTAGCTTATGAAAGCTCGCATTAGCTATTAGAAATAAATAATGCGTATCAGTATAAGCATTATTTCTTTCTAATATTCTTTACTATAAAAAAAAAAACTCAAACATCTTTTTTCCAGATCGAGTTTGATACTCACGTATCGCAAAGTCTGAGAGTTATTCCAAAACAACTACCATGCATTGAAGACAAAATAGCTAACACAACTGGAAATCCCGAGGTATTTCATAAGTTTTTCTAACTCATTAATAAATTACAATTCACATCGAAGTTTATACAAAAACGACTTTTATGCAATTTTATTTCACAGGGATGCTTATATTTTGTGGTCATTAACGCCATCTATGTGTCATATTGAAAAGATGTTACTTACTCTTGTCACTGTTAATAATATTGCCGTATTTCTTACAGTTGTCTCGCTACGCAGTTTTGGATCGCGAAATCTCTAAAGATATTCAAGCGGAGAGACGACCATTCAATGTAATGGCGTTTGGACAGAGTCTGCCCATGCAGGACCAATATCACGCACCACGGAATGATACGAAGAAACTATGGCGCACTGCTAGACACGTGCCTAAAGAACTTGTAACTCTCAAAACTGTTTGGGAAGGAATTACTAACCTCAGGTGATGATATTGAGTGGTTGAATTAAGCACCTATTGTTTTATTTAATTTGATTTTAGAGCATTAGGTGGATATTCTGGTGATTGCACAATAGTTCGAAAGCACACCTGCTTTGTCACATCTTGTCCGAATCTTTATTATGGGCATTAATTTAACCAGATTTAGATAAAATAAATATACGATATCATGACAAGATCACGATTATCTAAAATCTAATCCAAATCGATAAAAACTATTTTTTCAGGAGTGTGAAGGAATACTGCCGGTGGATGATCGAGCATCCCGAACATCGACGACCTCCGTACTTGAGCAGCCTCGGCCTCTTCGACCCCGCCGTCTTGGAAGCAAGGCTTACTTTCGAAGCAGAGTACCAGCCAACTACACCTACTGGCTCCCTACACGACATTCAAGCGCCTATTGAGAATATTCGTAAACGATTATCGCAGTTGGCAGAATTATCGTAAACAGATGACAATCAACATTATCTATAATCTAATCATACAATGTTGTACAACATGTTATATCTATTGATCGCTGCCAATCTCTTGAGTTCAGCTAGCTAAAACTATCGGTGTATAACTTTTGGAAAATATAGCAACAAAAAACATAGCAATAAAACATGTAGCCTTTGATAAAATACCTCATACGTATAGATACATTAGAATAAATAATCTTCTTGTATTCTAGAAATTAACGAAGCGGTTACTAATACGATTTTGCATCCGTGCCTTGTTCTTCAAAAAAGACTGTGTTAAATCTGATATCAACAAATAAGTAATTAAATTAATGACTTATTCCAGTCTTTGTTGCTTTAAATATTCCATATCCCTAATAATAGTTACGTCTTACACACCAACAAATAAAATGTCCCTGCAGGCAGATTTTTATGCTATTTTCACCTAACGACACAATGATTCATGACTAGAAGATTAGATACAGCAATATGCGTAGGTATTACCCTTCAAAGGCCCTAGTTACTTAAATGTCTAGTGAATGTCTGATATAAAACTTTGATAAACAACACGGGTTTAAGAAAATAATGCGGTTGGTATGTGCGATTATAAATATTTAATTCTTAACTTCCGTCAGCCGTGTAATGCTCATTGTAAAAAGACTGTTATATAAAGAAGCCCACATTCATAATATTTACCTACATAATACATTTAAAATATGCATAACAAGGAACTTGAAACGTCTCTTTAAGCCTTTAATCCTACTTCATTATATGAAGTATCAGATAAATTAAATATATGCATAGTTTTCATAGCAATATTGTAATAAGTTGTCGTCTAACTGTGAAGTCACACTAGATAGCAGATAACATTTATTTGCCTCCTTGATAACGATCATATCATAGCCTATATAAAACAGTAAGAAGTCTCAGATTACCTTATTAACATACTTTTAGCATATGCATTAGTAATCTGTCAATATGGAGAAGGAACACGGTGAAAGTGAACCCAAACAAGAGGATTTCGATTTTGTGTTGTACCGTGAAGTGGGACAGTTTGGGAAATATCAGTTACTAACCATCGGTCTACTGGCTATACCTTCTCTGATATGTGCGTTCATGGCTGGAGACTACATATTTACAGCAGGCAGCCTCCCCACTCGGTGTGCGGTGCCGGAGTGTGACGGACTAGCCCCGCAGTACTTACCGGATTGGCTATCATACGCAGTTCCCACCACCGAATCCGGATTTGATAACTGTCACCGATACGCCAACGTCAGCAGCGCTGTCATATCGCCCGACGGACTTTGTTCTGCAAGCCTATTCGACAGAGATATAATCGTACCATGTGACGGTTACGTATACGAGAGAACTAACACTATCGTGTATGATTTCAACATCGAATGCCAAGAATGGTTGAGAACTTTACCTGGTACTCTGAACAGTGCAGGAGGAATGGTAGCTCTTATACTTGCAGGATTTATTTCTGATCGTCTCGGCAGACGAATGTCCATAGTTTTCTTTTCGTTCAACATTGCTTTAGTAGGAGTAATTCGTGCATTTTCTGTGAATTTTGCGATGTACACAGCGTTACAATTTATGCAAACTGCGATTGGCGGAGGTGCATTTAGCGCTGCCTACATATTGGCTGCAGAGATAGTGGGGCCGCAGTACCGCGTGAGAACGAGCGCCACCATATCCAGCATGTTCGCGCTCGGACAAGTTGTTCTTGGCCTACTTGCCTATGCTATACCTGCATGGAAAACTCTCACACTTGTGCTATATGTACCTGTATTTCTTTTAGTTTCTTACTACTGGATTCTCTCTGAAAGCTTCCGCTGGTTACTAAGTGAAAATAAGCAAGAGGAAGGAAAAGCTACCTTAGAATATGCTGCTCGATTGAACAATAAGCAAATATCTGAGAAAAACATGAACTTCTTGTTGACAACAATACACAAACAGGTGGAAGAAAATAAACAGATTAACGATGAGAGTCTTTTCTTCAAAGTAATTAAATCTCCCGTGTTGTTGCGGAGATGTTGTTCCACGCCAATAATGTGGATGACCACTGTGTTCATTTACTACGGCTTATCAATCAATTCAGTTAGTTTATCAGGAAATATGTACTTGAATTACATTGCAATTGCTGCTATCGAGATACCCGGCTTCTGGACAGCAGTCTTGTTGTTGGACAGGGTGGGCAGGAGAATAACCCTGTTCTGTGGGTTCATGGTCTGTGCAATCTGTTGTGCAGCTTTTGCTTTTATTCCAAAAAGTATGTACTCTTTATCTCTGATCCTGTATTTGATAGGAAAATTCTGTATAGGTTTAGTGATGACTTCTTTGTACTTGTATACAGCTGAACTGTATCCTACTCGGTACAGGCATTCATTTTTAGGTTTTTCTTCAATGCTGGGGCGCATAGGATCTATTGTGGCACCACTTACCCCAGCTCTTATGATTTACTGGTCGGGTATACCTTCAATAATGTTTGCAAGTACAGCGATAATATCAGCTATTTTAGTCCTTACTCAACCTGAAACTTTTGGCCAAAAGGTGCCAGACACA
Source organism: Helicoverpa zea (assembly GCF_022581195.2). Classification (NCBI taxonomy): domain Eukaryota; kingdom Metazoa; phylum Arthropoda; class Insecta; order Lepidoptera; family Noctuidae; genus Helicoverpa; species Helicoverpa zea. Next base: position 5,838,925 of record NC_061459.1, on the reverse strand, counting down.
ATTGAAGATGCAGAACGCCTTGGTAAAAACTAAAACAATACACACAAATATCTACATTTTATGTTTAAAAATTTGTAATATTAATAATACTCATCTAGTTGTGAAACAGCGCCCTCTGTACATTTCATTTCGAAGTGTTTACGCTTCGCGTAGAGTGGTCGCCGCTACGGAGTTTTCAGTAGAAATTACACCTTGCTACGCTGCTACGGGCTTGAGTGGTGTTGGAAAAACTTAATAGATGGCGTTATTTAGTAATTTGTTGTAAAATTAATCTTTGGACATTAACATAGCATAAGTTAAAATGATATGAAATGATGTACTAGTAAATAAGTTGAAATATTATTATACAAAAAAAAGTTCCTATTTGTCATCGTCATATATTTTAGAAATAGTTGACAGTTAAAATAAAAGAAGATTTTGAAAGAACATATTTCTTTTACCCTGTCATCTCAAGTGGACATAATAAAAACGTAAAAATATTAAAGTAATAATTCGCCATGCCCTGCGGGAAGCGACCCCTTGTCAAAACCTGGGACAAGCCTAGGCGCATAAGGGTTATTACACCATCTCGATATGAACAAACTTTGGATTGCGTTAAAGTACATTGGCAAAATGTTATCAAGGAGTTGGAAATGTCCTACAAAGATGAACAGGTAAATGTTAAGAACATTTATTATAATTATATAGAAGCGTTATAAGCACTCTATCACTGCAGAAGCTTTTAGTTAATTCTGTCAATCATTACTTACCTACCTACTTGTTAAATATTGTAAATGCAGCAGTCAGTGAGTCGTCTTAGGGGGTCATTGCAGACAAACAAACTCTTCAGCTCAAAAATATTAAGTAGACACTAGGTACTTGTTAATCAAAATGTTTATTTTTCTTCTTATTATTTCTATTTATGGTCAAAGTCAAAGTCAAAATATTAGTATGTATGAACACTTACAAAATGTATGCTGGCTTCGTAGAAACAAAACTTTAATTCCGATTTTGTAACAATATTTTCAGTTCTGGGACACAAATTGTGACACAGTACGCAACTTGGTGGGCCCCGTGATCTTCCAGCGGATTGCCAAGATATTCGATCTGCCGCAGGAAGAGAAGGAGTATGTGCCACCAGAAGATGTTCCACTGGAAGTCAAGTCCGAAGACTTGTTTGTTTCAAAAGTTAGTAACGTGAATATCTTAAACTTCCATTTCCAGTCTGCGCTCATACTTGCACGCTTTTTATAATTGATAACATAGATTTTTTTTATCATATCATGGTTTGCTCTCAGGCATCAAAAGGTTTATTTTCTGCTATGGGCTCCGAAGGAGAACCTTCAATGGAGGAAGAAGTACAGCCTGAAGAGGAATCCGAGTGGACCGTCAGTACAGAGCACAGCCACGTCAGTGAAGAAAAAAGAATGAAATCCCTTACATCGACCAGATCACTAACAGTATCGAAATCAGTATCCAAAATGTTGTCCAAATCTTTCTCGAGATTCTTATCAAAGATAATGCAGTCAGCAAAATCTGCCCCGGAAAAATTGGCTGCTCAAAAATCTTCAATAACGATCCCAGATTCTTTAGCCAACACCAGTGATGACATGAATGTGCGTCCTGGAACCGCTATGGACCTCTTGTAAGTAAATACTGCACGCTGCTAACAGGGATTTCGGGAATATTGTGAATTTTCTTAACATCCATATTAGTATGCGTTCTTTGGAGATTAGGTACAATGAAAAAAATTTGCTTAGCCGTCCTCGATTTCCAGCATGTTAAAAAGTTTGTTTTTCGAATCCGATTAGCGCTATAGCCCAAAAATCTTAAGCGTTATAAAAGTATAGATTTAATTTGAAGATATTATTAAGTTACCACAATGATGCACTGTCAAAAAACTGATTGTGTCTATACATAATACGAACATAGTTTCAAAAAAGGTCAACATTTCTATTGTGTACACTGGCAACTTTTCGTTTCAGATATCGGCGACCACGAGTAGGAGGAAATCCATTCTTTGACATGTTATACTGCAACGAATCTGAAACAGACATGATCAAATGGAAGTCAAAATACAAACAAAAGACTTTCGAAGTGTCTGCTTCCGATGAATTTAGTAAGAGGGCAGAAATTTTGACTAAACAAGTAAGTTATGTTGATTGATTGGTTAGATTTTTAGAAGAAAATAATTTACTGCATAGATATACATACATAGTTCTCGCCAAACTTCGTCATCGCGCAACAATTTAAGTATCGGCAGAAACAGTAGAACGTGGGGTATCATTTATGAGCGTAATTGTGCTCGGAATTTTGTGGCGGATAGCCATTGAGTTTTGATATACATTAATTTAACTATACGTTACTTATGTATATTATTTCTTTATGTCCACAAAACAGCACGGAGAGAATAATAGTATCACCAGATATGTATAATATTATAAAGAATTTCTGATCATTTTCAGATATCCAATGACTTCTATGAGTGGTGGGTTGGCTTAGGTAATGTTGAATTCAAGAGTGAAATCAAGCGACCTGAGGATATCGAAGCTCTTTTCCAGGTTTTTAAAACAGTTCATTTTTATGTCGTATTATTAAGAACTTTCAATGTAATTTACGTATGTCAGCTAAAAGTTTATCTTAGTGATGATAAAAACTTATTGGCTCATCGAAAGAAACCCCATTTCCTCGTCGTAACTTTCAGGTGTGGTTCGACGAGCATTCTTCCCGCGGTATTGTGCTGGACCCGAAGATAATACCTTGCGTATTAAGAAGCATCGCTACAAGTACCGGCGTACAAAAGGTATATTTGATTTATAGTTCGGCCATTCAGAGAATGCGTTCCTGACACGTCGCGATTGAACGACGTAATAACATTCATTGATTATTGATATAATAATGTTGTTTTAATGCTCCTCAATTGTTAAAACGGTAAACAACCAGCAAAAATATTTTTATCGTAACTGCAACGCCATTGCAAAGTTACGTCGTCAGTTCAATCGCGACGTGTCAGGAACGCATTCTCTGAATGGCCGAACTATAAAATACTGAAAATCTGCATCTGCTCTTATATTTTGTCTCACTTTCAATAAGAGTAGCTATCCTATGAAATAGATCCTGATTAAATTGATTTATTTTTAAGCTTTTTTATTTATAATATAATCTTTTTTTTAGGCGTCATGTCTCCGGGCGTTAAGACGACAAATAGCGTACGACATTGAAGCGGAGACCAACCCAGCGCACACGATGGCTTTCGGGAAGAGTCTGCCGAACAAACTGAAGCATGTTCCTCCTCAGAACAACACTAGCAAGCAATGGCGCGGCGTCTTAATCCCAGAGGATCTGCGCAGCATGGCGTGCGTCTGGGAGGATATACAGCATCTCACGTTAGTGTTACTTCTAGAAGGACAATATTTCAACATTGTGCCTTAAAGATATGCCATTCATTTTTAACTTGTATAGTCGAAATCGTGCACTATCGATCGATATATCGATATATCATATTTTTTTTTACTGTTGAAAAACTTTTACAACTCTAAGATTGGGAGTAAATCAAAAATCTAATTATTTAGTCAATATTCACTCTATTACATAATAAACAATTTCTACTCTGTTTTCATGCGAGACTTCATACTGCTTTATTCTAATCGTGATTCTGATCATCAGGTCGACAAAGGCTTTCCAGCAATGGTTAGTGAAGCACCCAAACCTGCCAATGCCTCCTTTCTTGAAGTACCTCCACGCTCCTGGAGACAAGAAGACACCGTTTATCGTACCCTCAGACTATGTGCTCAAAGACAAGGGTGTAACGCCATCAGCCCAGGAACTCGCTCTTCCAGTCTCACAGTTCTCCTTGGAGCTAAAAGAAGTGCTCAGCAAACTTATGAACCAATGAGCACGAAGGTTTGGAAACACTTATAACTGATTTATTATTTTCTAATTGTGTAATTTGTTAATTTATTTACTGATTCTGAATTAAATAGCCTTACTGTGTTATGAGTTTTTTTTTGTTGTATGTGGATAAGTTTAGAGTATATAATCCTCTCTGCCTGCATAATTATTGTAGACTAGCTTTTGCCCGCGGCTTCGCTCCCGTCAACTGACTTCTCTACTTTACCCTATTTTTTTTTTCATAAGAACCTTCTCCAGACAATAACAAACACAACAAAAAAAGAATTAGCCAAATTGGTCCAGGCGTTGTTGAACACATTTTGCGATTCATTTTTATATTATAGATATCTGCTATTGTTTGTTATTATGCGTAAAAGTTTAACACAAACAAAAACATCGTGCAATACTTCGTATAATATGGTATTTTTCTGGGAGTCATTATCGATTCTTATCACAACATGTTTACGCATGCAAATGTAAACATCATTAGTATCCAAAGATTGCACCTTAACATAATGTACACTGGTCCTGCACTTTAGTGACAAAAAGTGAGTGAGAAAGAAAGTGAAAACTTCTTACTAAATACAATAGTATGGTGCTTCCATTTCTCGTGCTCTGATCTGCACGTGTTTAAAGTACCTAAATATCTGCAAAAGTTGTCAATTCTTCATGATAAATAAATGAATGGATTAATTTTATGATTGCACTCAACTGCATTGAATTCCTCGTGTGAGATATAACAAAATATGTACAAATTATTCTCAAATAAAGAATTCAAATTTAATTGAATAATCTTTTGGTAATAATGTCAATTATTTGCTATGCAATAATTTATTACAAGTGCTCTGACGCCAAATGGTCAAATCTGGTGATTAAAACGTCTTAGTTAATACACAATACAAACTAATAATAAAAATATAAACAATGCGGCATGTGTGAAAATTGGATAATTAATTATACCACAGTTATACTCATAGAAGAAGATCGACAATGGTGTGTCATTGTAACCCTGATGTTTTTTGCTAGACCATCATGGCAGGATCAATTATTATTTACATCATTTGATTATAAAATATCCAAATGTATCGAGGTCAAAACTAGGTAGTACTTCATGCTTGAAAATATAATCCCCTTAAAGGTCGTAGCACACGTGTCAATTCAAAAAGGAATCTACATCGTATCAACTCGAGCCATTCAATATCATTCGTATGAAAATAGCAACTGCACCGCTCTAATTTAATATTGTTTAATTTTACTTCGATATATTTTTTTTGTGTTTAACTACTTTAACTAATACAGTTCTAAACAATGTTTAAAATGATGATTATGTATGCATGATGTGTTCTCCTATAACTGAAGGAGCACGAATCTTTAATGCCTGTAGCACACCTCCGCTGCGAAACAACAACTGCGCAACCGCTGCGTGAGTTTCGCTGTGCAACAGTACTTCACTTAAGCGAAACTATAATAGCGAAACAGAGCGAAACCTAAAACTAGAACAGTTGAGAATTTTTGTAGTCAGGGTGATTTAGTAAGTACAAAACAGGTCTATTTCTCCCTGCTTGTATAAGTTTTTCAGTAAAATCCAAATCCATTGTTCCTATTTCGCTCATAAAAATTGTAGATTGCTACACACGCGTCCGAGATACACGCGGAACCGCTCCAAAATGGCGGACAACGGGCGGAGATGTAGACGGCGCCTAAGCAAATGAGCTGATGAAATCATGTTAGAAAGAGACAACATCATAGTCAGTTTTGTACGTTAGAGCAGGGAATTTCGCTATTGTTTCGCCGCCCAACAACTCACAACTCACAGCGAAACTGTGGCGGTTTCGCCCTTTGGGTTTCGCAGCGGAGGTGTGCTACAGGCATAAGTAAGCTTTTTGAATAATGCATGTACTGTGTAGGATACACATTACATGCATCATTATTGGAGTTCCTTTCTGAATAAAATAAAAATAAATAAATAAATCGGAATCGTATCGTAATCGCCTCGCGTCAGATCAATACGTTTGTACGAGCGCCTCCGTTTCTGACTTAATATGTGTGCTACGACCTTTATCAATCTAATCTCATATCACTTATATAGGTATTTAACCCAAATGGGTAATTCAAATGACTCATGTAGGTTAAATTGTACATAGAATATCAAAACAAAACCTTCAAGGTGCTTAAAACAATGAGATTGATAAAAAAAATCCCGTCGCACTTACGCCAACTTACACCATTTAATTTAACTATAACGGTAACTACGAACAATGGCCCCATGACGAATTTTTTTGAAAATATCTTTATCGGTCTTTAATTATCGAACAAAAATCAATCTGTTGATATAAGTCCTGTGTGTCTTGTTAAAGTGATTAAAAGCTAATTAGAAAAGTAAGAGCGTAATCATCATGAATACACACAGTTTGACACTATTGGTACAAGTTGTGTGGCATACTAAGTGCGCTTTTTGATAATTGATAATTCAATTATGTGACCTGAAGTTATATTCAGCGCAAATGCACCCAGGGGAATTGAGTATAACAACTTCAACTGTTTTCAGTAACATAAACTTACTTGGAGAGAGAAATGTCCAGATTTAGGAAGAAGGTGCTAACGGCAATATTGCAGTGTAACTCACGACCATGTTCGAAGTTTGCTACATAGTTGAGAGCTAGTACTATCTATGCTTTTCGGTAATGATGACTATGAACAATGAAATCCTGAATTACCTGGTTATTATTGAAGCAAGCATATTCATATCTTAAACGGAGACTAACTATAATGGTCTTTTTTTTTCTTTTTTTTGTGGGATATCATCAAATGACCCGCTGTGAATGCAGGGTGAGGGAGTTTCAGACTCTTGCTGTCTTAAATCCACCATGTTCCTTCTTAAGCTATTTGTAAACCAGGGCCGCGGTAACCGTTTCGAAAAGCCCAGTAAAGAGACATAAACAATAATATTGAGGTTATCAATGTTTCTGTGGTTTAGTCAACCAAAATAACCCAAAGAGGAAGTGTGCGATGTACGATGATTGTAGAGCAATCGCGATAATTATACCTTTATTATAGATACGTCTTTACTTGATAACTGATAGGACACCGATCATGTTTTTATTAATTCATTTGCAATCTAAATCGCATGCGTTAAGTGTCAATAAAAATGTCTTGTAGAAAGATCGATTTGTAAAAAATATATTTAGATAAGTTATTGTAGTAAAATAGGTTCTGTTCCCAAGTGTAACTTGTAAAGTATAAAAATGACGGACATTAACGCGGCGAAGAAGGAAGTTTTAGATGAAATAGTAAATAGGGGGAAATTGGGAGACAAGAAATTTCACTCGGAGACGTCGCTGCAACAATTTGGTGAAGATGAAGCGGCGGATGCACCGGAGACACCTGCCGGAGACGATCCAGGAGTACGTATACTATGTTTCATGCTTTTCAGTTTTTACTGAATTAAAGGGGAAAACAAGACTATTTTTCAGTAGTAAAATTCCTTATAAGTATAGTCGGGATAAAAAAGATGAGTGTCTCTTTTTTAATCATTATTTATTTAATTATTTTAAGATGAATTAATAATATATATGAAGTAGCGATAAGTAGAGACAGCTTGTACCGATTAAGTACATAAATAAATATGTAGGTATAATATTTCGTCTTTTCAATACTCACACGTACTTAATAAGCATTGATCTCACTTCTCAATTGTGAGTTCAGAACTACAACTTCAACCCGTCAACTCCATTGTTGAACAAAGCATTCAAAAACCAAACTCAAGTAGAGCACTCATTACAATTACAATGTACAAATCATCACTAAATAACATTGTCGGAATAGTGAGACGGCATTTATATCCCAAAATACGACAGTCTGTCCGTCTGTCAGTGGCCCATCACGAGAGCTCGTAAGCGTCTTACTTGAAGCTGAGATGTACGGCCGTGATACCCGCCGGACGACGTTACATATTAATACACAATGCCTCACCGAACGCCCATTGTTCACACTACTGGACCAACATCCAATTAAGATGAGATAAACCCCAATTCTGTTATTGGACTATTGTTTTATGGAAACAGTGAAATGTTAGTTTAATATTCGAAGTTCGGTGTGAGTCGTTACGGGCGATTAAAGGTTCAATAGTTAATAATCGGCGTCATGTTGTCTTGCCTAAAATCCCGTGAAGGTGAGAGTCACGTGAGTAGTACTGATTGATTAATTAATTTGCTATCAACACGGTGGCGCCACTTATTCATACAACACGGCGTCATTGTATAAATCACGAAAAACAACTGATAGGCATATTTATTAATGGATTCCTTATTTCAGGATGCTATTTAAATCCTTAATGTAATTTCAAATAACTACTTACCCATTATGTTTGTTGATACAAGTAAACCCCTTACTTAGATGTATCTTTATAGGTGGTCTTTGACCATATTCATTAACCATTTACTCATGAAGTAATGTTGTCCTTAAACCAGATAATAGGTATATTTATAACATACAACATACCTATTTCAATAACATTCATTGGAATTCACTACATGAGGTTATTTATTCAAAAAGTGCTAATATATATATTTTTTTAATTCACTAGACTAATTAGTAAAACCTCCATCTCTTTGAAAAATATCACATCTATATTTGTAAAGAAGATTTATCTCCCGCTAGCCACACATCAAAGAACCCTTCCGATTGAGACTTAATTACATTTAAAGGAAATTCCTAATCAGTAATCACATTAAGAAATATTTCCTTCTCTTCTCAATAGTGGGAATAGGAATTACTGAAATGACTTATCAATTATTTTCTCTAATATTATCAAGAAAGTATTTAAATGTCAAAATTACTGTTGTTTTTATTCATAGCTTATTAGCGTAAAAATAATTCGACTATTTCGATTATCGTATTAATAACTTTTCATATACCTGACCCCAAAATTCTGCAAAGCATTCCTGTAATTTAACTGTTTCGAAAATAACGTTAATGAAGAAATACTAACTACTCTACAGACTCTACCTACACAATAAAAACAACAAACAAAATAATCATTATATCAAATCTTTTAATCAAAGAGTGTTTTTGTTTATCAGCCGCCAAAACAAAAACGAAATAAAATCGACCAATTTCTTTCAAAACCCTTATTCAACAACCTCTATCCTCAGGTCCAAAACACATCTGTCAGTAATGGCTCCAGCTCCGAAGACATGCAGGGCAGAAGACGCACCATGTCACAACCAGGCCCGGTCTCCGGGAACCTGGTGACAGCCACAGCTGCCAGGGCAGCGCGGCGGAGACCACAGAGAAGTGTCATGTACCACCCTGATATTGCACGAAGTGTAAGTACATTTTGATAAAGTTTATCTATACTAACATTTTGTCTTTATCTGTAGTTACCTACTGTTTGTTTGTACCCTGAAAGCTCCAAAACTATTGAACTGATTTGAAAAATTATTTCACTGTTGCATAGCTACGCTCTTCCCGATTAAAAGAAGCTGTATTTATTCCGGAATGGATAGTAGGTACTTTCTACGGGACGCGGGTGAAACAACGGAAAAATGGCTAGTGGTCTTTATAATGGTATAAATATAGTAGGTAGTAGCCAATCAGAAAGTAGCCGGGTCAGCTGATAAAAAGGATTTGGAATATTTTGTTTTGTGTGATAATGGTGCTAGGTGATTTCTTTACAAATTTGTTCGTAATTGTAAATACGAATGAATCTACTCCAAAAGGGTAGGTGAAGTATATGGTTTCTTAGTATGCCTACTAGTAGAAGGTTTTTCTTTTTGTTAACAAAATCTATCCACATTAAATATTGCTCTACCAGAATTTTGTGTGTTCTTGCACTGCACATAGGTACCTACTTTCCTAATCCAATGCAATTAATTAAAAGAAAAAATACTTTTCATCCCACCATCTCGGAAAGAATAGTTTTACCCTTTGATATCTGATCGCAAAAACCGTTTTTATCCTCTAGAGCAGTGGTTCTTAACCTTTTTGACATGAGGGACCACTTTGACCAAAGTTGTCTTGCCGGGGACCACCTCATCGGTTTACCTAAATTAGTACTCATTTCTTTATTATTTACCAAAAAAAAAAACTGAATTTTTGGGTCAGTTCTACTCAAAGCTAAACGCATGTTGTGTACGTAAGTAAATGCAAATAAAGAAAAACTTGCCTATGTAGTTTCCAAATGCGCGAGCGAAGCGAGCGCGAAATTTTTATCGGACTTAAACCAAATACTACGTAAAATGTAGCCCAAACGTACTTAACTTTTTGTTTGTTGACAAATTGAAAAATAAGGGCATATAGTTTCTGAATACGCGAGCGAAGCGAGCGCGAAGTTTTTATCGGACTTAAACCAAAAAATACGTAAAATGTAGCCCAAACGTACTTAACTTTTTGTTTGTTGACAAATGCCAAAATAAGGGCATAATACAGTTTCTGAATAGGCGAGCGAAGCGAGCGCGAAAATTTTATCGGACTTCAACCAAATATTACGTAAAATTTAGCCCAAACGTACTTAACTTTTTGTTTGTTGACAAATGCAAAAATAAGGGCATACAGTTTCTGAATACGCGAGCGGAGCGAGCGCGAAATTTTATTTATTTTTTAAGACTCAAAACCAAAATTACGTAAAATGTAGCCCAAACATACATTTTCATGAATGGGGGGGACTAGGTACGACACACCCGATATACGTCCATGCGAAAACCCCCGCTCACAATTATAAGTCGATAAAAAATAAGTTTGATAACGTATAGCAACGTCGCGAAGCTCAGCTTCGCGGACCACTTGGAATGCCTCCAGGGACCACCAGTGGTCCGCGGACCACCAGTTAAGAACCACTGCTCTAGAGCGGCAAAGTGATTTGAATTTAGAACATCGTGTGCAATACTCCATTTGTGACAATCTTGATCTAGACACACGGCAGTGTGTCCGCCAAGTTCGAGCAAAAAAAGCGACACACCGGCCGTGGGTTATATTACACGAACCATTTCGGGCCAAATTCGACCCCCCTGTAACTCAAAATCTATTTTATTTACGCATATCAAATTTCTAGTATCTATTGAGACCCCCTCACTTATCTAAAATACAAAATTTCATTAATATACCTATTGTAGGTCTTGAGATATTGACGTCGGAAAATCGCTACTTTTACTATACACTCACTGACTGACTGATTCACTGACTCACTCATCAAAAACCTAGACCACTTCCAATGGTCGTATTGACTTGAAATTTGGCATGGAGGTAGGTCTTTATGTCAAGGTAAAGGGAAAAATCTGAAAATGGCCAAGTGTGAGTCGGTTTCAAAATAATGAAGGTGTTTTATACCCGGTGTAAATTTATACCCCTAAGGAACTAAAACGAACTAAATTTATCTATATTTATATAATATATCTTCGAATGGTTTGTATTTAGTTTAGTTAGAAGTAAAATAGTGTAGTTAGAAGTAAAATAAAAATCTGAAAACGGCCAAGTGTGAATCACTTTCAAAAATAACGAATGTGTAACTTTGATCCACGAACATAATATATGATAACATGTCATGTCAGTCAGTTGGTAAATCTAGTCCATTTAGTTAATCTAGTTCATTTCTTTGTAAGAAACATAGTGCATATTAAAAAATCTAAAAGATAGTATAAATGAGACATTCCTTTAACCAACTTCATCATAAGAAAAAAATAAAATAAACAACCTTACAAAAATAAATGAAATCCCACCCAAAACAAAAATGTGAAAGACTGCCAAGTTCGGTAATATGGGAATGCTTCGCCTATAAAAGAAGTGAGATCTGAATAAGTACCAAGTTCCATACACATACCTCAGTTAAAAATAGTTACTTTTTAATGATGTTACTTGGCAAGTTTTAATAGAAAATTAAATACTTGATTCATTGCGTTTAGTAGGTTTATAACAAGGTGTATGAAAACTTTCCAAGTAACATCATTAAAAAGTAACTATTTTTAACTGAGGTATGTGTATGGAACTTGGTACTTATTCAGATCTCACTTCTTTTATAGGCGAAGCATTCCCATATTATCGAACTTGGCAGTCTTTCACATTTTTGTTTTGGGTGGTTGTTTTTACATAGATCTTTAACCTTGTTTCATTTTTAAACTGAGTTTTCAAATAAATGAACTTTACTAGGTACTTCTTTTTAATTTGATACTCATGTGTGCGCGCCATTTTGTTATTTTGCATTTAGTAATTTCCTCGATGAGGTGGGATGAAAAGTTACGTGTTGCACTCGAGTGCAAAGATTTTTCACCTTGTGCTCTTTTGATTCCCTCGCTATCGCTCAGGATTCTAATTATTGAAACACTCGCTACGCTCGTGTTTCAATTTTAGAATCCTTCGCTTGCTCGGTCATCAAAATTGAGCCCGCGGTTAAAAAGCAACTTTGCACTCTTGTATAACAAATAACTATTAAACAACATCTGGAGGCTAATTATACGCTGTCTTTTATGAATATTTTTCTATTAAAATCAACACATATCAAACTCAAACCACAAATAATTCGCAGTAAATAAAACTCGGTGGAACTCAGGTTGGTTAGCATTAAACCACGCGATCCAACTCCGTTAAATCAAGTGGTAACAAGTATTTACTACGTCTGCCGCTGCTTGGGAGGGATCACACGTCATAAATTCACTTACAGCCAAACTAGATTAACTATAACAACCGCCGGATCGGAGGGCGAGCATCGATTTGTATGTAGATTCCAACAGTTTATAACCTCAAACTTTTGCGTACCACCAATTATTTGGGCCTATTTTGATTCCAGATTGATTAACATTGGTTACACATGCACCTGTTTTTATACTTAGTGCAAGAATTTTTCAAGAAGTACTAACGATCTAAAAATGTAGGAACACAAAATGCTGAATTACAATTAATATTCAAGAGCGTTGTTGTACCTATAATTTATCAAACGATAAGTCAGATATTTGATGTAATTCATTAATCACGGGCACGTGTAAGAGTCTATCAATATCTTTGATCTGCCATTAAAACTGATTCAACAAGTCATGAGGTACTTCCATACTGAATCATAGGATATGAGACAGTTAAACTAAGTTTATTAAGGAAGTCAATAAAAATAAGTCAGTTTATATATGTCTGAATCAATCCACTTGAACTAAAGATAAAAGCAAAAAATCGGTTTAAGTATTGAATGTCTGACAAATTACTTGCGCGTTAATTGATACCGGGTATTGACGATATGACATGAATTGTTTTGTCGGAAACAACATAAAACTTTTAGAGAATTACTTTTTTTTCAATTATGGGTAAATAACGATCAATGATAATGTACTTAGTAATCCGGCGTGTTCTCAACGCTTTGATAAGATGAGATAAAAATTCCGGTTATAATATAGACTGCTATCCCTCAGTGTCATATCAAATCTTTTAATTGTACTGATAAATGTTAATTTACAGCGGCTTCTGTCGATATTTGAGCGAATACCTTGAGAGTGCTAAATGCTAACATTAGCGATAGATAGTGGTGTGTTCCAATACATCTTCAGTATAAAACATTATGTTGAAGAACTCGATTAAAGCTTCCAGAATACTACAAAGTTTAGGAAACTTAGGGATCTTGTATAAAAAATCATGGTAATCCAGCGTATTAAAAATAAAGAACTATTTTGAAACATTGGTTTTGTTACAGTACAGTAGTTTTGCTTGTGATTTTGTATAATTTACTTATAATTTTTTTTACTATAATTATCAGTTGTTTTATCTATGTCCGCTTTACCTGTGAGTAATAAAAGCACGTTATGGGAAAACCCAAAACGATGAATAAAACTTTCTTGGACAATTTGATTTATCGAACTCAGGGTTTTCCTACAGCGATAAACTTTATTACAACGTATGATTTTTCTTACTAATACGATGCCGTGAAAACAGTAAAACAATATAGATAAAATCAAATACTTGTAACAAAACAATATAAACATTCCTGTCTATTTGTAGGTAATGCTGTTTAGTGTGCATTTTAATATTTCTAAATCCTGTTCTATAAATACATTAAAAGTAGATCGTACTTGTTACAAAATCGGAATGTTTATACTATGTATCAAACAATAACAATACCTATGCTTCACAATCGTCTACTAAGTATTCTTTTATTCAGACCGATAAGAAAATGAAGCTTCTTTGTTAAAACCTTATTTACCAATACCGGGAGTACCTACGTTAGTAAACTTTCTGTTTTCCCGCGGTCTCATCCCTGTCCCGGGGGAACTTATTCCCGTACTTTGATAAAATATAGTGTATAATGTGTGTCAATCGGAGATAGCACAGATTTTTTAATAAATTCAGAGCCAAACAAATACTAACAAACAAATATTCTTTATTTTCTTAGTCATGTCAGTATAGAAGTATAGACGACGTTAGGAATTTATTCATAGGCCTTCAGGTAGGTATCTATATCTATCGCTAAAAATAACATTTTATGAACCTTCAATGGCCTGAAGGTTATCTCGGTTTATTGTGCAGATATCCGAATATTGACGCAGACTTTCCGCACTATGAAACTGAAAAGCCATGGAAGAATTTGACTGATAACCATTATCATTTAATGTCTTCGATTTTAAGGTTACTATTTAATATTTTTGATAATTCTTCAGTGGCTTATTAACGCAGTAAAGGCCGATGCATCGTAGTAATAAAATTAACCGAGGACACATTTTCGTAACTCATAAGCAGACATAATAGATCCCCTGTCTGTAATACACATTTGACTGTTTATTAATATTGGACAATCAATATTTAATTTTGCATCACAAGTGCAAATGTTAAACTCCAAATAAAATCAAAACGATATAATCAAAACATCGTCATCAGTAATTAATTATGATTACTTATCAAAATCCGATTTGTCATGTAGGTATGAAAAATATTTTTTTGTTCATTAGATAAAATTAAATGTTTCAATTTTCTTTGATTCGTCTATCGCTTAATTTGCTCAATCAATGATGTAAAACGTAACAATGTAGAAATTACTGAAAATGATGAACAAATATTGTGAAACTCCTGAAAAAATTGTCTATTAAAGATATTAAGATGAGATAAGTTACAGATTAATTACAGATAGTACCTATACGGACGCAGATAATATTTAGCTAAGTAGATACAAATATAAAATAATCGAATATTACGTCAATGCACTTGATGTAGGTATGAACTGAACAATGTCCATAGTTCACACAGTTTAACTATCACAAAAATATATAAATAACTGTATATTTTCCTTAATAACTTATTTAGTTTTATGATAGTCTTGCTTCTTATCTAGTGTTAGTAAATCCTTTTTCTTTATAAATGATATACTTTCATATAAATAGATACGTATTACGTAAACAAAAGTATAAAGGTTGTTAACATTTAGTTTTCAAAATTAACTAAAGATAGAAAAATACATTTAGAAGTTATTACATTAAACGTTAAAAACAATTACAGTAATAACTTTTTTCTTACTTTGCCTAAACTATTATTGACTCCATATTTTGTAATTTGCAACAGGCTGTTTTAGCGCATATTCAAAGTAAATTTATTTTAAGCATCGTTCGTAGTTTAAACAACGAATTCGTATATATATGGACCCAATGGGTTGTAATGATTTCTACAAGAGCAATGTATGGATATGCCATCGGGAATATTCATTCTAATTTTTGTTTAGGTATTTTCTTTTATTTTCTAACACTGTTTTAAAGGGTTGTATTTTATGAGACTTTATGAGACTATTTCTCAATTATCGAAATATAACAAAGAAAAGAAATGATAATGCTTTTAATACATTGCCGAATTTCATCGGATATTACCTACATATAGAAAATTATGTATATGTTTTACGTAATGCGCCAATAACGTGTCTGAATTTTTTGTTCTTTTTTATTATTATACCTACATTAATTAGGTGTTTGCAAAGATTCAGTGATTGTCTTTCGTCCATTGCTGTCGTGCGAATTGTACGACAAGACATAGAGGTAGAGTGAGAAATTAGTTTAAGTTTGCAGCACACAACTTGGACGTATTCAATTTCCACTAATAAAAAAATAAAAACAGTTCGCCAGTATTTCGAACTCGCAATAAAATGCATTTGAGATGTCCCTTTTAAAATTGGTCCACAATGTATTCAGTTGAACGTATTAATGAAAGCTGTCTATCAAAATGATCATTCCTGCAACAAAAATAAATTTATAAAAGGTTTGTAAAGCGGCGGTACAGTTCCATAGCATCGAGCGGCGAGCGCGGGCCGTGTTTGTGAGGCGGGTCACTCTCGCGCAGCCAACTGTAAACCTTTTGAGTCCAGCCGGCCGCGAGCCTCCCTCGCCCCCCTCGCCCCACCCGCGCCCCCGCCCGCCCCCACCTGCCTGTTAATACCGAGTGCGGACACACCGTGCCGCCCCAACGCCTCGCCTAATGAAAATTCGATCTCTACTTTTTATTTCCCTTACAGCCACTGTTAAGGTTTATAAAACATGCTCATTCGTAAATGGCATTAGTTGATTGTCGTGTATCGCTTTCGTAATTAATTTTTACCTAGCATTGATTTATTAACTATTTTATCTTTGCTGACGTATGGCTAGGTGCTGATAATGAACTCCTAGCAGGAAAGTATGCACTGATAAATTAAGGTACAGATTTAATCAGCTTTAATCATTTTAATTTTCTTTTTTCAATAACATTGAAACTGTCTTGAAGCCTCGTGATTGTTGCCTTCACTTCGTAAGTTCGATGGGGATGAAAAAAAGTAAGAAACACTCAAGTGCTGAGGGCGACACGTTCTATTTATTACATTACAAGGGGCATTACTGCAGAAATTGTCATACTTAATACAGTAATAACTACATACTTGCCCAACACACTAAATACACACTAAATAGATTTTTTTGATATCCTTACTGAAACTAATTACCTATAATATAAACTAGTACACCTACCAGTTATGCACTTGGAATGCTAAACATTACCAAGAAGTGCAAAGTCCAAAAGATTCGTGTTAAACAGTACAATGTAGTTCATTGGAAGTATCGTCGGAAACAGAGCTTTTTTTGTGACGCGTTTACAGCGCGGGCCGAATTTCGTTGCAGAGGAACACTGAAACACCGAAATGGGATTATAGTGAAATACAGGGTGGTGTCGATCGAGAGAAACAAGCGGCTAATGAAGTTATTAATCCGATTTTATACGGCTTTCGATGTCCATGTTCGCCACTTTTTTAGCCCGCACCGTAGCTATGCAGATATGAATTTGCAGGCGGGTATTTGCAGGCAATCGCGGATTTTATTGCGTTTCTAAATTCCTCCTGTTGTTTACAGGATTCCGCAAACGAGAGGCAATCGCCCAGGGTTTTTAATCTTAGTAGAGGAGATGAGTCGGGATCTGCTACACCTATTGGTGAGTATGACATTGAAACTTGTTTTTTGCCGTAATTACTGCCAATATTTTTTTTTTTGGTTACGAAATGGTTTTGGTCGTGTAGGTACTAACAGAAACCTGCCACTTTTTGAGATTCGTAGATTTAAGCATAGGTACTTATACAATTATTGCATGTTACCAGGTGACCGCAGCAGTCCGTTACCATATAATGGAAACCTCAAAAATGGAGACGCAAAATCATTGAGTAAGTGTAATTTTTTTGAACACAACGTATGTAGATTTACGGTTATCGAGCCTAAAAATATTTAATCTTTTGCTAAACCAGTATCTATCTACTTACGCAGATATTTATTGTTAGGCTTAAACGATTAATAAAATGCGAATGATTTTAATGAAAATCAATAATGGTGTAAAATTAAATTCCGTACTATATAATACTACTATCAGTCCAAATATCAATTTGTATCATTGCAATGCTACCCACTTCCGTAATTAATTTTAACACGAGTTTTCGATTAGGTACTTCCCTGTATATTTAAAGTGATTATTAAAATAAATTATTGTGATTCAATAATAATCAAACGCAACGCAGAAACAAAAACCTTTCCATTTTACCAACAGTGCAGGAAAAGTGTACTTGTAAAGTTATTAACAACATTCATCGTCATTCATTATAATGATATCTTACGAAATCTACTATTGCATAAGGGTATGTTCTCATTATAGTAACACGAACATTTACATCTATGACCGACCACGTATTACATAAAACACATATCACAGACAAACTTTATCACAGATAACTCCTAAATTGATTGATTAATACGTCATAATCGCAAATTGATAAATAAAACAAATTGTCCAGGCTGGATTATTGGTCCATGATTGAAGAATTAACTGATAAAGCAAAGATTAAGTTCAAGACGGATTGTTTCCTTGATAATCGAACACCTAGTATTATTTTCTTTAAAAACGTAATGCATATTACATGATGGAAAAATACAGACTTAATTTTTAATACCTTTATTATTCCTTTGGATTATTTCTTGAAATCACAATTTTGGAATGAAATATGGTGATTCCATTTTTTGTTATTGCACTGATTGAGTAAAAATTACAACAGTTTAAACATAGTGAGCTAATACCAAATATCTGAAGTTAATCTGCTAATGAGAAATAAGAAATTCCTAAAAGAATCTTTATTCCTAAAAAAAAGTCATTGGTACCTGACTGATCAATATTAATATTCATGTATGATTCGTTATCTGTAGCCATCGTAATTTTAGAGTTAGGTATTTCCTCATTACGTAGGCATTGTTTAGTAAATAATAAGCTGTTTATCGTTTAATAATGTTGCCCATACGCTGAGAGGGGTTTCGCAAAGGGGCTACTAGTGCGTGCATTACAAGACCCGTGTATACAGATGGGTGTATAGGGGAGGTATATTTTTAGCTGGGAAACACTAAGCACTGGTTAAATGAACACCTTTTTAAATAAATGTTTAATAAACTGGACTTTTGAAATGAAGACTGACTTCTAGCCCTCGTCTACATCATCGCTAATCTTCAGTGGAGAAAATGATTAAGGACGTGCCTATCATAAATAAAAAAAAGTTGGAACAATTCTACAAAGCCATTTTGTTTGAGCATAGCATACCTATACCTAAATTGATCACCATTTATTTATTCCGTCAAAGCAAAGACGCGTATTCTGAAAATCGTACTTAATACTAAATTTTTTATTACCATACCATATGTTACACAGGATGTATACACAAGACTTACACTAATTTGTACACTTTTCAACAGACAGTTACCGCTTGTATATGCCACAGAGCGACATGCGAGGCAGTGCGACTCCTCGCAAGAGATCCGTGGCCACAATGGACGCCCAGTCTATACGCTCAGTAGAAACACACGCGCCTCCGCCCACCAGTCCTGAGGATAATAAAAAGCTTACCACGTAAGTTTTATAACTGAGGTACAAATGAACAACGAAAGAGTTCTTTCTACTACTATTACACATCTACTCTACTGATTTTATAATGTCGAAAAAACCTGTGCCTCACTTTGGTTAACTCTTACCATTAGATTTTCATGCAAAACGGCTGAACCCACAGTGGTAGCTACGGATATAGGTGATAGGCTTTTCTTAGACTAAACTATATAACTATAAACTAGTTTCTTCGGAACATAGGTACCGAAACCGTATCCTGCAAAAATCCGGTCCGGCTTAAATAATCGATGTCCCGTGTGACTGCTTGTTTATTGTGAACTGCGTGAAATGCAGTCCTGTTTATTAAATAACATATGTATTGTGTTTATTTTCTTGTTTACTGTGTGTAAATTTAACAAACACATCCGTTAATATTTAGTTTTTGGAACACTTGGTGCTGATTTACATACATAGTGTTTACTCCGGGCGTGGCTCGCTGACATAGTTCACTGATCACTACGAACGGTCCGATTCACAGAGTAACCTTTTAACCTACTGAATTGTTATCACAATCACAAATATTTTGAAACTAATTCGTTCGTTGGTTTTGTGTTTATTAAAGCCATGATAAACTAAAATGATGCTATATGCGATGATGTATTTTAAGTTGGAACAAAGAATTTTTCGTCTCTACAAGTTTTGGCTTTCACCTTTTTATATCCGATTCTGCCAAGCCGATACAGACATACTTACGCCATATGTACAGAAAACAAGCTAGCTTCACTATCCACAATCCTCAAACATCATCATACGATCCTTTAAACGTCCACCGCTAGAAAGAATAAAATAAATAAATACTACTTTAAGTCTAGAAGTACAATTCCGTTTGAAATAATTTATATGTTTTTCCTCTTTTAGAAAGTACCTGACACTCATAATAAGCTGCATGTATGCAGTTCTGCTGGTCACTCTCGGCCTAGTGATCTACCTGAGCGACTCCTTCATCGACTATTCTATTTCCGAGGTAAGATTTACTTTATCTCTAAGTGCCAATCCTTACCTGATTCCCCGCTGTGCCCTAGTTCCGATGCAGCTAAGGAAGTCTTAGGGATATTACAGACTACAGAAAAATTTATCAATAAGATTTTATATTACGTGTGCAAAATTAAAATAAATACTTACAAAATTCCTTGATTTTAGGCTAATAAAGAAAAGTGCGAATTAATATTACGAATCAAACGCAAGTTATCATAAATTCAGAAACACATTAAATTAATTTTAATTTTATTCTACACTCAGCTTTTTACTTCCTTGTTCGAACTTATGCGAGTACATAAAATAAAAAGAAGACTGAACTTAGGAACTTGTGGCCGATATCCATTCTTTCATAGATAAATCTACATTCTACTTTAAAACTAACCTTTATTTTTCCAGATTTACTCCATCATACTCTGCAGCGTCGGAATGGTGTATATCATATACTTGCTTGTCGACATAACGCGGTACAAGTCGATAGCAGTCAAAAATCACAAAATTAAAGCCATGCATGAAGAAAAAGTTATGGATTACTTCAGAAAACAAGAGGTGAGGGAATCCAGATAATTTATTTATTAATAGTATCTATCGGTCATGAAGACGAATGTCTATTATCATAGCATTGGCAGTGGCATTTAGATGTTATCTTGTTCAGGAAAATGATTAAATTAGTTTTAGTCGGAATTGTCTATCTTATGTCCTATCAATTTATTAATAGTAGATATAGAGTTAGTTCTGTGGATAATATTTTCACCCTGCTGTCAAGAAGGGTTGTTTTTCGACATTATCTTGTATGTTCCTATGTCACGGACACTTGTGTCCACCAGAACCACCGGTCACTCACCCGTGGTTCTGGTGGACACAAACTATTCTTGGATTGGCGCCTTGACTATCCAGGATGTTTCTGTCTCTTCAGTTCGTTACTTGATATTCTTCGTTCAGAAAAAAACTGTTATCTAAAAACAAACCTCTGGTTGTTTGTTTCAAATCATAGGTTTGTCGCCTACCACAAGCATACCTCAATGAGTCCGCATCCGTTTACATAGACTTCATGCATACTGACCATGGAAAGATACTTTCTTAATAAAAATAAAAAATAAACCTGATCTTCTACATATGAGGTTTCTAAAATTTCAGGAGCAATTGGGTTCAATAACCCCCGGAGACCGCACCCCTGAGTCATCGTACAGGATACCAGGGATGCCACCCCCGGTGCTCATCCCCACCAAGCATGAATACTGCTTCAGCCAGGGCCGGCACTCTGGAAGCTTCTACCTCAAGATGGGAGCCGCTGGTAAGATCTTCTATACCTACTGGTGTAATAAAGAGAAAATTTTTATTTATTTGTTTGTTCCATAAAGGCTCCGAAACTACTAGACTGATTTGAAAATCTGTCGCTGTTGGGAAGCTAGACTGTGCCAGAATAACACTGGGTATATTTTGTCTGGGTATTAGAAGTAGTTCGCGCGAGACGCAGGTGAAATGAAACCGCGGGAAAATAGCCAATAAGTCATGTGGCGATTAGTGCGACACACCCATAACGATATTCGCTGACTTGCTTTTTATTATACCTATTGGTGCATTCAAAAACAATGAAACCTAATGATAATGACGTTTATAAACAGTCCAGTGACATGTAGCCCTTAAGACGTTGCTATAAAGTCCAAATTCAAATGATTTTTGTTTTATTTCCAAACCATTTATTGCAGGCGTGATACAATTTTTTATTGCACAAAATTGTGATATTGCCGCAGAATTTCGTTTTCTTTAGTAAAATAATTGACTGATTATAAAGTAATCAGATAATATGATAAAATCATGGAAATTTAATAATGAGTGTGACTGTAAACAATTATCATTAAATTTATTTTTAGTAGGTGTCGTATTTTTTTGTATAATTTTTCCGATATCCATTCATGTAAAGTATATTTTTCACAAGCTGTTCGTTTAATTATTGCGAAATTATATCAACAGATTGTCTACCAAGAACAAAATATTGATGTTTTTGTTAGAATCTCTAGAAAATTCATATGACATTTTATATTATCTTTTACTACACCACGTTTTAAAAGAGATAACGAAAATGATTTACCTAATCAATACATCGAATCAAGGCGCCACAA
The DNA here is from genome assembly GCF_022581195.2 of Helicoverpa zea. NCBI lineage: Eukaryota > Metazoa > Arthropoda > Insecta > Lepidoptera > Noctuidae > Helicoverpa > Helicoverpa zea. The sequence goes on along the minus strand of NC_061459.1, from coordinate 5,816,579 downwards.
TAAAACATGAATAATGTTGGTGTTTTCTTTGTTGATACGTTAGTTAAAATTTTCCTATTTCTAAAGTCATCACAATTATTACAAGTATAAAAAAATATAATTTAAGTAGGTATATCACAAGTTAGGCCATTCTGCAATGGTTTAGACCTCGGTAAGACAATTGAATAGTGAATAATAATTATTATCGATTTCTGAGCTCATATGACCTCCAATAAGAAATGTTAATGTGCGATCTTCAATTTAAAATTTCACCGTCCAAGCTCGATTATTATCAAAACTGGTTGAACTCAGCATTCAATTTTACATTACTCCTTACAGGTTTCGCTCTAGGCCACTTGGTGCACTCGCTCCTCCTACTAGCCGTTCAAATAGGCCAGTTAGTAGACGAGAACCTGGACAATGATGAATGTGTGAACATCCTGCAAGTAGTCCTCGACGTTATGCTGCCCGCTTACTGCTTCCTCCAACTGTATTTCATCTTTAAATACTCCAACGTTATCGTCTTGCGAGCTCAGGTAAAGATATTTTTTTATCTACAAAAGAACTGCATAAATGGATCACAAAATATGTACAACCAAAGTCAAAAAAGTACTCTCATTTGGCAGAAGAAGTAACGAAATATGTAACACATTCTTAGAGAATTCAAAACTTACTGAATTCAGACATAAACACAAACGATTTACCTTTTAAAATTTGATGAGTTTTATGTCTCTTCTCTCATATTCTTTTCGTTATTTCTTTTAACTTTTTGTTGGCTTTTTAGTGTTGTTAGTTTTAATAAATTCTATCAATGTTAAATACAAAACTTAATACGAACAAAAATCTAACAAGAAAAGAGAAAAATAATGAAGAATTACACGAAATTTCAGGGCTTGGCTCACTTCGCGTTCATGCATCTGATCGGCAGCAGTCTGTGCTTTTGGATATCTGCGATCGTTCGTGAGACTTTGTTGGGATTGACGCTGTATGCTAATTCTAGATATGGCAGCGCAGACTACGCGAGCGAAACTGCTAATGTCACTATTCCTGAACATGGTAAGTTGTACCTACATTCGTATGACATTTTATTCTAATTTTGATAAACATATTTTTACTAGAGCAGTTTCGTTGGTGGTTTTATTGTCTTGCTTAACACTTGAGATCTAGTAATAAATATTTCCTAATATGTATATTTATTTTCCAGATAAATCGCTAGACCAGAGATTCATCGACGTTAGCAACCTATACAACCCGAACTGCAACAGTACTGCAGCCATTAGTTCGATATATGAGAATTTCTCGCCATACCTCTATCCGTTCAACGTGGAATTTAATATTCTTATTGGTACGTTACACTAATTTCTTTTGATTGGCAAATTGGAAATGAAAGATACAGGACATAGATTGCATGGGGACAGGACAGAAAACCGATGGATTTTACAATTACAGGCTTTAACATTGTTTTTAATCCGATCACCTATTCTAAAATATGCATTCTTTTTCAGTTGCCATTTACTACATCATCTGGAGTAACATCGGTAACTGTGACAACGAAGACAGCAACAATTCTGAAATTAACTCTAGCAGTGAAGATAACTACCACCTCTGCAAGTACGTTAAGCATTATGATACTCATAAGGGTACTTTCAGATAGACCGGGTCGGAGAGCAGAGGAAATTCTTAACACGTTGAAAATTGAGTACTTAGTATTTGAAGTAAGGTTTATTTTTGCATGCGCACTGCTTTTGTCATTGAGAATGCTCGAATGCGCTCGGTGTGAAATAATAAGAGGAGCCGACCGGCTCCGATCGTGTATTTTTTCTTGACGTTTGGCTCCGTTTGCATGCTCTTTAATGTTCGCGCAGCCGATCGGCTCCGGTCTGTGTGAAAAGAAAAATGCGCGCCGATGCTCTCCGACCCGGTCTATCTGAACGGACCCTAAGCATACAGAGTGGCATGGAATTACAAATCACCATGAATATAAGTCGCAAATCAACTTCATTCTTAAACCAATACCCTACATTAAACCGATATCTAAAATGTTTGCCTGTTCCAGGATCCCAACGGCAAATGAAGACAATGACTTTACTAGCAACATCGTGATCTATGCTGACTGCCACGCCTCCAACCGTGGACTATTCTTAGGACTCATAGTCATGGTAGTCGTAACTGGCATGCTTATCTTAGGCTTCGTCTTCAGCAGTGTTGGAGAGTAAGTTATCAGAATCTATAGCTATTCATGTCTATACTGTATAAATTAATGTCTAATACTATATAATTAATGTCTCCTTTCATTTTAATTTTATAATTCAAGAACAGGCTTACCTATCCAATTCAAAACTTTAGGCTTTGTTCGGACTATTTACCGTCTTACCACAAAAACTTTTAAACGTCAGTTTATGCCTTGTCTAAAAAAATGTCAAATTATGACGTTGACATACGGTTCATTTTGCAGCCAAAATTTTATTAGACAAGTATAAAACAGGGGTTTAAGTTTTTGTAGTAAGGCCATTTGTGTTTAGCTGTTCTTCAACGTACAGTAGCACGTATCTGGCCACTAGTTAGTTTTCTATAAAATTACCCATTCTATCTTTAATCCCTGTCTATGGTAATCTTAATTTGAATTATTTACTTTTCCAGTGACTTCGTGGAGCTAGGCTACCTTCTTACTAACAGCACGAAGTTAGGTCTTCACGTTCTCCTGCTATTCGGAGTGGTGATAGCCTTCAACCAGATGCGTCAACTGGACATCAATGAGCACCCAATCTCACTGCTGGATGATGTGTTGCTCTTCATTTGTTTACCAGCCTTCTTTATGGAGACTATATTCTCGCTGGTCGCAACTATTAGCATCACAAATGTTGTGAAGAGTATCGATTTTGCAGTTATGGTGAGTATGATTATAATTTGCAGGCAGCTTGGAAAATGATTATTTGATTTTCAATGTATAACTTTATGACAAACATTTTCTTACAGGTCATACAAGTGCTGATCCAAACGCCATTAATCATGGACGGCCTTCGTCGCTGCAGTAACACCAAGAAGCTTCGCAGGAAGAAGCCGGGCCGTGAGATCTTAATGTTCCTCTTAATCACCAACGTGGCTATGTGGATCTTCAACACTTTCTCCTACAAATCCCCCGACAGCCTCGACGAGAGATATGAGTTCTATGGAAAAGTGATCTGGACTATACTGGGCCACGTCAGTTTGCCCCTGATAATGTTCTACAGATTCCATTCCAGTGTTTGCTTCGCTGATATCTGGGATTCAGCATACAAACCTGGTGCTGAACATTAGTATGTTAATGTAGTTCAATTTAGAAGATTATATGTATTTTAATTTTCATTCAATAGTTGCGTAGGTACTTAAAATAATATAATACATCGTTGGATGTATTCATCATACAGAAATGAATAAATATCACACAAATGTGCTATAGTAGTGTTATAAGTCATTAGTGTTTGAACTGTAAATAATAAAGAAACATCAATAAGTGCTAGCTAGTAAAATAATAATTAAGTGAAACAATTGATAACGTATATTAATAACGGCTGGACTGAATTTATAAATACTTTTTTTATATTCGCGTTCCTCGATAATGTAATGTCGGGACACCTGAATTAGTTTACTATATTTCAGTTATAGCTAGACTATTTTTTATATTATGTATAGCTATTTACTAACTTAACTAGATTTCTTAAAAGAATTATAAACTAGCGTTAATGGTAAGTTAGTTAGATACATATTACATAACTTTAAATAAGTGATTTTACCAGAAAGTTTACAGCTATAAAACATATGAGATAAAAATATTGTCTGTGTTTGTGATTCTATTTTCCTCCTTAGCTCATCACTGACTTACATAAAATTCCTTACATACTTATACATTACATTACTTACATAAAATTCCTTACATACTTATACGTTACTTACATAAAATTCCTAAGCAAAATGTGAATAAGTAGTCCCGTCGGATGATCGCCCACTCCTACGTGGGTGTCATAGACTTTAGACGACTAAAGGATTTTGTCGCGCGAATGGACAATAGTCTGCTTTTATTTAAAGATCGATCGATCGCACTGAGTTCACCCATTCTTCCATCAATTGTGGATAGGATCATGTAATGCTAATTATAATTATTTAAGCTCTGTGAATAAAAATAACATTTTTTTTTTTACAGTTTTTCAATTGACTGGAGTTGGTCGTACACAATTTGTCTAGTCTGCCATGTAACAGACATCATTCGTATGGTGAACCTATTCTTAGATATTACTAATATCACGTCAGTTATCTGAGGAAATTTCAAAATATAACTCGCTTTGGAGTAAAAATAACACTGGGCTAAGTGCAGAAGGATAATGTTGTTTGAGGTAGGTAAGTACTGTGGTGTAAAAAATATGTCGATGTAAATGCTTGCTGAAATTGGTCGTGTAGTGTATATGCAATTTCAGAAATATGCTCTCTTTTACTTTGTATGAAAATTTAGTACTAATTTATGCAATAATTTTGAATAGGTATACGTACCTACATATATACATAGTTGAAGTGCAGGCCGTTGCTTGCAACCACAAAGCACGTATCAATAGACCGTCTTAGCTGACCAACTGAGAGAGCCCGTTAATTATGTTGCGGCCCCTAACGCAATTACCGAATATTAGGTTAAGTACTCGGACAGGCACAGCGCACTTAGCCGATGCCCGAGATACAAACTAGTTATGCGACCCTGGTTACATACGACCGCTACATGCATATATGAACTGATCATTATTTGTATATTGATATAGCATAAGTAGAAATAATTAAATAAATACTAATACATATATAAAAAGCAAAGATTTTATTGTTTTTTGCATACATCTACTGAACGAATTTGAATAATTCTCTCACTGTTAGGAAGCTACACTCTTTGCGCTGAACACGGTTATGTTTTATGCGGGTAAGTTAAGAAGTATCCCTCGGGACGCGGGTTAAGCCGCATGAATCATCTTATATACTTACCTACTAATAAAATTATAATTACATACCTGTCCTAACCAACCTTCGAAATATTAAAAAAATGAATTCGAGACCAATTCTTCAATTGTCTGCAGCAAATGTCCAAACCCTTTGATAAAAATAATTAAGTCGCGGCTTAATTGGGCTTATAGCTGACAAGCGCCGATTTAATTTCTATTTTCAGGGTCAATCAAGTAATGGCTTTAAAAAGTGTTGCAAAGCCAGTTCAGGTTTAAATAAAGGACTTTTTACAGGGCTCTATTATTTTGAAAGTTATTTTTTATAGTGAGCCCTGCGACTGATGACCCTTTGTTTAAACATCAGCATTCAATTCAAAACACCTAAGAAATTGTAGTCAGATTATTCACACTCATTATCCGATAAAATATCCGTGGTTTAGCATCTAACTCTATAATAGAACAAACGGAACAGTAATGTATTACAGGTTTTGTACTTCATAGTAACTGCAAATTGTAATACCTATTACTCGTAAGCATTGAACAGGAAAAAAATGTAAAATCCTTACCGTTATTTCAATTAATTAATTAATTCCGAGTGTACGGTACCTGTATGTGAGCATTGACTAAATGCCATCTCATACAAACACGCTGACCGATATTCATATTCATTCGTTGAATTGAAATAAGGCGAATTTATTTACAAAAAGGAGTAAACATCACACGTCAACAGCAGATGCAATAAAGTGCTTAGTTTGTATAGCTGTAGGGTTTAATTTTGTTTAGTTGCGTCGTTGTTTCCATGTCGGATCGGCACTGGAAAATATTCGTGAGTAAATCAGTAGGGCAGCGCGACGCACGGATCTGCGCTCGGCTGACCAATGCCACTGTTGTCTAATTGTTTCCGATCTCTTCTGAATAACCACCGCGTTGTATTGACAAAATTTGAACACGTGACTGACGGCTGATAAAGGTATTCAATGCTCCAATGGTCTTCACTTTATTCCCGATTTTACTGTACTAATATCTCGATTGAAGCTTTTCAGAATATACACGTTTATTTAAAATGCAATTCAGAATAAAGATTTAAAATGTAGTAAAGCAGCCGCTCAGGTGGCCGCCTGCCATTACACATAGCATGTCACTATTAAAATTAATATCCCTTTGTTTTTCAGGACACTTTAACCGTATGCATTAATTGCATCATAAAAGCTTTTGCCGCGCCTACCTACTAATTGGTTTATATTATGGGCCTTGTAATAAACAACAGTTAAAACGAATTTCCATTTAAGACTAATGAAACGTAACCGCAACTACGTTCCGTCAATTGGCGGAACCTAAGTGCTTAAAATAAAATATGGTCTCTATTAATTCAATATGCAAAAGCTTTTTGATCGTGTTTATTACCTCAAAAGAGCCTCATAATATGTTGTGAAATGTGTATTATTTGTGTATGCATGAAATGATGTTTATGGGCAGCTAGAGTTCATTTATTGGATGACAATAGGATATTATGGTGCGCGGCGGTGGTCGGTCACGCACGAGGTCGCGCGGCGGCGCCCGCGCACACCGGAAGGGTGCGACACTGCTCCGGAAGCCTCCCCACCACCGTGACCTGCGTGTGCACACACGCTTTGTTGTCCATCAGTGCCACACGCGATCTGCTCACAAACTGTGGAAACTACATATTTATTAAAAATCCTTCAGTGCTCTACAAAATCGCCAAGGTTAAATCTATACTGTACCGGTGTACATCTCAAGCCGGAATTCAAATGCATTTATTTAATTACTACTTAAAGAGCCACTAAATAAAATAGTTCCAATACTTAAATAGCCAAACGCCTTGTGTTCCAATTTGCCATAGAACAAACGCTTGAACATCTCAACGTGAGTAGTAGTCCACTACATCAATGGTATTAGAAGTGTAACAGTGAAGAGTACTCCACGCCACTACTGCTCAGCCTCATGACGTTGAGAGCCAATCCCGCTGTCTTCAACACAAGTACAGGCAGGTAAGAGATAAACACATTTTTTTTGTGGCCATAGAAATAAATAAAAACCAAAACGTAGTAGAAAATTCAATCAGTCTAAAATAGCAGATTAGTGAGGATGTTTTTGTAATATTAAACTTTAAGTGTGTCATAGAAAGTAACATAAGTTATTTATAAATTACCAGACTACAAAAAAACTAAATATTTATTAGCCTCATAAACTACAAGGTTAAAAGAAAATGTGAAACAAACAAGATTTCCTAGTAACTTACCAAGTAAAATATGATCTACGAATTTTTGTGACATTTCTCAACTGATTCAATATATTACAGGCGTATTTCACTAAAAGCAAAGTGCTGACCGACGGTAGAATCAAATATATAATAAGTATCACATTGGATTATTTAGAAATTTCCTTTCCTGAAATCCGTGTCAATGGCGCTGAGATTTTGCGAGGTGTAAATAAATGTACCATAACGCTCGTTTTATAGTAGATAATATGATCACATAATGAGGTAACAGCCTGATTACACAGTCTTTGCAAGTCATTGTGGTATGCATAATTACTCGTAAGCATACTGGAAGTAATGTTTAAAAGGTGGAGCGTAGCTTACAAGACGCGCCGCTCAACCCTTCCTGCGACCCGTCCCCGACATTTTGCGCCCATAGACAAACGGCGAGTGATCAACCTACACGTGCTTGCGGCCGACTTATTTGGGGTGTAAAATTGAATTACTTTGGGAACAACTATTTTGGAAAATGCTTTTAGTGATGTAGTCTCTGCTTTCAAAACAGTTTATGCCACCGCATAACTTTATTTTCAAAGAAACAGAACTCGTAAACTTATACTCAAGTTTTATCGCGACAGTTATATTTCCAATTCAAATATCAGAAATTAAAACTAAATGTAAGTTGTAAAGCCATAGTTATTTCTTAAATTTTTACTAGTCTTGCGATGAAGTCGACTCTGATCAAAGACGCGTCGCCGCTCACCCGGAAAATTGCCCGAGCCCAATGAATATTATTATACTCTTCAATAGATACACGTAGTTTATTCTAGTTAGGACAATGTTGCGCAACTGCTACGACTTACTGTTAGCAATTATAAACTTTATCAGATTCGATTTATTTAAAGCTGATTTACTCGTATAAAAATGGAACTACGAAGCTTCAATCAAAATAAATTGCATTGAGTACATAAAACCAGTATTGTAAAGACAACAATAGCTTTTATGCCATTCAATTTAACTCTAAACGCACGCTACTGACATTATTCTACGGAAAAGCGTTGGTAAAAAATATTGAAATAAAAGATGAAACGGTAGCGGTAATTTGGTATTTAATCGGCAAAGGCTGGCCCACGTGACGGTGTATGGGAGCCGAGGTGTGGGCATGTGAGCATGTGGGCTTAATCCCATGTTGTAACTGTGCAGGCGACGTCACGCTTCGCCGGCCATATTTAGAGATATGTGACGATCCAGCGGCTGCCCAGTGAACCGCGAGAGGATGTGAGTTATTAAGTGGTACACTTTCAGGTGATCTGTCGAGTGAGAGAATCGTGTCCCCGCTCCGCTCGCCCCACGCGACCTGCAACTACTAAATGTTTTGTGGGTGCGGATTTTACTGTAGATTATCATGAATATTTATCAGTATCCCTTCATAGCGTTAAATTTATTTTAAAAAGAAACCTGAATTTTTGAAAATTAATTTGTAATATATTTTTTTACATCACATTTATGGGTATGAATTTAGGCGTAGGTACCACTAAAACATTCGCTATTTCGTCGTCTACAGATAATCGCTACAGTATTTTAATAGTCATTAACACAGCACTCTAATTACAAATTATAATAAACAGCGCTAATCACAACTCTCAAAACGCGCAAACATCATGCAAGCTCAAATAACGACACATTACTAAATTGAAACGCCGCATCCACTGATTTGAAACAAATAGAGTGCACGTAAACATGATTCGTGTGTCGGCCTCGCTCGGCTCATCCATTTGTAACAAGCCTGTGATGTTATTCATTCCATATCAAACGTTTAGAAAGCATTACACTGATTCCGACTGTTTGGATTTACCTGCTGATGGTCAAGCTTAGCCATATTATTAGTTATGTAATCATAGATTGATTTATCAACGGTGGGGGAGTCTTTTGTGTTGTTTTGCGCGCTATAATTGGATTAGGCATTGAGGGCTCGAGTGTAGGTTATATGAACTAGGAATACATTTATTTCAGCTCAATAGAGAGTAACTAATGTTTATGTATACTTAAAGAAAGATAATAGCTCACCGGGCGTCAGTGAACTTATAGGTATATCATGGTGAATACTTCTTGAATAGCTCCATATCACGATATAGCATACCTATGACCTATTGAAAATAAAGTGAGTCTACAAACAAGCAAAAACTACAGGCTCACCAGTATGTCAATGGAGCCGCTCAACAACAATGTAAAGAAAATCGAATTTTGTTCGCAACATCCCGATCTAAAAGTCACCCTCGGTCACTCCGATTTTCTGCTTCCTGTGGTATTGCTTGTAAAATTCGGACAAGCAGATAATCGTTTATACACTATGACTACAGTTACGAAAACTGAAAACAGAAATACAAATAAAAAACACATTTAAAGCTGTTAAAATATTTTTCAATTTTCTTTAAAGAGCGTTGAATTTTTTTTAAATTTCCATTAAAAAATATGTAACGTGAATGAAATTGCATTTGATGTAGTCGTTGCAGCAAACTGTGAGGAAGGTAATTAGCCGGCACATGACGCACAAAGCTAATGTGGTGTTGTATCTGCAGCCGGAACTGCCATCGGCTCGGTAAATCAATATCCGGTGGGCACGCCTGTCACCGGCCTTTGCCGCCATTTCAATAAAATCACTAACTACTTTCTCAAGTTCGATGCAGCTGATGCCTCGTTGTTTCATGCCCTTAATTTTGTTGTTCCAGTCAAGTTTGGTTACGTATACGTATCGGTAGTCAATTGTTTGAGAATTCTGATACATTTTCCTGTAGAGTAGTTTCCCCAGTTTTTAGACATGTTCTGAGAGGAACAGAAAGTCACATTCATTCAAACATCTATGCCATTCCAAATAAATATCGAACGTGTAATCAAATTTACAATATGCTAGCGGAAAATAAATACAGAATAACTTTTAACATTTCTCGTAATCCTGTTTATGTAACAAAGTTAGCTGCCTACTGTTAGGTCAAAGAAAATGTAACTAAAAATAAGCGACAAAAATAACTCACCCTTTTTCCTGAAACATATTAAAATGCCAATACCGTAATTAAATACGCCTACTCAACGTGATAAAATATCAACTTTGAAGAACGTGTCTTTTGCACATAGGATATCAGGATATAAGTACTTAATATGTGTAGGTAACATGACAGAAATTATCTTCACTAGAAGTGTTTTATTAAAACAAATTAGTACTTTTAAATAATGTTTACTTTACTAACTTACAAAAACACAGCGAAGTTATTCATTTCGTACAGCAAGATTTTTATTAACCTTATTATACTTAATCAAAAACATTCTGCAGAGAGATCAACTACCCGTGTTTCATTAAAAGTTTGTTATTGAGCTGAAGTTTCATTGCTTCATAGAGTTCGAAACATGTTGGCTGGAATTTTCTTCCAATGTTCAATTCGTAATAGGAGTAAGCGTGGAAGCAAGAACGACGTAAGCGCCGTACGGCATAAGTGTTGTAACATGCATGCCCAGTCGCTTTCCACTAATGTTCTGAAGTTGTGTCGATAACTTTTCGATAAAGTTGCATTGATATTTCGTCGATTTTTTATACAGACTGCTAAAATCCGAAACATAAATAACTTAAGTTTAGCCTAAGACTTTATATGAAACACTACTATGTTATAGTACACAGTATGGACATAACTATTAATGAAAAATTACAACCAGACTTTATCAATCTGAGCAAAAAAATAAGAAATATTTTTTTAAACGCAAACCCACTGACATTAACTCCACAAAATAAATATCATTTAAAAGAAAAGCGTCATAACCCGCATTTAATTCATCCCTTCAATATAAAACGTAGGTGCAAGAGGCGTAAGAGCATACGTCGGTGTAATGAAGATTTGAAGATAATCGAAAGAGCGGGCGCTCGGCAGACGATTTATTTGCAGCGCGACCGTCCGGATAATAATGCCTTTAACAACGCTTCTGGGCGCACCGGGCTGCGTTCAAACGGGATACTGCACTTGCCTGCAACTTGTGCTAGTGGAATTATACTTTATGTAAAAAAAACACGCCTGGTTGATTTAACAAATTGTGTCTTTCTATGGCTAGGCTTGTGTTGCACAAGAATACCTACATCTTTCCTAATATAATTTAGAGAATCAACGATGTGTTTCGTTTCATTGGCATAAAATAAAAATGCACCGAATAAAGTTAAATACAATATATAAAATATCACGCTAGATCCAAACACAGCTTAACGGTACATCATTATACTGTTCAAATTACTGACAACTTTACTGCTGCAACATATTACGAAACAATTTCTGTGTTTTTCTATAATTTACTCCGTTATTTTGAATCCGTTTAGTTTAGAAACACTTCTATTTTTATAGAAATATAAAAAAGGTAGGTAGCTATGTAATTTACATTTATACTGAATTCCTTTCGATACCCGATTTAACGCTTCGCATTAAATCGAACCCGTACTCGTAGTTACTAAAGCTGCCTTTCGAATTTCATCTGCTCCATTTTAACAGTTCACAATATAATAAAGATAACGGGAGCCAGTCACAGGCCAACGCAAATTAATTATAACAAACAAAGGAATAAAATATAATATACAAACAATAAAATTGTAATTGTTTACCGATTGTTCTGACAATTGGTGGAAAATAAATAGCTATCATTTTCCTAATTTGAAATAATATCGAAATTAGTGTTATTGGGATCGCATGGAATCGATACCTACTATAATTTGATACGGCAATTCTGCTAGTGATTAAAATCAGTTTGGCGATATAAGCTAGTAGTGTTCTAACTAGGACGTGGTTAGAACGAGGCATGAAGATCGTACCGCCTTCAAGTCATGCTGTTCGCTTGTTGATAGACTTTCGACCTCACATTAAGTGTTTTCTCTAAGCCCCTAACATCTGGTAAGTATTACACAACATGCTCACTGTGTTTTCGGCACATTCTCATGACTGTTAGAGACTGTTTATGTGTTCTTTTTGCACACAAATAACTATAAGGATGATAGTTATTTAATCTGAAATTTATAACATGTAGTATTTTACCCGTAAATAGTGAACATTTACGGGGATTTTAATCAATAATTAAAATATATCATTTGTGCAGCATTATACAAAAATTGCATTTAAGTCGTGTATATGCCAATGAAACCTGCATTATGCTTATTTTCTTCTTAAGGAGCATTTAAAATCCTTCTGCTGCAAATGGATATGTCTAGGCACATAGCTACGCATCTATCTACATTTATAATTGATAGTCTCACGCACACTGCCACGTGTAAATTAATTCTTATTAGAAAAAAAAACTCTATAACGAAAACGTGTCATAAATTGATCAATTAAAAACCAATTGGGCAACCGACGTAAAATTAAAAGACGTTTTACCATTACCCGCTTATGTTATTGAATAAAGTAAGTTTGAAACTCGCCTAATAAGCCGGAGCTATAGCCCGACAGGCGCGTCAATAAACATGACAAAATAGGCCCATAATAAATATGGAATAGGGTTTCCAATCAAGTCAACTTCGCGCCCTCCCCCGTGCGCGCCCGGCGCAGTAAGCGACATAGACTCACTAACCTTTAGAAGGTACTTCAAATCTTCGTTGCTTCGTAATGAACTACTTGAAGTTAAAATTGTCAACCTGGCTTTTGCAAAAGTACACCGACTATTTGGAGAAGAAATAAAAGGCTACGAAAATTGTGTGAGAGAAATAGAGTAACAAAACAAAAGAGATCCCTAAAATAACCTGGTAATTTTTCTTTTATTGAACACTGACTAAAAACCAAAAATAATATTCTGTACTTCCATTTACTTACGTTCTATTTCAACAAATCCAATCGTAAGCTACGCTACGTCTCACCGTAGCGCGTCTCGTAGCGTCGTAGCACTGTAGCACGGGCGGAGGCGACGCGGCGGGCACCCTGCATATCTTGCCACATAATATAGACAACTAAGCGACGCCTTGGGACAAATTTTTAAATTGCCTCCTGGCCCTACAAACCGGCAGGTCAGCTTCGCGCTCATTACTCACGCAATTTCATCAACCATGTTTTTTTTATTAAACGCCTTAAATATTCTAGGATTAAATGTCAAAATTCTTCCCTGCCAACTAATTTGTTTTAATAGGCAATGACTGCGCTATTAGCCACACCCTAATATTATACACGTTTCATCCACTTATCCAATTTAAGGAACAAATTAATCGATGGATGTTTTATCAATCACTAACTAAACCCATTCGTTATCTATATTTCCCAAACGTTCAGCAAAATGTCCGAGCAATAAGCGCATATAAAGTATTCCTCATATCTAGCGTGAGTCTAAATATTCTCCGATATACACGCGTAATGGAAACAATGCCACCGGCCCAAGATAACGCAAACTACATCAAGATACGTGAAAGCCCACTTCGTAACTTTGTGTGGGCGCGACTTCTCTAGTTGTTTACTATGTACAGCTTATTTGTTTGTCTCGCCTTTTATTTACGTATTTTGTTAAAAGAAATGCATTTTGTTGTTGATTATTACTCAAGTAACAACTCTTAAAAACACTGAAAAAATTCTTATGGAATGGTGTTTTAAATACCTTCTACGATGATTAATTTTAAATTACGTTATTAAATAGCGATGTAATATGAACTGACAAACTTAACAAAATAACGTTCATATCATTACTTTGAAATATCAATTACATAAAGTTAATCGTCAATGAAACCAAACATTATTTTTATGAAAAACCAAATAGGTAAGCCGCACGCACTGAATTTCGATATTGACTGGTTTTACAAAAGTATTGGCGGAATGTTTCACGTAAATAAACACGAACATTTCAAACATAAGTATTTAAACAAGTTAAATTCAAGTTGTAGCGACATTTATTCGCACGAATATGTATTCGGATCCATATTTACATAATTCAGGCACCGCCGGAATGATTCCGTAGTTGTGTATTACACAAAATGAACGTATCCCAAGATCCCACTTACAAATTGAACCGAGTCGGCGGGCTATTCTGAGCGCAAACTACTCTTGTGCAGAACACATTCGAATTACCAATGCCTCTGTGATTTTATACTTTAAATCATTTATTGTTGTTATAGGTTATAAAGCATAACAATGTATCAGTATTTTTAAATTCTGTTGTGAAAAAAAAATGTACTTATTTAAATTAACCGAGTAACATACAAAACGCTAAAACAAAAGTCTACCAAACACCTTCAGAGTCTTCGTCATCAGTAAACTATCTGAGCACACCCAAACAAAAATAACCCCAAACACTCATTGATGAAACGACAACAAATCTTAAATCAAAAATGCGACCGCGATTAAGTGGTATAGAATAGAGGCGCTTACGGCCCATTGGGACGCTGGCCCGAATGGAGCGCGCATACTAATTCGTGGTCGTTCGAGGAGCATTCAAATAGCAGCCGAGCCCGGCTTATGGGATATGTGAGACGAAGCCCAAGATTTAGTTTACAACTTAGATTACGGCCCTGGTGGTCAAGAATTAAACAAGTAATCTAATGGGCCACGCGTAACGTGTCCCACCGCCAAACAATCTAATTGAAAGGATTTCAATTATACATACACAGCACGTCTCGGTGCACGGCTTTCGAGGTGATTCAATTAGTTTAATTGAAATATTATTAGTTTGATATAATGTTCATAATTAAGAACAGCTGATGTATTTACATAAGATTTATGAAAAGTAATTGGACTAAATAGATTATCATTTCCTATTTTGCCCGAAAATGTAAGTATACCTTCATAAAATACTTCGTGTGGTTATCTATGCTATCGCAAGATTTGTTCAAGTTCTATGTAGTAGAGAGAGACCAAGGCTATTGTTATTAACCGACCGCAAATCCAGGATACCGAGAAATTCTACAATGAACAATCGAGGATCAAGACCAGAACCTCATGCTGAGCTAGTGTTCCTGCTACTTATAAGAAAATCTGGAATATATTTGTTTGGTAAAAACAAATATACCCCATCTTACTAAAGAAGTTAATGATGCGGTAATCGGTTCTGAATGAAATGTTGGCAATCCATAAAGTAGTTAAGATTCATCCCCGAAAATTCTTTGTAAAGGAACCGTTTGGCAGTTGACACGAGAGTTATTTAAGCAGCAAACCTCCAGACTGCGGAGAAAGCTTTACCTGTTGCACGAGTCGTTTCAGCCTACAGCCCGTGCACGGTGGCTTACAGCTCAGTCGTTTTCTTTTTGTATGCATTTACGTTTCAGATTAAAAGATCCAATCGCCACCCCAGCGTTCGGGGGCCTTCGTGTGGGCCCGGCAGGCTTCGCCGATGTCGCCCACAGATGATTGGCCGGCGCGGGAATGGGGTGAGTGATGACGCGTTCGAGGGAAGTTTTCGCGCTGGAAAATCAGTTGTGGTTGCGGGGTTGAGCAGCGCGCCCGTGTGCCGCCGCAGCGCTCCGGTCCGGTCGCCGTCGTCGCGCCTCGAGGGTAAGTGAACATTTCATTCGATTAAAAAGCAATTTCTCCTGAGAAGTGTGATTCATATACCTTTGCCTAAGCTTTATTAACTTCATTTGGATAAGGTGGAAAACATAAACTTGATTATTTTGTGCTAAACATTACTTTTATAAATATAGGTTAGCAAGCCGTAACTGGGTTTTACGTAAACAATCTCATAAACTGATGTTGCGTAAGTAAAAGGCCTAATTGCTCAAATTAAATTCTTTCTCGGCATATCTTATTATGTTCGCACTGGAAATGAAATTACTTTTTCTGCGAAAATAAAATATTGTGTAAAGTTTTTCAGGAGGAGAGTTTGTCAAGTTACAAACCGAAACATCAAGGAAGCAAGTTTAAGTACAATTTATCACTTCAATCGTTTATTCAATCCGGAAAATATTTTTGGACTACTTTAGTAATCCTTCGGCTTCCGTGATGATTAGTCGCATTCAGGGTTTTTTTGGGCGTTATCAGGAGTACTATTCATACTGGTTGGAAACATATTTTTTATGATTTAAAATAACAGTACATTAAAAAAATACTCCGCGAAATTAAATCAAAACTTACACAAAAAAAAACCATAGCAACTTGGAAAAATCCCCGCCCAGATGTCCACAAGTATAGTAATTGATACATATCGCAGTCGCAAATAGCTCAACGGTATCGACGCACCTATGTATGTTTATTTCACAGAAATTTTACATGACCTACTTCGAGTGTTCCCTGTAATACGTACCTACTTGTGTTACAGCCTGTATCGGGACTTGGCTGGATGACTAGCCGTATTGAAATTGTATTTGTCCTTATTTTTCTTTGAGTCACCAAGATTTCAAGACTTTTTGATGATCTTATTGTTTGAGAAGTCAAACAGACTTAAATAAGTTTTATGAATATTTCATGCCCATTAAGGAACAAAACACAATCAGCTTTTTTTACAACTCACATAAAGTCAATTGATGGCTTTCGGACTACTCCCACGTCGCAAATAACTGAAATCTTTTGATTCTGATCAATTATTATTTTAAGCGGATAGATTTTGCTTCAATTTTAGGTGAATTAAACGTGTATACTTTTTATTTGTACTACTATTTTAGACCTAATAATTCGGCGTAAAAGCTTGCATCTTTATAAAATTGGCCAAACAACGTATTATAGTCACGATTCATACGATTTTACCTAGAATATATGTTCCTTGAATCGAATCCAAAAATCGAAAAGTCGAAAAGTCGTGGTGGCCTAGTGGGTAAAAGACCAACCTCTCAAGTATAAGGGCGCGGGTTCGATCCCAGGTCAGGCAAGTACCAATGCAACTTTTCTAAGTTTGTATGTACTTTCTAAGTATATCTTAGACACCATTGGCTGTGTTTCGGATGGCACGTTAAACTGTAGGTCCCGGCTGTCATTGAACATCCTTGGCAGTCGTTAC
This sequence comes from Helicoverpa zea, assembly GCF_022581195.2. Lineage (NCBI taxonomy): Eukaryota > Metazoa > Arthropoda > Insecta > Lepidoptera > Noctuidae > Helicoverpa > Helicoverpa zea. The sequence continues at coordinate 5,799,503 of NC_061459.1, read as the reverse complement.
GGGTAGTCAGAAGCCAGTAAGTCTGACACCAGTCTAACCAAGGGGTATCGGGTTGCCCGGATAACTGGGTTGAGGAGGTCAGATAGGCAGTCGCTTCTTGTAAAGCACTGGTACTCAGCTGAATCCGGTTAGACTGGAAGCCGACCCCAACATAGTTGGGAAAAGGCTCGGAGGATGATGATGAATCGAATCCAATACTTTATTTAAATTATTTCTTACTAGCAAAGCCAATCTATAAATATTATGTTTGGTTATAAGGTATCATTGATCTCAAATAATAACCTTAATGATAAATAAATGATAACCGAGCATCTATTGTGTTTCAACTGGTCGGTTTAATTATTAAGACACATTTCCAATAAGCAAAGATATCACTCGTGTTCAATACACAACGTTTTCCATTTAACAATAAGTCTTGTTAATTATGTTTACTTTGCGATCCAATTTATTGAGCCTTTCCTCTCTATCTGCGGTTGATTACGTTTAAAATCAATTTCATAATGTGATCGGGATTACTTTATTTGCCATGTTATTTGCTACATTTATTAATTATATAAATGGAATTTAATATACAAATTATAATGGAAACACTCTTATACGATAAATGTACCTACATTTATTGTTATGTACTCTATTTGGGTATGTTTCTGTACATAAATATTCCACGTAAGATAGAATTCCGTAACGCTCATAAAATATATTGTACATCTTATTCCAAGTATTCATCGTCAATTTATCAGAAATAGAAAAATACCGAGAAGATTATTCTTTCTACAGTTTGATATTGTGGTCGTTTTTTCCGAAGTCTTCCTTCCCCGAATACTGATCCAATCATCAACCCGTTTCCTAAGCAGGATGAGCCGTTGCAGAGTAATACGGAATAATCTAATTGTTACGTCTAATACTGAGCGAGCGCGCCTGCTGGCTGCGGAATAAATGAAACTACATCCTATGGCTTCAAGACAACGGCGCCCAATATTAACTCTTTTTAGATGACATTACTTTTCGTATCAACGGTAGTCACTGTAATTTCTACTGTGAAAATCAGCAATCTGCCTTATACGATTTCCTATAACACAGGGACTCCAAAACTGTACTGCTTGTTCTGCTGAACCAAGGGTTTTCGTAAAATTCCTAAGTCATTTCCGTAAAACACACATTTGGTGGTTACTGAATCTTAGCCACATGTACTACTCCGTCTGCCTAACCCTATCTAAGTAAGATGGAGGCACTACATTGCTATCACTATAAAGTATCTACAAGCCTATGCCGTAGAATTTACATAATGAGTCCTAATACTATATGATCTCCTGGAACTACACTGCTCTTAGCATTGTGTTTATAAAGTCCCAAAAATAAACTAAAGAAACAAACTACAAAGAAGATAATGGACAATCAATACTTCATGAATATCCATGAACAACTTGAACTTGTAAAGCAATTTCTGAATCTTTGTACTGTACAAAATGAAACTTGTTAAACTACCTAAAACATTATTCATATTTATTATTTTATCAATGGAGTTGTTATTTCAAACTAAGTCTAGCAAAATAAACATTTAAACTTAAATTTAGTTTTGAATGTAAAAATGTTTGTACTTGGATAGGGCAGTGATAAAATTAATTCATTATTGTGAATAATAAATGAAAAGCTTATTTATACAATAGTCAATATTTATCGGTTCAATGAAGCTCGGCTCTTTAAAATTATTTTGTTAAAATTGAGTTCAGTTTATATTGTATTTAATGTGCTTTACAAGTCATCGTAAAGCTATGGTAATGAATCAATTAATACATAAAAATCAACACAGGCACTTTAATTAATTTGGTTTTAATCCCATCCATTGAACTCAAAAATTCATTCATTTAATTAAAGATTAATTTTTAAATATTAAAACTAAATAAGTTACCTACCTACATTTTATAAGGTTACTTCTTAGAAATAGAGCTTGGCTTGAATATATTTCCTATATAGCCACCTTCCGCAAAAAATACTAGTTCCGCGAATACATCTAATATAAGTGGCGGTAGTTTAATCTTATATAACTTGTCTATAAAGTGGATAAATTGATATCATGTATTTTTATAAACGCATTATTGTGATTAGAAAATATAAATATAAAAAACGCAAACATTGAAAAAGATAACATTCAAATGGTTTCCTCATCAGTTTAGTAATGAAGAGCTAATGTGATTGAGTGACAATCTCATTGCGTTTGAGATTCGAGTGCAAAATCATCTGTCTGTATAGGACAGCAAAATGCTTTATAACAAAGGGAAATTCCAGCTTTTCAGCCATCGGCCGAGTCATCTAGTAATGAAACAGTAGTCTGTGAAACCACTCCAAGCCGCGGTACACAAACCCGTCCTCATTTTTATTTTCACTCACTGAATACTTAGGTAGTGTTTTATTATGTACGCTTTATGATACCATAAAATGCATTCAGAACCACAATTGGCTTAGAAAATTGTTATAGCCGAGCCCTATTACTGGATATAATATAAATGTGGTGTGGACATGTGCCTAATTTAGAAGGTTTGTATAAAAATAAATAGTTTTATATTTTTACGTGACATCCTAAAATTCTTAATTGACAAAAATAATTCAAATGGAAACCAAAACAAACAAGCAATTCCAAATGTAAATATTTTTCGGAAAAAATAAATCACTTTGTGTTCATATCAATAAATATTACAGCTGTTTTGTGCTATCCTGGAATACACCCTTAACAAATATTGGTCGGATTGTATAAAAACGTACAAACATTCATGTTCCTACATTTGATTGGTTTCGCGACATTTCTGTTTACTTTTTAATGAGTTTTGACGAATCGACTTCGTGTGATTTTGAAACCAATCAAACTTTCTCACGTTAGCCGGAACTTTATAGATTACATCATCATTATAAAAATAATACTGATACTTCAAATTCACCGATTAATTCCTGGAGGTTTTTACTCAGGTACCCCGTACCTATTAAGTAAATTAATGACATTATTTTATATACCAACTTAATTAATATTTTTATCGCATAACTGCAACTTACGACGACCTATCAGCACAAACTAAATTGCAACAATTTATTCATCCACGCAACCTTACCGTCAGGCGTTATCGAGTCCCATACATTGTCATTTTAATAGGAGCGGACAATGAACGTCACACAATCATTGCCGGGCGGCATATGGAAGCAGTTCGGTAGTAGATTGATCGAATTCTGCCGGCCTGCCATAGAACGAGTATTGTGGGCACGTACGACTGGAGGCACACACCGAGACGCGTTGGCGTGAATAGGCTGCCGGCTCTCTAGGTGTCATGCAGGCACTCCAATGTACTGTGATTCGATAACTGCACCATTTCAACGAGTCATATACCGCACTACGTCAATCTAAATTGTAACGGCAAAGGCTACTCGTACCGAACATTCGTAACAGATAAATCCTTACAGTAACGAAGTTTGTAACTTTTTTGATATTGTTTTACTATTACAATGGTGAACATTATTTTCTTTGTATTCAAAAATCTATGTAGAGCTTAAATAATATACAAACTCAATAAACATGTAATACGAAATAATTTGTTCTTTCAAAGTTTGGTATCATAGATATTTACTCTTGTGTAAACATAAGACACAAGGTAACATTTCCATTAGATACACGAAACGAGCGATCGGCATAACTTTTCGTAAACACATGGTTCGTATTAATTAGCAGTCGTAATTGTTTTGTAACGCGATCGCATTCACCTGGATTATCACAACTCTTGGAAGCTTCACAATTTCGAGCACAAGATATGGGTTTGCATTAATTTGTTACGAACTTTGTAATCAAAATCTCAAGTGTCTGTGAAGATTATGCTTTACGAAGTCAAAGAAGAAAAATACATTTGAGTATACAAATAAATACATATTTTTGTGCGCATAATGTGTATGAAAAATATTTGAAAAATAAACACGTCTTGGAAAAATATGTGATACATCTTCGTTTAAACAACGTTGCTACGACTTGTCGTAGCAAACTTGCTACGAATTACTACGAGATTCAAAAGCAAATTTTCTAGCTGTTATAAAACGTTATTAAAGCAGACCGCATCTAAAACTAAAAGGGGCTAATAATAACACAGACGTAACGTAGGCCGGTTACAATTTGTAAAGTCCGCAGACGAAATAACGATTATGAGCGTTCACGGTTGGAGGGCTTACCTCGGCCGCTTAACTTTGTAAGTCTGCCACAATTACTTCTAGGATCGCTTAATAAGGCGACCTGGGAGAAACATTTAGAGGATTTTTAAGATTTCCCGTCGCAATGGCCCAGCCGCATTCATAAATGAACTTCGTTACACGACCGGTGCACTTTAATCCCCTCAATAAAAGTAATCGTGCGTGCGCTTATTGGAATTGCTTTATCAAAAATACTGCCCTGTCCGTTTTTATCTGAGCAATATTCGTTTATATGATTTTATTTTACAACTTGAGGTTTTTGTGGCCATTAAATGACACGTACTATGGATTATGTATTTAAATTGAGTCAATTTTAGTGATATTGGAATAATTTGAATTTATACATACAATTTCATGATGGAACTCTTTATTTATTTTATACGTTTTATCAATCGGTCACGTTTTTCAAAGGATTTAATGTGTAGACCACTCAGTGCAATTTTTGGAATAACGTCACAAAACATTAAAATTCTAAAAACATTTATTGTGACGATATCATTAAAATATTATTCAAATCTAGAACCATTAAACTTGTTAAATAAAATAATTTGCGTCTTTACATTTAAGATATCATTTGTTCTCGAAGGCGAATCTGTGAAGAGCCGAATTTATCCGGTAGCCGGGTGAAATCTTAGCCGCCTTGTTGAGGTCGCTCCTGATTGTGTCGAGCCGACCTCTGCACTAACGAGCTAGTCACGACAACCCCTTTGTGACGCCACAACCGACCCAATCTTACTGCACTTTGGTGATCAGTTGTCTTAACCCGGTTTGATACTCCTTACTTTCATAATCCATCTCAATATTGGCAAAGCAACATGAAACACGATGCTAAAATAAATGAAAATTCTATATCTGCGCATAATTTACCTGACTCGACCAGACTGTGGATTACTTTACAATTTCCTAGAAATAGCTCAGGGTCGGTACAATTATTATTTATTTGATCCCCCAAAGGATTGTGAGGATCTAATTAACTCTGTCGGGATCACACGCGACTGTGCTACAAGTATTGAGATATGATACAACATATGAACGGAACACCAAAATATTGCTTAAAGATATTTTGTCAGTTAACAAAAGAGACATCGGAAGTATAATATTTTGAAGTTAGTGAAGCAAACTGAACGTCGGTCGGCAGACGACAAGTGCAGTGGCCATTGTCCTCGCGGAACCACTTTATTGCTCCCGGAACCAAATAACCTCCCTTTATACCAGTTTTATATCGAGCGGCTTATTGGAGCACTCGATAAACGAAATGTTATATCCCATAACAACACGTACTTGTTGTAATGTTTCTCTTCAATGAGACACGTTCATGATGCGATGCAATTGTCTAGCTGGCTGGCCCCCTAACACGCCCATAACTAGGGATTATGTGTCTCAAACGTGTGTAACGGTGTATATTAAGATATTAAGAGTCTTCAGATTTCTTTCATTAATTTATCCATAGGACGGTATCTTTTTCTAGGTAATATTTATCAATAACTTTCTTTACTTAGTACGTAAAATCCGGTTAGACTGGAAGCCGACCCCAACATAGTTTGGGAAAAAGGCTCGGAGGAAGAAGACTTAGCACGTAAAATAACATTTATTTAGTACGTAAAACAGATTTAAATATGACGCGACTTGTGTCGATACTCTTGCACCATCTCACCTTCCTAGCTCGGCGCGATGTGCTGGTTCCGCTGCTGCGGCTGCAGAGAACCTCAAACGGCGCAAATATAGCACCCTGGTTGGTAACTATACCTTTGAGCCGTTTGGGGTTGAAACCCTCGGGCCGTGGGGTCCAAGTGCTCATCTGCTTTTTAAAGATCTGGCAAAGCGACTTGCTGACACTTCAAGTGACCCAAAGGCTGGTTTTTATTTTGGTCAAAAATTAAGCATTGCCATCCAACGTGGCAATGCTGCCAGCCTCTTGGGTACACTCCCGGTGGGCAGCGATGAGGAGTTTTTTGATGCCATTTTTTAGTTGTATATATGTATAAATAATAATTGATTTAAATTAATATTTTAGTAAGTTTTGTCACAATCTTATCAAAAGCACCTATATTTCACTTTGTAAGTAAGAGGTAAATATTAAAGTTGATTTAAATTGTATAGTAATCAATCAATGGGCATTTTTCAATAACCATTGACGTAGCTTTGTGAGCCAGAACAATATCGTATTGTTTATTTTATTGGCTCATTTCCTGTAATCTCATTTTGTTTAAAAGGGCCTATGGGTCAGTGAACTCAGACAATAATTAAAAAGCTAGCTTCATTAAATGTTTTTATGCTAACAAAATGTTTACGCTTTTTTTATTTCGGAATATATGAAAATCTTGGGTACCATTTGGCATTATATCTATGAAGTTATTCTGGAAAAAACTAGTTTCCAAGAATGATCGATCTGACTTCACTTCTCATCGATTCGCCTTTATTTAAAAATAGGTAAAGCGGCGGAAAATTGTTTGAAGGTGGAAATTTAAAAAAGAAAACAATGTTCTTATATAAGAATATTATGAAATCCATAGATTCATATAAGCACACGTCTAATGGTTGCACGTACAACCACGAGAGCCTTACAACGATAACTTACACCCCGTTAACATCTTCCCACGGCGTAATATAAATACTATAAACATAGGTACATTGTTTTACATTTTAAAGGATGCGTTTATATAGCAAAAGTATTATGCAAATACTGGCTAAATGGTCGCTAATGTGCCTGTAACCATACCAATTTTAGTGTTGGATTTAACCATTTAAAAAACACTTCAAAATCATCAAAATATGCTTGATCTTAAAATGCTATTTTTATTTTTATAGACGCACTCATGTAATTTATGCAGCTATGTCTTCGTGAGCTATGTGAATAGTGGTCAATTAAGTTTTTACAGTCTAAATACGTAAATGGTAACTAAAATGTTTAAAAAAAACCTTCAATATCTATTTTTATATATTCACACAAGATATCCAATGTTCTAGTAGCTACAGATCTATTTACATAGACACATAAACTAGTCGTATAAAGTCGTCCGATGTGCATTGTGAAGGAGAAAGATCAAATGAGGCGTGGAGGATAGCGTGCGACGCAACAACCGGAAGTAATGTCAAAGCTTTCATTGTTTCCGGAGCGACCGGCGCACGCGCCGCGCCCACACAAAATGAACATTCTTTCTTACATTGTGAACTAATTTTAATTGTATATGTCTAGTGAACCGAATAGCAGAATAGTTTGTGATACACATCGAACTGTATATCGATATGGATCATAAACTACGTACACGGTAATTGGTTTCATTGACCTGATTTACATGATGCTGTTGCGTCATTGGAAACACGAATAAGGCATTGAATGTGTCAGATATTTAGTACTGCAAATATATTGCCTTGATGATACATGATATAACTCTTTCCAAATGAAAATGGTATGTATATACTTACTATACTGAAATAGTATAAGCAGATATTTAAAAACACAACAATAAATAATTTTGTAAAGAAATGTGACGTCGTTTAATTATAGCAAAAAACGTTTATAAGAAAGCTCCGCATCATGTTGCCTGTTAATGCTCTTCAGTGTAAAGCATTATCTATTTATTGTAAGAGTCGACCCAATTTAGCGTCGAACTCCACCATTACCGAGGACCCTTCGACAGCACAATAAAAATGATTTATAGAGCCACGAGATCGTCCGCACAAGAATATAATACGACTTTATTTATTGCCAGCGAAACTGATAATAAACATCTGGCTGAGCTGCTGTTTATTTTTCAAGAACTATATTATTACGACCAGTTAGATTTTACTGACTGTCCTTTGTTTGAAAAGGTGAACTAGTTCAGTCGGCTCAGACAATATTAAATAGCTAAAGTTCTGACGTTAGAGGAAATGCACTATGAAATGGTTTTTACAAATAAATCCCTTTACTTGTCTGAAAAATATTCCAGCTATATAAAACACCTCTGTATAAAAATAATGGAAAAATGTGGCATAACTGTGTCGTGTGTCCACTTAGCTAATCTAATTAATTGCTTCAGAAATTAATACGTCAATTTAGCAGAAGAATTCGTTAGCTCCGGTGGCCGGCGTGAGCCTCGTCAGGCCGGTGGGCTGACGTTATTATTGGCCACATATTTGCGGCTCGCCGGCAGCCTCGCTTGCTGAACAAACTAATCTGAAAATTACACGCACCCCACCCCGGCGCTGTCCTTACGATCCATGAAACAACAAACAATACATTGACAAACTACTTACCCCATAGACGTCGCGAACTCCTCATAATATGCGTAAAAAAGTTTAAGTTATAAGCTCTAATAACTATACCCTATATAATTTTATCGTAATGTATTCTGTGGATGTTCGGATTATCCCAAAGATTTATCAAAATAAATACTTGTTTCCTTTTCTCATAAAATATTTGCGTAATAAAATCCGTTAAACGTTTCCACAAAGTAGAAAATCCTTCGTTGAGGTCGAGACATTAATTTGAGGCAAGCAATAAAGGGGCAGCGAGATGTCTTCACCAGGACGGCAGCGTGTCGGCGGTGCGCTCGCTCCGGCCCGCACGGTGACGCTCTTAAACGCTGCTCTATAAATTTCTCAATAAAAAGTCTGCTTCATATCCAGTCACACTGAAATGAACCTTCAGAAAGCCACCTAAAACCCATTGCCGACCTCAAGGTGCACGAGTGAGATGTGCACTTTCGTAAATGACGGTAAACGAGAAAATAATTTACTTTGATATGATTCTCCTCCCGTGCATACCAGTCATACGAAAAGATAACTTAACCCTGTCTGATAAGGCTTTAAATAGAACGGGTGAAGTCTGTGTAAATACAATTTTTGGCAATTGATTTTACCTAGGAGATTAATGCCGCGGCTTTAGCTCGCCGCGCCGCCGTGTCGTAAAATGTAAGCGAGCCTTATTCAATTAAATTTGGCGACATTATAGCAATCTCTGGCAGCTCATTTAAGAGGAGGATAACGCGATGACAGCCCACGCTTTGTTCATTGTGTCATTTGATTGGTTAGGCTGAAATTCAGTGTTAATTTATTTGACATACACTAACCGGTATTAAAGCTGGTCACATCATGAATATCGCGGTTGTGGTGTCAAAGTGTTCACGGAAAGTGCGGCCAATTTGCATTATTAAAAAACAGATTTCAATCAATACAAAATAGTAAACTGGAAAAGTATCGTGTCATCAAAATACTTCAGTTTTGACTGCACCTTCAAAAAGATTTTATTTTAAAATAGGATTTCGGAGATTTTATCCAAAAATACTGAAGTGTAGATCAGGTAAGAAATACCAAGTTCGCAGCCGGAACCTTGAAATAACAACGCACCATTAGCCAAGTCGTGTTTATCCTGCTGAAGAAAAGGGAATTGTTGATTTAGAACCTCTAACCGCTTGAAAAACCACAGACACAATACAAAGATTTAGTAGAACCAGTACCTTATAAAAAAGATTTCTGTCATGTAAAACCCTCCATGGTTTACATTATAAAAGTAACGCGCCACAAATAGAGCGCACATTTTATCTAAAATTGTAGCATATAGCAGTATGTGCGCCGCGAACAATTGTTGTCATTTGCGGACAGTCCACGGCTATTTCTAATCGATTTCAATTGTGACCGGCTTCCATGGTTCAATCTGGCGGCTGCTCCATAAAAGTTGCACGCCAGTGATACCCCATAGGCTCCGTGCGATACGAATTTCTCTCGCAGCCTCGTAATAGCCCATCGCTGAGCTTATTACCCGACGCCATCTATTGAGAACGGCTTTACAGGGAAATCCCGAATAGCTTGTAGTCGGCGCTCAACTTAATAATATCTGCTCGCAACTTAAGTATTTTTTAACTTTCCGCTTAACAGCATTATTGAGTAGATTTTTACAAGGTTTTGTAATGTTGCAATATTCAGATTTGAAACTGACATCGGATTCTGATTGTATTGATTTATCACTTACAAAATGTGGGACAACAACGTAACAAACCTAAAGAAATCAGGTGTAACTGTGGCACCAGAGATCCTGTTTAAATACGGAAGTAAAAAAATCCTGTACAATTTTACGCAACCTAAATTAATCAACTTCCAACAGGATAAAATAACATCATTAATACCTACTTTGTTTTAACTCGCAAGTTGATTAGCTGGTCCCTTTCAAACTTTCTGCTTTGTTATTTAATCAAAGATCTAAATGTTTCGCATACTTCCTCTCCAACTCCGAACATTAAGTATTTACAAAAATTGACAACTTAAGTTTGGAAGAAAAAAACCCTTTTCAACTTGTAAGTATATCAAACGAATAACTTAGCGTTGAGAGAGGTACTAGATGCTAATTAAAGTGTTCCTAAGTTTGTCAGATGTTGTGGTGTGCGCGGGCAGACGAAGCCATCTAGATGGAAACTTTTATCCCTGGTGGACGGCCAACTTGCAATACAAGGAAATAGCCCTATTCTGCACCGCCACTTAATTTAACAAGCCACTAGTCAAGTGAACATTGCAGTCTTCTACAACTAATTGATACTGAAGTCAAAGACTGCAATTATTCATAAAATGACTGAGTGTGTATCTCTAGCCCAGAGAGGTAAATCGCTAAACGAAATTATAGCTTCCGGATTGAAAGTCTCGCAAAGGTAGCGAAAAGCTGAAGCTAAGAGCTGCGTATTTGTAAGTCGCAGACGAACCGGATACAATTACAGAGAGCAATCGTCGCGGCGACCGTACCGTAGAAATATAAGCTCTCTTATCCGTAATGGAGCGGCTCTCTCTCATTATTGCGGTCCGGCGCTCGCTGGTTCTGTGCGGCCGGCGAGCGACCTCTCACGACACACTTTGAATATCGACTTGAAATCCTTTTATTATTCTTATCCCGCAATACGCTAATCCAAGAACATCTGAAACGGACAGCCGTTTCAGATTTTCCGTCAAATTGTATCTCTATAAAGTATCTGTTTCCTTTGTTGCATTTCTGCCAATTGCTTCCTATTTCCACTTGAATGGTAGTTATCGAAACGAAACAATAAGCAATATTATTACAGTTTTATTGGATGCAATTCGATACATTTTAATACAAACCCAATGGAGTAACAAGTGGGAGTTCAGGTGTTTTGGTGTACCTTGGAAGTTGGTCTTTAAAATAAATCCACAATAGAGATAGTGGCGTGGTGAAGGGTCTCCATCACGTTTATTTCAACGCACGATCTAGTTTTATTGTAGTGCCCTCATGTGAAAGCCAATACACAACGCGTGGAGTGGTTAATGCGCCGACCGTAATATCAATAAAGAGGGGTGAAGGAAGGAGGAACAGGGGTGCTGAAAACCTGTCTCCTCCTCCAGATGTCGCCTTCGCGTCGACTTTCCTCTGATACTTAAAATATGGCGTGTCATTTTCTAGGCTCCGGTTACTCGTTTGTACACTGAGATTTATTCTCCAGTTGTATGTCGCAAATCATTCGGGTTATCCAAAATTTACGAGGCATTTATATTTTAATGAAGTGATAACATTCTCGCAAACCGCAGACACGTTTCTCATCAATGAGCCGAGTATGGGTCAGGGAGTCAGGCGGTTTTATGCTCGATTGAATCTGACACTGTTCGAAATGTCTATAAAATAGAATATGAAATGTTTTGAAATAACAAGGAAACACGAGACGCAGATTGTAATTAACTACTCTAAGGGTCTGTTTCACAATGTACCGATAAGTTCTGCACAAGTTCCGAATAAGCTATTTGTTACTTATTTGTAGGATAAACACATTTTTTGCGTTTCACGACTTTCGAATAGTGCTATGTGTCATATAAAGTCAGCGATAAGTTATGGGTCGGTTGAAGTGGCAAATAGCACAGTTATCCGACACATAAGTAGTGTGTTTGACAGTTAAAATTGAATGACATTTTCTTTCTTTCGTTCGTGTTGTGTTTTAAACAATTATATACCTATTTCAATGGCAATGGACATTTTTGAGACTCTTGAAGATGAGTTTGATGAATATTTCGATAGACTCACAATACCACGCAAGACTCCAGTGTATCGGGAAAGAATAAACTATATGGAGACATTAGACGAAACGGACTTCAGGGCGCGCTTCAGACTCACTAAGAAAGCTGTGATGTTTGTGTATTCAATTATTGAGAAAGCAATATCTGTCCCTACAGAAAGGTAAGTAAGCATATACCTAACCTGCAGCCTGTATTCTTATAATGTCTCGGCTCCGTCTAGCTATTGTATATACCTACTGTAACTATACCTGATCTAACTCCAATGTTTTTTTCAGGAATTTGGCTATAAAGCCAATTAATCGTCTACTGTTAACATTGAGGTTTTACGCGACGGGAAGCTTTCTTACAGTAGTAGGTGATTTCTCTGGTGTAAGCAAAGCTTCTGCCAGTCGCTTTGTCTACCTGGTTTCACAAGCTATTGCACGATTGCGTGGGTTGTTTATCAAATTCCCAAGCAACACTGAAGACATACAGCAAGAGTTTTTCAATATAGCTAAATTCCCAAGGCTTATTGGTGCTATCGATTGTACCCATGTACCCATAAAATCTCCAGGTAATATATATTAAATAGGTACTATGAATGGTAATGTAAATAAAGGATTATTTGTCAAACTATGTACCAAATGATCAAATTGAGCTGTTTTTATAAATGCTGTTTACATTATTTTCAGGTGGAAACAATGCAGAAGAATGGAGAAACAGGAAATCACAATTTTCTTTTAATGTGCAAACTGTAGTGAGTGCAAAGTTAAGGATCTTGGACATAGTGGCTAGATGGCCAGGAGCAGCTCATGATCAAACAATATTTAATAATTCTTTTATAAAGCAACGACTTCAAAATGGAGAATTTAGAAACTGTGTAATTGTTGGTGATAGAGGATATGAAAATACTTCATACCTACTTACTCCACTACAAACTCCTATGACTCCAGCAGAACATCTGTATAATGAATCCCAAATAAGAAGCAGAAATGTAGTAGAAAGAACCTATGGGGTTTGGAAAAACAGATTCCCTATTTTATCAAAAAAAATTTTGCTATCTGTATCTCGTGTACAGGCTGTAATAGTGGCATGTGCAGTGTTGCACAATATTGCAATAGATATGCGAGATGACCATTTTGAAGCCATTTACCCCGTGGGTGAGCCAGATGAACACGATGTTGTGAATCAAAGTAGTCTAGAAAATGTGGGGGATGCAACAGTGCGAAGTAATTTAATTAATGATTATTTTGGTTCATTACTATAATAATGATAGTCATTTATAGGCATTTTGCATTCCATTAATATAGTAGGTTATTAAATGTATTCTGTGTTAAATAAAAAACGATTTATTTTTCAAATTTATTTAAAAAGTATTTTTTTTCCAACGCCCACATTTCTCTTTTGTGCTCCCTTTCTTCCTCTTCAAAGGCCCATTGCTTTCTTTTATTTAAGAATTCTTCCTCCAGAATCTTCTTCTGTAAATCTGCAATCTCTAATTTTGCATCAGCTACTCTTTCGAATGGCCTTTTCATCTTCTCAGCAGCTGAAACAAGATATTTTCTTTATTGTAAATATGTATTGGTAAAAATTACACAAGCTGGTATCAACATCATTTAATTTACCCATACAATCTAGGTCTCTTCTATAGTGGAGTTCCAATCAAACCACAGGTTGACGGTTGAACCATTACATTGCAACTCTGTTATACTGCACATCAATATAAAATATCTAAATACATGAACTAAAACAAGAACGATTAAAAGAACTTACATAAGGCAGGATGTTTTTTGGAGCGCAGAGATTTTGGCTTCCAATTAGTCCACTTCTCATCATTGGCAACTTTTTTGGGTGTAGTATATTGACCTAAAATTAAAAAGAAAAGGTGAGAATGTTATGAAGGTGTGCTTATCAACAACACGGAGACACAACAGGAACACTACTTACTTATCTTTCTTCTGGAATGCCCTTCCTCATCAGAGTCATCATTTTGTGTAGACTGACCTTCAGCTGAAAACGAAAATGGAGTTTTTAACAAGAGTTTAATGGATGAAAAGTTTGTTGGTAGAAATATTTCATTTTAGTTAAAACAAGTGGCAATATGGCTATTTAAGTTAAATTGGTTTGTAGAAAAAGTAACTTACTCATGTGATGCTCTATATTGGTATCCACTTGGACACAGTTATTGTCTGCAATAATCATTTCAATGTTTTGTGTTAATTGGTTGGATGTGGAAGGTGTTGGTGGAGGACATACTGTGTCTATTTGTATAGGATCTGCAACATAAATAAAATTAAATAAGAAAGAGAAGAGCATGACAATTGTATTATAATTCACTTACATACAAAATACAGATCGGCTCGTCATATTAGTAGTACAGAACTAATAACAATTTTAAACTTATGATCTTACCAACATGATCAGAATCAAATTCACTTTCGATTCCATCTACAGACAACAGTATCATGTCTTTCACTTTTTCTTCTACTGGCGTCAGAGGAGGAGCAGCACTAGGTCCACCTCCCGTGCGATACGTTTCGGCACGTATTAGAGCAGACTTTTTCCTGGTATTTCTTTTTATTCCTTCGTATTTCGCTTTTAATGTTTTGGCACTACGATAATTAGTACCGCTTTTGCTATTAAATAGTGCCTCCAATGTCTTCCAGCACTGTTCTTTTTCATTCCATGTGACTGCATCACTTTTCTTATTTTCTAAAATGCTTTTATGTTGAGCAACGAGTGAAGTTAGAAGCTCAACTTCTTCCCGGCTGAAGTTAACGCTTCGTTCACGTTTTGATGTCATTTTTCAATACATAGAAATGACTGTGCATAAATGTATTCAAGAGGTACACTCAAATCGCAAGAATAGCAAAAAAACAGAAACACAAACACCAACGACTAACATAAAAAATTTAAATTACCACGCGCGGCTGCTAATACTTATATGTGACTGTGAGTAATTGTCACTGTCAAACGCGTTTCGTTACCAGCAATTTTCATTTGCCATAAAATCGTTTGTGTAAGTTTTTATAACCGTTATGTGGATAATAACTAATTTTATAAAAATATTAAAGTAAATCAATGTTTCTTGTATAATTTGAAATATGTTTATAAGTAGTTTCTTTTACTTTTTTTTGTACTTAATGAAATGACATCAAGAAACGAAACGTTTGTATATGGTGTTGCCACCGCACTTACATATAAGTTTCAGATAGTTATGTGTTAGATAAATTATGTTTGTGAAACGCAATGTTTCTTATTCGGAACTTTTATCATCCGAATAATTTATGTGTAACATAGTTATTTGGAACTTTATCCATACATTCTGAAACAGACCCTAAAATAAATAAAATGATAAAAATAGAAAGAGAAATTTAAGACGACAAACGATATATTTTTCTTTAGATAAAATAACACTTTTCAAAGTCTATTTCTGTTGGTTCGCCGCGGTATTGTTTGCCTATTTAAATATGTGTCAGGGATTTCTCCCCCATAAAAAGGGTGATAAAAGCTTGCTATGTCAACACGCTGTACAAAAGTAATCTCAACAGTTTTCCTTCTTCTTCTCCCTCACTTTTTCTAAAATTTACACAGTTGTTGAACTACACGCTTAAGAAGACTCTTTGGTAACAAGATTTGCGTAAACTTCTGATTATTGTAAAAAAATGTGCCTTCCATTTTGGCTGCAAAAAGTCTATTTCATATTTTTCGAAATATTTTTTCCACTATTATAAGGCACTTTTATTTAACTTGGTCTATAGAGTATATGGATTTTGCCTGGGTATATATATAAGTTAATAGGAGTATCTGTACATGAATATGGCCAGTAACTAGTAAAGCCACAAAGGTTGTCAAAGCATAGTGCCACAAACACAGGAGTGGTGTACCTGCAAGGACCTACCACAATTAGGCCAAGCACACACGCACATAGGTATACTTATTACAAATTCAATGAAAAACTACTTTATCAATACTACTTTGATAACATTCCCCGAAGCTTCCATGCATTTATATGACGCAGGAAACGTATAGGAATTGGCAAAGAACCTGCGTACGTGGCAAAATTTAAAAGCACTTTAGTATGCCACATTTAGTAAATACCAAGAGTAAATCTTGAACTTTCGCATTATACTTTAGCAAAATACTACAACTCTTACGTAGCTTAATCCCAAATTATTTATAATCATATTTCGTACAACCGAAATCGCGTCAACTTAAATAGCAATCAAGCTCTAACAAATTAATACAAGCTTAATGAATAACTAAATGCAAATGCTTAAAAATAGTCCGACAATATCCAATTTAAGTTTAATTTTCAAACCATAAATTCGGTTTAGCTCCCCGGAGCGGCGCCGGATTGAGTCTCTGACTCTCCGCAAAATTGCAACCAACATTTTTATCCCTTTGTATTGTACTTCGGAAAATTTAAGAGAGGATCCCTCTATTCTTTGTAATTCTGTAACTCGTTTTGATTGTCTATCGGCAAAGCACTCTGTTAGCTATTATTTTCATTGTGGTTGAGAATTCTGAAGTCTATTGTAAAACTTCTATAATTATTGTTTGTTTTCGATTTAAGCCACTGTTTAGTGAATGAATAATATTTTGGTTTGGTATTTATGTCTTTAAACAAGATTTTGAGTCTTTTCCGAGGAAATAATCTTTGCATGGGTACTTATGTATATTGAGTGACCTTAATACAACATAATAACATTTATTTATTTATTTATTTCCACCAAACATACACTATTTTTACAGGTGCCACCCAATACAATAGCGTAGTTATTTCTACATATACTTATTTCTAACTCTAACAAAATTTTAACATTTACAAAACTTAATACCTACTTAACATGATGCAATGTAGATATCATTTTATAATATTGTCCCAAGAAAGATGCAAGACTTACCTTGTATAATCATTGTGTTAGCTGAGGTTGTATACCATCACACAGGAAAGCTTTCCCCTTGCGCCAAATTAGGTTGGCGAACACAACTTTTCTCTGGAAAGTAAAATTTACATTTTGACGCCTATATACTAAATAACTTGCGCGCAGCTATTTTTTATTTTACAGCGAATATTTTTTATTCAATTTACTCTTTATAAGGCTTCTTTGCTATATTACTTTCCAGAAACATCGCCCCTGTTTACCGCTCCAGGTCAACATTACTAGTACATCCAGGAAAATGCTTCAAAGAGCAGATGATTTTTTAGTTTTCTCTGAATAACTTTTCAAAAGCCAAGTACTGCGAAACCTAATCAAAACAAGAAATAAAAAGTTACAAGTGAAGTCATAATTTTCCACGTGATTTCAACTCTTAATCTTCTAAAATACGTTGGTCTTTTCAACGTTTCAAAATGTTGTTTCATATGAAAGATAAAATTAATTTCACGTGCAGGCGACGTGCGCGGAGAAGCCGTACAAAAACAACGATGTAATTCTTTAGCACGACACATTTTATCCTAGTTAAGAAAACCGCGTCGTCGCGCACACATGAGTTAACTCTCCCGGGCTGCAGTCGCAACGTGACATTTAAATATGAATATGTCGTTGCCGCCGCTTCCGTATGAGCCAGCTAATAATCTGTGATTTTTCTGCACATCTGCGCCCGTGCACGGTGCCTTAGCGCAGCGACAGCGCGCGACTGTCGCCTTCAACACGTCGCAATTAAAGCTTCGATGCATAAAGACTTGCAAATATGTATTTCACATTACTAGTTACGAGTTCCGCTTCTATAGTCAATCTCACTATATCGGAAAATTCTAACAGCGGAACGATTTTACAAAATCATCCAGTAGTGAAAACTTTTCTTCCATCCATGGCACAAACTTACAAGATAACAACCCCGCGACAGGCATTTGTTTGGGAGTAATTCGAGTCACCGGCGACGGAAAAGCATTTTCTCACAAATTGATGTCACTCCACGAACGATAAAAGTTTTGATTCGCGTAAAAGGAAAAAAGAAGCGCACTAGTTTATTCGCCTATTTAACTGCTCTTGAAAAATAGATAAAACTTAGTTTATTTGTTATCTATGTTTTTATTCACTGATTTCTTGCTTTTGTATTTAATTTCACGTAGCACAATGATAAGTGAATTCACCATAAATGTAGTAAATTATCCAAATGATTACCGAAGCGCATTTTCCCCCAACTGCTGAAAATGGTTTCCTCGTGTGGAATTCAAATCATGCCCATTTTACGGCGACAACATTTCTTTCTAGTTACTTAGAGGTGACAATCGCAAAAATAAAGTGAGTACCCGACAACATCCAATAAAGTGATTCCGGCCAAAGGAAGCAAGAAGATAACCTACTTACTGATCCGGCGTATTCTATTTGCCTGTAATAATCGCGATGACAATCTCATATTACATAAAAGATTTGCCCCTCTTTTCGATCGAAATACGATTTTCTCCCTTGGAAGCTATTGCCGCTCGTCTCGAATTTTTTCGTCATTGAAAATGGAGCTACTACTATGGGATATTTTTGAATATATTCGAATGAATAAGAAATTTTGGCGCCACGGAGAATGCATAATACGAAGGCTAGGAGAGGGGTGAGGGGGCTGTATCTTAGCGGGCGTCTGGCGGATAATAGGAGGCGCGCGCCGTGCCGGGGACACCCCGCGCGACCATTAATAAAAATATACACTTAATTGTTTGTTCGTACGGACCGTCTTTGATATTGACGCTTTGAAACGTAGGGTACACAAATACACAATATCCATTATTGGATCTGAAACAGATTTGTTTACTGAAATATAACACGATCAATTAACCTTTAGCGAATGTTGTCAAATAGTAGAGCTTTAGTTTACTATAAATTGTTGCCTGTGGAATCAATGACCTCCGATACTTGGAAAACCTCTTTACGGGAACTAAGTATAGTGTTAGACTCGTTTGGTCTATTTTGTACATTCGGTAGGAAACTGAGATTTATTTAGTAAATTAATTATTGCAATGCTAAGGTTTACATCATTTTAATTCAACTGTACTCAGATATTTGTTAACGATTAAAAATATACGCTGATTGTTTTTTATTGTATCTTTGGTATTAATTAATGTCCGTCGTTGGAAGTACCACGACGTGACATCTATCACACTTTATAAGTACCTACTTAACTAAATTTCAATCTTGATAGAACCCGGGTCTCGTCAAACATCCCCTCACCAAATTGTGCTAATGTGAGCACACATCCAATACCCCTCTAACACTATTCAAACACAAGTAGGCCGGTGGGTTTCGGACTATTATAGAGACATTGTCGCCATGCGTGTAATATACAGAGTGAAGGTACAACTTGACAATTGTGAGATAACGTGAAAGTGAGCGAATTTGGGAGTCGGCAGCGCTTTTGCAGCATTAGGCTTGGGAATAAGTTTGTTCATTACGAGGGGAACAATGCGGTAGGCTCGACGGCAGCGGAGGAAACGTGCGCCGACGCTGCGACAATAGGCCCGACGCCTTATCGCGCCGGAACGCGTCGGGCCGCGCCGCGCCGCCCGCCCCGCGCCGCCCGCGTCCCGCGCCACCTCCGACACAGCCACTTGACGTATGAGCACTGAATAAATGGGAAAACTTTTAGCTGCCGTTATGGGAGAACGAACAATTGGTCATCTGTTGCTGAGGAAATGCTTAAACGTCCGTTAATCTTGTACGACAGACGGACGATAGGGGAGACAAACTCTTTGTTCAACTAATTGTTACTGCCCTACTTATTCTTATGTGTGGTTAACTACAGCTTAAGTAATTTCGGAGCAAATGATCTTAATATTTTGCAAATAATACAAATAAGTATGTTTACATTGCCGTGTATCAGCTTACTGTTGAGATCTTACTGCTTTATTTTGTGACTGTTACCTGTAGGTACTTGCCATAATTATACAAAATATAGACGATACTTGTTACTGATTGTGGGATTAATGATTGCAAAATGTGGGCACCGTGGTGTTCTTTATAATTTGTTTTGTCCTCAATTCGTGGCCAAACTTAAAAATGTGGAAACGTTTTCCCAAAATAAAATTAATATATTAACGCAGTGGTCGCAAAGGCAGTCATAACGACGTTTGTTTACTGAGCGAGGGTAGCGCCTAATTAATTAATTGCCCATCCATTTGCTAATTAAAAATTTGCTAAGATTTGCTTTCCTAAAAAAGTAATCATCGTTTTCTTCTCACTTAGAAGACCTTTGAACGTGAAATGCAAAAAAAGTTGGAGCTAAAGTAGACAACTTAATGGAAGAAAGAAAAATATGTGAAGAATTTCTAAGAAGAATCCGCATATAATTCGGGTTTCGGGATGACGGAACCGTGATTAAATTGGTTCGTTGTCGACGAAACCTGCAAAATGTGCGGTGAACATCACACAGCAAGCGAGACGACGCAGGAGCACCGCACTCGGATATCATCGAATTAAATCTTACACTCTGTTCATGTAGGGACACTCAGAATGGACATTCACGTATGTATATGTATCGCAGGTCAATTCCCACATTGTGAATACTCATGGCCTATAGTTTATTTTGAATGTGCAAGTGCTTTTTTAATTTGACAGGTGAGTGAACACGCCTTACTCCAGTCTATTGTGTTGTAAAAGTATCGAAATTGAACGAGCGCTGTCCATTTGGAGGCTGTATGGAGCCGACAATATCTGGGTGGCCATTCGTTTCTCGCTCTCTGAATATCCAAATGATTTTTTTCACGATTTCATTGCATTGACTGGTGCAAATGGCAAGCGTTGATTTCTGTTCGTGCGACGGCGGGCAGCGGCGATGCGGAACACCGATAACTGAATTACGAACATTATCTGACATTCGGTTACTGGATATTTGCAATCCAATTGTTTTGGACTAATGGATTGATGCCTAGTTTAATTAGTTATCTGGTCTAACACACAATATTGCAATATAATTGAATGACTAGGCTGCACTGTATACGGTATAAGTGAATGTTTACGCAGCACTCTAAAACCCATTTACCTGTGCTCGGAAGAGGATGTCAATCTCTTAGGTCGCATCAACAGATAGTGCTCATTATCGAACACTTTATTAGCCTTATTTATGGAAAGCTATCAAAGAATTAATTAATATGGGGAACAGTTTATTACACATGTGAAGTATAACAGACATTGTACATAATTTCAAAGTTTTGTTTTATGGAAACATTTAATGTGGCCTATTTACAAAGTAGGTTTTTAATAATTATTCTGGTCTAAGAATTGGATTAAGAATTTTATATTTTCCTATTTTAGATGCAAACATCCAAAGGCCTAAGCTTCCTTTCATCTTAAGTCAATCAAATATACTTATGCTTAAATGTAATGCAATAGGTATAATAAATCAACGTTGTGAGAAATATGAACTTAGGTGTAATGCAATATAATAAACTTTTCTACGTTGCGTGAAATATCTCATGTGTCAAACAACAATAACATCAAACCGCCGACGCCTAATAATGTCCAAGCTAGACCTACCATTAATCACTTACTATGATTGTGGTACAATTAGGTGATAAGTCTGTGTTAATAGGTAACTATCGGGTTCTCATTGACAGATGGTGGATGGCACAGGCTTGTAGTTGCAAGTAATAATAGCTGCATATCAATGCAGATGACTATGAATGGGATCATTAGCATCCGACGGGCTGTGATCATCATTTGCGTGCCTACACAGGATTGCGGACATGTATTGTAACTACAGGTAATGTGGTATAGCTGTGTTTACTTCATCTTCTGTGTTTTTGTTTTGATTTTCGTAATCATTTTATAAACCGGTTATCGCATCAATGTCATAGAAAGAGTTATTGCGAAAAATACATTCAGTTGAGAAGGTATTTAAATAAGTAAGCCAAAAATACGCAAAATGAGTCTCGATTATTTTATGATTTCCAGTGAAGTTGTGTTAATAGAAGTAAAGTTAACGTATGTTAATAAATTGTCAGATTAATCAATTATAATGAAATGTTTTCATTATAATCCATCCAGTTTGAGTCATTCAGATGTGCATTCATTTTAATATACCTACTTGGCATATATATTGTTTTCTCAATTTCTCTAATTTTATATTCTAACAACATGTCGATGCATATTGTGTTGAACAAAAAAGTACACAAATATCGTAACAGGTGCACAACACAAATTCTTCATCCTCCTATTTTTTAGCTTCCGTGTTTGCATTCACTAGGGAGATTTTCTACATTTAACTTTTAAAATCGAATAAAAATGTAATTTCCCTGGCTCGCTGAAAGCTTTATGATTCGTATTCATCGGCAGCAGGGCAACTTATTCGTTAGCTATCTCGTAAATAAATCGGCCAGTGAATGGGTCGGCTGCGCACGTGTGCTCCGCATCACCTGACGCGATAGGCTGAATGCAGACCGTGCCGTCGTCCAATTTCGCGCGCTAAATTGTTCATAACGGAAGTTCATATCCGGACGTCGGGCCGCCCTGCGCTTCAGGCGAGATTAGGCGGTAATTACCATTTCCTGTGACACAGGACGCAGACACGGCTAGAGAAGAAGCGGCTTCTCTCCAGGACGTAGCGCGCTCCACGCCACCGGAGGAAGGAAAAATTTTCCACAACAATTACCTTACCTCCTACATTTATTGGTTTCCTAATTAGCAATCGTCTTCCTTCGCATGCGACAACGGAATCGGAACACAAGGAAGTTCTATCCGCTGCAATATAGGTACAACATTCCAAGTAGCGTTCCCAATAAAAGCTTTCGGAGAAGACATTTGTGGAAGCATTCGCTAGCCAAATGCTGGGATAAATTGAGTGTATACCATTACTGAGTCGGAAAAACTGATTATGTAGGAGTTGAGCGGAGCGCGGAAAGGTTGCGCTGTTGTGCGGCGCGCGCGCCTCGCTGCCGCCGTTGATATGATTGAATAAGCGAACACCGGGCTCCCTAATGAAACATATTGAACGTGTATCGAATCACTTAGGCGCGCCGGTGCGCTCCTGCACTCGCTTTTTGGGGCATGTCAACAAGCCGTAGGTGAACCCTATAAATAACATTACGGTGGAGTCTCGTTTTAAGAGAGACAATAAATTGAATTAACTCTGCCAACTTTGAACGTCAAAGGCATAGAATAAAAAAAATCAACTTCATTTTACGGAATATAATTTCACGCGGCATCAGCGTCTCCCTTTGTGACGCTTAGAAAATATTTACGGAAAGCTGTGCCCCGCAAACCCACAAAAAGGGAGAATCCTAATTAATTCATTAATGTCATTATAATTAAGACATTCGCGGCATTTAATGTGCATTACTTCCAATTTTCTCTGTCTGGGAAATATTTTATGAGGTAAATTAACAAGGGCTAGTTACATTACATTGTAGACTTTCAAAAAATGAAAAAGTTGTTGAGAGTTTTTAAATAAAAATCCAGGTATAAAAATAAAGAAAAAGTTGTCAAGAAATCACGTTGTTATGTTCGTTTGGGTGGGTTTTATGTAAGTAGGTTAACTTAACTACCAACGCATTTATTACAAAAAGCATTTACTTCTTTATTTACTGATTTTCGTGACTCCTCTCTTCTATTCAATTTAGTTGTTCCTATGAGGTACATAAATATTTTATTAATAAGTAAACTCTCTTAAAAATCGTTTCATAAACGTTTTCGTATTCGAAATTTCAATTTAGAATGTGGGTATCCGAAAAAGCCTAGCTTATTCCGACGTGGATATGTTTTGACACGCCAGTGATGTTTTCAATCATGTTTCAGAGAGGTGCAGTGTGACACACCGGCGTGACCGGCTCTGCGGCCGACACCAAAGCTCTTTGAACACATTCGCTAAAACTACTACCTAGGACTACCTTTGTAAACTACTTCGTACCGGATTCCTAGAGTAATTTTAAATCTGGAACACGACTGGTCTATGAAAGGAGGTCGTCAAGGGCTACCATCTCTGATACATTACTGCCCTTTATTGTGGAATAAAAGGATCTTACAGCCATAGATATATTAAATGAAAAATCTGTTTCTTATTTTCTTGTCTATAGAAGCACGTCAGATGACCCTACACCATATTATTTAGTTCTACCTCTAAAACATTTTAAAACCTATCGAGCTATCGGAGCTACACATATGTATATGTAGGTACCTGTAGAAGATACGATAACTTTTGGTATGATTATTGTGGTTTGTACAACTATATTTTTATTATGAACAAGTTTACTGTAACGAACGATGATTTTGTCGAACATATTAATGTTTTTGTTAAGATAACTACAATAGTATACACAATATTGAAATTAAGAACATTATTTAATGACCGCACATTGAATGGGAAAAAAAAACCGAGGAAACCTACATAGGATCGCATTTTATATCGGAGCCTAATAGACTACCACTAACAATCACCAATTTAGAACTCAACAACTAATTCCCGTTAATCATTACCACTTCCAATAGTTTCCAATATATCCCGCAATTATTATGTAGCACATAGTTAGTTTTCATCCCTTCGATGTGCGATAACAATGTGAGGCTGTGCATCCCGAACCATTTAAGCGGAAATGACAGATATATAGTGTTTCCCTATTAACTTGGCAACAACGCAAACGTACCTTGAAAACATATTCATCTCCGCTGCACATAATATTAGAGGAAATTGTAATTTGCTACTAGTTTTCTTGCAGGAGATTGCTTCAACTATTTTCCGGTGTGAAGTTTTCAGATTGAAATAAAAAGAAAAGTAGATAGATTGATGCAGGTTACCAAATATTGGACTCCAATCAGCTGTGAAACGGAATGGTAACAATGTCTATGTACATATACTTAGGATAAATAAAAGTCAAAAGTGAATACTCAATCATCGTTTTGTGTTAAAAATTGATTTTCCTAAAAATATATATTACATCATCGATTTATTTTTATTTGGAAGGCAATAAACTATCGTCTTTCAAATAACTTGAATGAACTGGAACAAACCGGATCGTGTGGACAGATAGATGCCAATAGCGCAAACATTATGTGGTGGAAACTTCAGTGTAAACTTATAGATTTGCTTTAAAATGTCATATATAGTTATTATTAATGCAATGTATGTTTGTTTGTCAATATCTAAGCTTTCAGGTTAGGTTCAAAGTAAGTATAACAGTCTTCATTAACCTGCATTACAAAAGAAGGAGGTATTTTTTTCTTATGTCTATTATAAGAGGCAATTGACTATATTCTAGAATTTTCTTCTTGATCCATCTGAATACATTAAATTATATTGTAACAAAGAACTGCAAGATGACTTTTCAATTGAAATAGAAATTATGATCCACTTCGAGATATTTCAAAGTAGTCGTTTTTTCTTGAACAACCACCACGCTGTTCTTCAAGACTAGGGGGGTAAAGCCATAGTAAAAAGTAAGTTTTACACAGTACACGTAAGTCGTCGTGTTTTATAAATTGATCTGACAATTAGCGCGTGCCTGTCGTGCTGTCTAGTTGATGGGTCCGTGTCTGATAGCGTGATAGTGCTGTCAAATTTGTTGCCACATCAAAAGAGAGGTGGCCGTCATAAGGATGGTGTTTGCAATGTTTTATTAAACAATAATAATAATATTTTGGACATTTCTTCTCAGAAGAAGATTAGGCTTTCTCCGATGCCATTCAACAAGGTGAGTCCTGGATTTTATTTTTATGTGTTGTAATAAAGTTGTACTTAAATTGATTCACTTTTGTTTTTTGTACCTACTTGAATTTATTCCCCATTGTTTTTGTTACTATTATTGTATGTACCACCAGTCAGAATTCAGAACACCAAACTCAGAGTAATTATCTTAGGTGATGGACAAGGTTTCAGGACTACGTGACTACGTATTTTTTTTTTTTTGAACGACGTCAAAAATCATCAAATGACCCCTTCCGCTGTGGGTTAGCAGCGGAGAGGGAGTGTCAGACTCTTACTGACTAAAAACCGTCGTGTTCCGTCATAGGCCTTTTATGTACCAGGGCCACGGTATCTCTTTCGAACAACCCGCAGCCCCGGCAGGCCTTGGCCCTGCTGGGCCCCGCTGGGGTTGCTGACATCTCTTTGAGGAGCGCGTGGAACAACGCGCGCCGTCGACACGGGTCTGTCGTCTAAGTAGACAGAGGGACGATGAGCCACCCGAACTAACCGTCCACAGACCCACGCCTACGGTGGCCGGGAGTCATCTCGCGACACCCGGCGCCCATGGTGTCTACCTGGTCCAGCGCGGCGGCCGGGATGAGAGGTGCGAACTCTCTGGCGTTCCGCCTCCTCCTTCTCGAGCATGACCGCTTCGCAGAAGGAGACGACGGCATCCCATTCCCTCTCGCCCCGGACCATGGCCTGAACCAGGGCCGGACGCGAGAGGTCGCCGCCGCCCAAAGCCTCGACGAGGACCCGGCGGTGCCCCTCCCATGCGGGGCACACCTGGACTGTGTGGTCCACCGTGTCCTCGGGGCTGTCCGCACAATGGTGACACCCGGGCGCCTCCTCACGACCGATTCGGTGCAGGTACCTCCCAAAACAACCGTGTCCGGTGAGGACCTGCGTCATGCGGTACGTGAGGGCGCCGTGACTCCTCCCGAGCCACTCCTCAAATAGGGGACTTACCGCCACGATGGTGGCGTGCCCTGCACTGGGTTGCGACAGTCGCTCCCTCCAGGCCACCATGAGCCACCATGTCCGCTGTACGTGACTACGTATTAGGTGGACAATCTGCTTGAATCCGAATACGACGTGTTTTTCTACTTATAGTGAGGTTTTGAACAGGAATTTTAAATAGAAAAGTGAAAGTGAAATTAGATTACAACCATAAAATAGACAGATAAAATACAAACAAATTTAATCAAACAACAAATACTGGTGAATCTGTTTGTAACAACATTGAAAAACAAACTCTATTATTTATTTCGTGAATATGTTGTCATCATAGAAATGCGCCATAGTTCCTGGAAATATCCAACAAAATACAATTTATCAAAATACTAATGGATTGCCCAACAGGACATACTTAATTATTTTACTATTTTTATTAACGAATTAGTAACCGGGAACCATACAGTCCACTTCCTAATTATCTATCACTGAACATTACATAAAGGGTCACTGTCCTTTATTGCATCAGAGATAACACACATGGAGGCTCCTGTACATAAATTATTATTTTTTTTTTGCATAAATCAAGTTAGTCAAACGTGCATGCATAGACAACGTTGCCGCAACGTTATAGGTTGTAAAGACACGGTAGAGGAAATAGCCTTTCCATATTATAACGCGAAAATCATAAAGGTTCCTATCCAAAACACCTACCTGCCTACAAATCTATCTTTGAATTTGGTATATCTTAAAACGGGAATAATTTCACGACAATACTGGACAAAATTGTAATAATGACAAACACAGAAGAGTTAAAGGTAGAATTCATTGGGTCGCGACTGTCGTAGCCGCGCGCGGCCTACGACTGTCGGCGGCCGCGCGCGACAATAGTCAACCTATGAAAATGTATGGCACCGCTGCCGAGGCCCGCGACAGTCGCGCGCGGCCATAAAGTCTTTGCGCGCGGCCGACGAATTTCGTGAGCCGCTCGCGGCCGTACGCATCTCAACATGGTCTAGCGCTTAATAACATCTATAGAATTTTAGTAAAACCAGAATTGAATTGTTTTTTGTTTAGTCGGCAAAACTTCCTTTTGTTTTCATTACAATACAAATGCTTTTGAATCAGTATTTGGTAGTATCCTTCTTCATTTTTACTTTTTAAAGATAGGGTCGATTGGTAATCTATTTTCATAATACAGCCACAGCAGCACGTCATACTCCTCTTCTTCAAGGATATCAATTAGCACTTCGACTAGAAGGAACGGACGAACAAAATCTACTAATTTCAAGACAATGCCGCGCGCGGCTTACGAAATTCGTAGGCCGCGCGGGACTGTAGCGGACCTCGGCAGCGGTGCCATACATTTTCATAGGTTGACTATTGTCGCGCGCGGCCAACGACTGTCGTAGGCCGCGCGCGGCTGCGACAGCCGCGACCCACGGAATTCTACCTTAATACCTCTAAGTGCGTACGAAAACCAATAATGACTAAACTGTCAGAACCAAGTTGCCGGTGTCACATCAAAGTAGCAAAAATCAACAGCAAATTTCTAGAAACACCCTGAGTTTACTCAGTAACTAAAGTAGTATTATGCACATTAGCATCAGCAAAAAATAATTAAAAAAAATATCCCCAAAAAGGTTTTTTTCCTACAATCACGTGCAATCAAAACAAGTTTGTTTGTTAGGTTAGAAAGCATGAACACATTGGAGTCGCACTTATTTATTAACAACATAAGTACATGTTACTTTAAGTACATAAGCACCATTACATAGGCAAACGTTTAGCGAACAGTTTGCAAGATAGAACATAGCTGAAGGGTGCAAATTGAAACACATCACGACGAGAAGTGATAATAAGTGCAAGGCGATTCATTGGCCATTTGATGTATCAGATATAACTAATATAAATTGGTTTTTATAACAATTACTCAGTACCTACGCTCTCTCCGGATAGATTCGTTCTATTAACATGGAATGATTGCAATATATGTATTTTGAACGCGGAACTTTCAGAAATTATATTTTTTTAAAAGTTGGATTCATACAAGGCTTTTTTTTTAACTGTTCGGTCTTAAAAAGTGTAACCGTGTATTTAGTTTTTTGGTATATTTATGGTATCTTTTAATTAAAATATTTAAATGCAATCTATTTCTTGCTAATAATTACATATCTTCTAAGAAAATATATTCATCCATTTCATACATTTTTCTTCCGTGGAAATAACGAGACAAAATTAATAAAAGTCCGTCTTATACTGAGAACTAATTAACTGATTTATGTTTTAATGCAATGCAGAGCAAACCATATGTAACCTACATCTGACTCTAGTTTATCCCTGAATTATATGACACTGATAAAATGCATAGTACTTATCAAGTGAAAAAGTTTCTTAATTTTGGTATTTTTCTATACATTAAAATACAATTTATTTAACACACACATAAATGAGAACTATCCCGGTAAGTATCTGAAATATTTGCACAAGTCTGAGAATAAGAGAAATAGAAACATTTATTCTTACGAATTATGAGAATACAGACGAACACAACGAAACTTCAACTACCTTTTGCCTAGCTAATTCTAAAAACTGCAATAGGTAGTAATAGTTAAAATATTCAAATTAGATAGATATACAAATTATTTAATTATTGGTTATAATATCGCATTATAATAATGTTTCACGTTATACCGAGGCCTGATATCTTAATTAACTACCTATCATGTTCCGTATAGAGTATTAGAATATACATATTCACATTAAGTAGTTAATCATGGTAGGATTGGTTATTTGCTGCTATACGATCATTTGAACGAGCACCGAGCTGCAAAAGCTGGATATATCTTCGATAGTTCATTATCCTTCACTGTTCAATAATTTTGTAATCAGTAGAGTTTCTAATGAAAAAAATTGTACCATTAGAATATACATATTCACATTAAGTAGTTAGTCATGGTAGGATTGGTTATAGAATTACAATTTCGTAGGAACCAGCCATTTTCCCGTTGTTTCACCCGCGGTCCATGGGAAGTATTGCCCGTACCGGGATAAAATATAGCCTCGGGAAGAGTGTGGCTTTCCAACATTGAAAATATTTTTTTTCAAATCGTTGCATTAGTTTCGAAGCCTTTAGGTTACGTACTAACTATTATAGTAATCTGTGCTTTAGGTAACAAACCAACCAATAATAAAATGTCTCTCCTCTTGTCTTCTTTATTGTATTAGTGTAGTGACAGCAATAAAACAAAAATTATTTTAAAAATTTCATACACTAATCCAATACAGAAGGAAAATATAACACGCTTGATCAGCTGCTAAAATAAAATATAAGATTCGAAGCACTTTGTTGTCTCCTAGAATCTGCCAGAAACTTAAAGCCATATATTCTGGAAGGTAGCATAAAATGTTAATCCATTCTTAAAGACACACGTCCAAGTAAGTTTTTCACTTCAATATTAGTTAGCGGTGGTTGTTTGTGTGAATCTCGGCAAGTTTAAAGTGCAGCGACATCGTTTGGCATCAGGTGCGATACACTCACGCAAATATTTTATGAAAATACCTAGATTATTAACACTAGTGATGTCACTTTTATCGATAGTTTTCAGATCGTTTTATTGCTTGTAGACTGAGTTTTATCATAATTTGTGGAGAATCTTGTTCTTTATTCATCTTGTTTAAAAGCAAGAGAGCACCATTTAATTGGAAATTAAATTAAATTATAAAGGCTAGAGTAAGATGAGAGTATAAACCTATTAAAAGTTATTCTGTTGCTAATCTGAAAAATACCTATGCATAACAATGAAAAACACTGACTTATATGCACCTTATCAACTAGGATATTTTTCAAATTGTCAATTTGTGACTACAAACTAATTGTTCAATTAAATTCCGGTAAATCAAGCTGCTTTTGGGTTGTGATTTAAACATTTATTTGAAGTAGGTACCTATGCATCTAAATACCGTACCATGAAAATATAAGTAAAGGGTAATTAAAAATAAAACATTATCGATATCGAGTAGGAGACACTCGGGCGTGCCTAGCAGCGTGCGGAGGGGTGTCGGCGCCGCGGCCGCATCCTACAGCCAAACGGTAAACACTTGGCTGTAATCTCGAGATGAGAAAACTTTCAGTTCTCTTAATTCAGAAACTTATTCAACAACCTAACAACCTTAGAGCGGACCGCCCGGCGGACACAAGACAAACAAACTCACCATTTAATCTTACACTTTGTACTACATTAAAATAAAAATCGGGTTTTCTTAACTAGCCTTTGAAAAGCGTCATCATCATCATCAGCCTATCGCAGTCAACTGCTGGACATAGGCCTCTCCAAGTGCACGCCACTGAGATCGATTTGAAAAGCATCCCGGTATTTATGTAAGGCAAATAAAGTAAAAGAAATAAACAATCTTTACTAATATGCTCTACAACATAGGCTAAAGTTAGCTAGTGAATCCCTTTCGATAACGTCTCAATGCAAAAAGAAGAATTTGATTATTATTTTCATAATTAAATAACTAACTAAGATAACAACGTAAATGTGTTCGAAAGTACGGGATTGAGACTAAAAAAAATAAGGCCATGGACTAGACGTACCTACATTTCTTTATCATTTAAGTCATCATTAAACAGTTATCCTTTAATACAGGGCAATTTCAACAACTGTAACACAGCCTTCAAAGCATTAACCCCAATTCTATGTTCTATTCAAATTTATTCTTACGCGAAGAAGTTTCTTTATTCCCCATGTCGTCCGTTATATAAGTAATAACTACTCTTTGCGTGGGGTAGATAATAAAAGAGATACATAATAGAGTCAGGTGCAATTTAATCACAAAAGAGACATAGTTAGCGAGCCATTTACCAGAAAGGTGATAAGAAATAGTCCACACTCACCGGAGCTCATAAGCTAACCATTGATCGCAAAATGTACAGTCTCTGTCTAAGTTTGGCTTAACACTTGAATTGAACATTTCAACCGAAAAGAAAAACTACATAATTCTCACGCACACCTTATCGAGAGATTTTCCGAAGATAGCGAGCATAGTATAAGATACTGGCCAACGGAACTACAAAGGTAAGTCAAATGCTTCAAAATGTACCTATCTGTGTTTATAACTTACTTAGATAAGATAAGCTAATTATAGAAATCAATGTTTGTAATAGGTCTTATTTTAAGATTAACCTGTCAATGTGAAGTTTAATCGCTTATTAATGCTTTATATATTTTTTGATAAATAATATCTTAGTAAATTCCCATCATAGATTCAGTAATAGATACTTATTACGAACGATAAAATTCGTGCACTGCATGCCGATCATTTTGCACATAAAATTAAATAAGCAAATAACATTTTAATAGTGACATACATTTGGTTATCGATATGTTGACATCAATTTAATCAGTCAATTGACAGTAGAAGTGTCGTGTTCAAGTGGAACATGCTCGCCGTGAGCAAACAGACATTAAAGGATTACCGGATAACTACGTAACGCAGTAATACCTACACTATAGCACGCTTACTGTAAACAACGATATATATCTCGTTCACTTACCTCAGTGTAAGCTTGCCTTAACCGAGGACAGTCCGTCTCCTCCTTATAGGATTTTTATACGAGAAAAAATGGATAAATAAATAACACATTTGCTGAACCAGATTTGTTTATATTGTGTTTGTTATTGCTTAGTTATACGACGAGCTCGTTTGTGTTATGTGAAGATTAGGGCAATGAAAACATATACTATTATTGTGTATTTAGTTAATAGATAGGTAGGCTTACTTTATCTTAATTAATTTTCAAATATTTCTACTACCAGGTTTTAAAGCTTTTTTTTTCACGATTAAAATATTTGGTACATAAAATATGACGTTCCACAAAATAAATTAAATAACTTTTGTCGTAATTCACACATACTATCTGACGTGTGAACAGTATTTGGTCATGAAACTGTAATTATTTGACAAGGCCGCGTGAATTTCGTGATATTTTGTAGATGAGTCCAGCCAACAGAAGACCACTGTGCGAGCCGACTGACTTACACCCGGGTGTCACTATCACAGACATGGACACTGTACACGAAGAAAATGATAACGACAGGTAAGAAAACCTTGTATTAATTTGCCCAATTTTAAGACGAGGCTCTTGGTCATAAAAGGTAGAACCGGTTTATTTACTTATTATAAGTGCTATATTGTTTGTGCGTTCGTGTCGCTTCTCAGACATTTACTGATGAATGCGATTAGATATTTTATAATCATACTAATAACTAACAAAACAAATAGTAAATCCTTCTTTGAAGTTATTCTAAATTCAAAACTGTAATCACAAAATAGTGACATGATTCTAATTTTAAAAAATATGCCGCAGTCCATTACATCAAGCAACACGTTCGTTTCTATTGGCCAGCCAGTAATCCATTGTAGAGAATTGAACATGAAAAGGCATTCTTTTTGAAAAGCGCGGGGAAATGGATACGTCGGCTCGCTGGACAGGCCTTAGTCGTCATAAACAAAGGGTAGCTAAGCATTTAATTAAAGTTTCTTTTAAACCGCATTTTCCTTTGTCTCGTGACTCAGTTTTATCTGTTATCTAAATACTGGATCTGCGGTGCATGTAGTTTATGCCAAGACTGCGTTAGATACGGCGCTACCGCACGCCACGTTGGATTTATTTTAAAGAATAAACATTTTATATATTCAAAACAATTGTGCCCTTCTGCAAACTTAATTTGTTTTCTCATCTTGTCTTAATTTGTACAGTATAGGCTGATACTCAGTTCTATAATTTTGATAGTCAATACAAAACCCCCACAAAGCATGATGATATAAAAGTCTAGATGTGTTATTCTTTGCGTATATCAATATTTTGAGTAAACGGACGTTATTCAAAATAGGTTCAGTGAGGATACAACGAAGCTTAGGAAGACATTTCCGGCGAACGGATGCACATTTTGGAGATTTTGCGCTCACAACCCTCCAGTCGAAATAGTTCAATACAAGTGCAGTTCAGACGTTTCTTAAATATTCATGTTACAGTATGTTTGTATTTAACTGATTTTTATTTATTGCTACCGAACTGTCATCATACATCAACACAAAAATATATAGTTATTGCAAAGGACACTGCAACATTTAAAAAATATAATACGCTTAAACAAACCAGCTTTGGAGAGTCCTTTTCTGCGCAACAAAAATATTACAATGAAAACAGGCACAATTAAAACCGGCTTAATTCTCATACGTTCAACAAAGTTTGCCATAATCTTTTTCCCATGAAAACATGATCATTTTGGTACACAAACGCCGTCAATGCGGCCGACATTTTTTGTGGGCTAGGATTTTTTCCGTCACATTTTCAAACACACTGTATTTGAGCGAGAAGTATGAAACGCATACACAAAGAGGGATTTTGGTGCAAGTCCCAAAGAGCTTCGAAAATATTTATGACGTTTGATAGACTGCTTTGTGTCGCGATACACCCGTCTGCTCCACTGTTGGTGCTACATTCCTAAAGGATCGACTGCACCGGCACTCCTACAAAGAAATATAACATTGTTGTCGATATTCAAGTTCTAATATTTTTAGGTAAGTAGGTACCAGGTACAGGTAATAGGACATAAAATATAAACAGTCAGTTCTTAGTAGTTAGCTTCTTTTAATATTAGAAAATGGTGCTTCAGTGGGCTTGATACTGCATGTTTATTTAGAATCCAATAAGGACACACTATCATCGCCACAGAGACACCGTTTTGAAACGAGCAATTAAGTAGGCTTATTATATTTAACATAACATTTCCTTCCTACATTTTTTAATATTTTTTACAAAACAGTGACGAGTCGTCGTACTCTGACCTGGCACAGCTGCGAGAACGCACCCGCGCCATGCTGGATACGCCAGCAGAGCCGCTGGTGACGCACGCCCACTCCCAACCCAGCAGCCGCAGGATGTCCTCCGACATCGAAGCTAAACTCGCTGCTAATTTGAATACCAGGTAATACTAGAGAAGAGTTCCTATGTCACGGTAAGTAGATATTATCTACACACAAATTAGGACGATTGCCACACCACAGTCACAGTCTAGGTCTATGGCCCTGCCAGCTGCAACATGTACATCGATGATTATGTCAGCTCCCTTGAAGAAAAGCTACTAAAGCCTACGCCAAAATTTTGCAAATGTTTTTTCTCCTCAATTCAGTAGAATATTTTCTTTTTCAGACCATTCAAAATTCCATAATTTATTTTGATAGTATTCATTTCTGCTGTATTTTTTTTCAATTTCATCCTAAAGTGACACGAATCTTTCAGACGACCGTCAGCCATAATCGCAGCGTTTCGTCGACCGTCGCAAGCGCTGGCACTATGCGCAGCCACACAACGCAGGTTCCTCTCTGAACTGACTCCTCACTCCAGGACATCAGTCGCATCCACCTCACATGAAACTCCGCCCTCGGCCGCAGAAATATTGGGACAGTAAGTTACTAGTTATTTATTTACATCCAAAATTTAATGACCAAATAGGCAAAGCTATGAAAGGTAAAGAAAAGGCATGATGTTATAATTTAAACACTACTTAAACTACCTACACAGAAGTTAATAGAAGGTGGTGTTTAATCGACTGCCCTTTTAGACTATGAAATCATCTGTTCTAATCCAAAATCGTTAAACATTCCATGAATTCACAACTTTTCACCCTTCCTACAGAAGACAGAACACCTGTTTTATCTTTAATATCCGTATCAGCTATCAGAAATATAAATCAAAACGCCAGAAAATCCTTGAGTAAATATTCGTAGACTGGAACAGTACGATAAATCAGCGCGTTGGCGTCACGTGCCCCCGACATGCGCTCATCGCACCGCAAGATCCAAATACTTGACATGGGCCTGCTAACCGCAAACTTACACTATTTCAGATGTAACTGCTTTTTTTATGGAATGGAAAATTAAGAAATCTGAAATGGTATTTTTTGTACTTCTGTTTTATATAAATTCTCTAAGTAGACTTTGAAAGGTCTAATTTCAGTATAGACCCAAAGATTAATTTCGGTAGCTTTGGAAGTCAGCAACTTTTGAAAAATACTTAAAAATATCTATGTACATTTGGGTCAGTGTAAAAACACCAGTCAATTAAACGAAACTTTGCACCTTTCATAACTATTCAAATCACTCATTATAATTTCTAATCACCTTTTAGAACTTCCGCACTTAAAAACTTGATCATTGTTCGTAAATCGATAACTTTCTAGAAAGTAGAGTAACGGCTTTAAAGTTCTAAGAATTTCTCTCATAAACCATCAGTCAGGTGCGGCAGATTATCGTACATCGATAGTGTTGTTGTTATTGAATCTTATTATACCACTCAATTAAATGCATATTCTCTGGAAGATCTAGAAATGCTTCGTCACACGTAATGACCAAAATACTGCCAAAACATTTAGCAAACCACACACCCACCGTATCTTGTCCGACACAAAATGATGTCATCCCTTAGTAACGTAGGTACAAGCACAGAGAGAAACCTATTTAGAGGTGAATATTATTCAGTCGGATAGCGTCATGTAGTCCACAGACAATGAACAGCCTCCATCGCGTCAAAACCATTGAAAAGCACCCTTTATTTGTTAATAGATAGACATGTACACAATGGCGCTGTGAACATTCACTGCAAACATCACTCTATGAATGTAATTAGATTGTGAAAATGTTTCTCAATGGAACTTGCCTTACTATAGCTTCAGTGTCACATTGTCATGTTCTAAACTTTCACTGTTCAATTGTTTTTGACTTTATTTTGTTCGTAATAACAGCGATGAATATTAGGGCTAACGTTTACGCATGCTGTTTTACAAATATATTTGCTTCTTCAGTAAAGTATTTTTATTTATTTTATAGTGAAGCTTTGAGCAAAGCGCTCTCGGCTTTGTACGCAAAGTTGCTGGTGGTACTGGGCCTGGCATTCCCTATCACTGAAGTCATCGCCGGTGGTGTACCAGATGGCTACTACCAGGTACGAAATAATAATAAATACATATTACACATTAATTTTAATTTCCAATACATCGAAGTTAAAATGAGAATTCCGAACATCATCATATTTTAATTTTCTGTGGTTTATAATGATCATTTATTTTTCCAGGGATTCTATTTATATCTGTACTTGGTATCTCTGATATTCGTAGTGTTTCAATACGTAAACATAATGCGTCAAAAGGCTGTCAACCTGATCATTCACGACTACGGTAAGCTTCCAATTCCTTTTCAACAACACAATACCTTCGAAAACAATAAGATCCGCCAACATGCTTAGGTAATTAACCACATTTGCTTAACAAAATGAGACATTAAAATCACATTTGTTTGCATAATTGCGCCTGCAAAGAATATTACCTTCTTTAGTTTTAATTCCACTACCGTTTTCAGCCATTCGTATTAACGTAGCGGAAAATTTTACTATACGTATGTTGCTTAACGACCGACTACATGTATTCAATTAATTTTTATAGAGGACACGCTTAAAGATGAGAAGAATGGAAAACTTACACCTGGACTAAAACCAAAAATAAAGGAGAGCATTTCTCGCTACGGCAGTTTTTATTTGAGGCTCGGTGGAATTGGTAAATTGGAATCATTTCGTATTAACAGTATTATTTGCTTCCAATTATTTCCTTATTTATTTCCAATTTCAATTTGCATAAAAAAGTTTATTATTTCCAGCGTTCGGAATCGGTTCTATGGTGTACAGCGGTTTAGAATTGGGTGAATATTTCGAAATGACAGATAAATGCCGGTCCATTCTGTCAGTGATCACGCCGGCATTACGGATGGCCCTCACGCTGGCACAAATGCAGTTCATGTTCCTCACTAACAAGGACATAGAATCCGGCACTTTTAAACTGATACAGAGATTTGGTTTTATGCATATGATAGCCGCGAATTTATGCGAATGGTTATATGTGTTAGTAGAGGAAACTAAACACGAAATACATCACCTGGAACACACCATACTTGCTCCTGCTAATGCTACCCTCCTAGAAAGCGACGGCATACCATGCAGAAGGTCCAATATTATGGGTGCACTACTTCAAAATGCTGCTCCTTTTCTATTTCCTTGCACGATAGAGTACTCCCTCATATGTGCTGTCATATTTTACGAAATGTGGAAAGAGGTGAAGTTAACACAACCTGTAAATGGATCAATAAGTATAAATGCAAAATAATCTCTTTCAACTGTAAATAAACTGTTATATGATTGCAGGTTAAATGTACTCCAGAAGACTTTGAGAAGAAATTCAACATTCCGAAAAATAAGTCTAGAAATAATTCGGTGACACCTGAGAAAATTTTGCAGCAGTTTGGTAAATTCCCCATTCTCTAGGTTTTATTTCAAATGACGCTCACACAGTTTATCAAACCTTGATTAACGAACCTCTTTTTACAGCTGGTATGTTGGGAGTGAGTTCCCCTCACGGCAGTCGCACGGCGCTCCATCACTTCTCCGTGGATTGCTCTCATGCTCATCGAGGCCTCTTCGCTGGCATCTTAATCATCGTCTTCACGATAATTTCTCTCATTATGTTCTTCGTACTCGCCCATCACCCTGATACTATCACTGTAACGTATACCACTTCATATTAATGATCATATTCTTTTTTAATTTCTTCTTCAATATTTATCAATTTTCTTTTTGCAGGACGCAATATTCGAGGTCAATATATGCGAGTTGATTTTATACTCGTTATCATTGATAGCATCAATAACAGCTCTAATACAAATGAGAGAATTAGCTTATAAGAGGAAATCACAGGGTACGTTAATTCTGATTTATAAACTTAGAAAACAGCAAATTCAAATATTTTCTCTAAAATCTTTTTTCTCGTTTCCAGCTATTCTAGGTCTGGACCCTTTTCTACTTATTCTGGCCCAGTCAGGAATGTTTGTGTACTGCATGTTTAGCCTTATAGGAAGCCATCACACTCAGAACCAAGCAAACAGTGTGGGTCTCACTGGATTCTTCTCAGAATTTTTATCGCTCAACCAGGTAAATATTTGCAAATGTGCAATGCACTCGTTGGTTTTACATCTTTGAGCTTTGTTTGTTTATCATCGAAATGCTGTTTTAACTAGAACATTTTTCCATGAACACATAATTTTCAAAAAGGTCTATCGTACAAACCATAACATTTTTGAAATGAGTAAGTCATGAAGTCCAATTCCATCCTTTAATCTGAAAGTAAATAGTATGACATCATTATCAAATCAAGAGTAGAGTCCGAGTCCGCCTACGTATTTATATGAATTGCAGTCTAATTTATGTGTATATTGTTTATATTTTCCAGACGATACTCCAAACACTGTTCATAATAGACGCTTGGTGGCGCCGTAGCACCACGTCGGAACAACGGAGGAATAAGCCGGGACGACAGCTCGTCACGTTCCTCCTCGTCGCTAATATGGCCATGTGGGCTATCAACACATTGGAAAAGGTACACTTTACTTCTAACAGTTGCTTTGATATTTTATTAACATTACCTACATAAACATTGCTGATAAATAAACAATATAAATAACATTAAGTAGTTAGAATTGTGAATCCTTTCCTTCTAACTTAGGTTCTAGGAATGTAGGTGCTGATTACGATGTTTACTTGACTCTTAATTCCGTGAAAGTTTACAGGTCTCAGTTTCAAAAAGTAAGCTAAAGTTAAGGTTACTTATTCATTGGTTTAGTCAGAAAACTCAATTACTTTACATAGATTTTCAAACAGTGGAAAATTACATGGAATACATTCAGAGTCACATATTTATCTTTAGACTGATTAGATTTTCATTAAACAGGATTTGAAAAATTATAAAATAAGGGGCCTACAAAATGGAAGGCAATAGGAAATTATTGACAGTCAAACATTACTTATCTGGAATTTCTTATATTTTCCAGAGTCGAGCCGAATTCCGTCCAGCACACTTGGCGTTCTACGGTCCCTGGGCATGGACCATCATCACCCACGTGTCCATGCCGCTGGCCATCTTCTACCGGTTCCACTCCACCATCTGCCTCTTCGAGATTTGGAAGAATTGCTTCAAAAACAAACCTATTTACTTAAATGTATGAACTAAGAATCTGAAATGTGTCACGTTACGTCCTATTAGATATAAGCAAAATGTAAAATAAACTAGGTAAGTCAAATATGAATAAAATTTCGTACCTGAAAGTTATATTCATTTTATGCAAGCAATAAAAATATATCTTATTTCTTCAAGTAGTTTCCCTGGCCTGAAGTTTCGGTGTTACATTGGAAGCTCTCACAAGGAAATTACATATATAATTAATCTATACCCTATGTTTTATTTGTATATTTACAAATTGGAAAACCTGAAAATAACTTGTAGTTATCAACTAGCTGTACTCCATGCTATCTGAATTCATTTCGGATATGACTTTAATCTTAAATAAGAGACAGTTAAGAATGTGTTTTTTTTTTATTTTCCCCTACTACGAGTACATCACGCATTCACGTTATCAGGCTAAGGACATTCGATTACAATGATAAACTTCATTCATAAGCTTTAGATAACAAAAGAAAAAAACACATTTGCGTGTTTTTATCTTACGACAATGTTGTATATAACGATCAAAGTATGCACTTTCTCTTACTGTCCTTGCATGACAATTACTTTATTAAAATTTATTTACGATTCTTTAAGAAATAATTTAACAGAAATATGGGAACCAATTTAAATGCAACTTGGTCTCTAAATGAACTTGATTTTAATTAATAGTTTAGATCCTGAGAAAGGGGATGGGCAATTTATTTTCTTAGTTACCGTAGGACTCGAGCAAAACCGAGAGGATCAGCTATATTAATATAAAGAGAAGCCACATTTAAATGCCCGCACTGACGTAATTAACGCCAATCGACCGTTGTCGTAAACCAATATCAGCCAACAGTACATAATTTGTTTACCTCGTCGGCACCATCGACACTCAGCCTAATGACCTAATTATTTTTAATTGTTGCAATTATAGTTACGACTTTTTTCATTTAAATTCGATACTTATTATTTGCTTTGAAGTCCGAAGCTACCTAAACGAATAGCAATCCTATCTGAATGGAAGACTAATTAAGATTTTTGACAGTTTCTCAGTTGAAAGATAGCTAGCGTTGTTTTAGTCGCTCAAAATCATTTACGCGGGAACTCGCTGAAAACTAACCATTACTGAATAATACTTAGAGTATTTTCTTAAGTCTAGGCTAATTTGCCAACACAGGCTCAATTTTTCCTTATTAAAATTCACCAAAATATTGAGTAAGTGTGTGCTTTTTGAGTCACCGTTAAAACATATACTCGTATAATCCATGTGAAAAGAATTAGGGATTGTTCACACCAAACGTATTGTCCGCCGCTGACTGTGAGTATACTCACTGTCTGCCCCAGTGTGAACGTCGACTCAATCTGCAGTACCCGTACTCACCAAGCCGACAATAAGCTATAGCGTACGATGCGCTACATGTGTGAACAAAAGAATAGGCTCGTGTAGGTTCACACTAGATGCGTACGCTGAGCGGCTGACTATTCTACACACAAAAGAGCTCAGTATTTGAACCCCCCAATCTTCATACATAACAGATGCTATGTCTTCCCAAGCGCATCTTCGTAAGTTTCTATCACTAAATTCTTCTGAATTCGCATTCCAAATACATTCTCTAGAATGTACTTCTGCAATAAACTTTTCGATGTCGAACATCGCGAGGTGTCACGTGTCACGTCTGTCCTCATTGAAGTTTGTTTCTCGAGTGTATTGCGGCCGAGGCGCGCGGCGGTGCGGGCGCGGCGGAGCGGCGCTATTCGGCAACTGCGTCCGCGTAGCCAATCCGCGTCCGCCGTGCATAGTCGCGTAGTAAAATAATCGGCCACTGAGAGTCAGCGACAACAGACGACGTAATAGCGTATAGTCGGTTCGGTGTGAACGACAATCCTTACTAATATTATAAATCGGAAAGTGAGTTTGTTTGTTTATTTGTTTGTTTGTTCCGCTTTCACGCCGTAACTACTGAACCGATTGCTTTGAAATTTTGCAGACGTAAAGTTAGAAGTCCGGATTAAATAATATGGTACTTTTTATCCCGAAAAAAATAGATATTCCCGAGGGAAAACAAAAATATTGTTTGCTTGATGGATGGATTGTAGATGGCGCTGTGTGTCGTTTAAAACAAGGTAATATATTGCAAACGAATATAAACATGTAAATTTAGAAGCTAAATGATACGATAATGAATCCCCGAAAATGAGGAATTCCCGAGGGATGATTTACAATTTGT
The DNA here is from genome assembly GCF_022581195.2 of Helicoverpa zea. NCBI lineage: Eukaryota > Metazoa > Arthropoda > Insecta > Lepidoptera > Noctuidae > Helicoverpa > Helicoverpa zea. The sequence continues at coordinate 5,757,433 of NC_061459.1, read as the reverse complement.
TTAATCGTCTAAACTGTTTTTTTTTACATCTACTTATATATTGCAAACGAATATGAACATATAAATTTAGAAGCTAAATGATACGATAATGAATCCTCGAAAATGAGGAATTCCCGAGGGATGACGTACAATTTGTTTTATCGTCTTAACTGTTTTTTTTACATCTACTTATCCTGAAATAACTATAATTCAACGAATTACTAATTGGTATAAGTATTAGTTAAGTTATTTAGTTCTTGAGGTATGCGATAGATGGCGCTGGGTGTTTTTAAAACGTGGTAACGATGTGTTTTTAAAATACGTAAGAAGTGGAATGATAGCTTTTTAAAACGTGGTGACGTTGTTTTTTTTAAGATACGTAAGAAGTGCAATGATATCTCGCGCTTTAACCTGTAGCTCATCGTATCCAGCGTTACATCGCGCTTCTTAGATTTTTCCGTGGGAATGAGAAGTTTTCTTATAGTTGTGATTTATACCGCAATATAACCGAATTCCACGCGGGCGAAGCCGCGGGCGGAAAGCTAGTTTCAATATATATGGAAAAGCAATAAACTGCGTAACGCGCGCTCACAGTCAGCGGCCGACAATACGTTTGGTCTGAACGATGCCTTACCGTCATAGCGTCTGAAGCCTAACTTCGTGTCAAGATAAAAGTGCTATCTCAGATTGTAACAACGTTTTAGCCAAGTATTAGTCTTTGTGTTCGGTTGGGGAGAAACCATTTGTTGGTTTATCATGGACGACGTCATACAAGAAGATGTGGAATGGTATGTAAAGATACAATAATAAATATTTACTAATTCTGCTTGACATTATTTGGTCAATGTTTAACTATGGGTCTAGATAGTTTAAATACGTTTTTCGTGATAGATTTCTAAGAAAAAAATACATTCTTTCTATGGCTGTTAATACCTTATGAGAATATCAGTGCACATATTATATTTATTTAATGTTTAACCTTCTAGAACTGAATTATGTTTTCTGTAATTAAATATTAGTAAGGATTATGGATAGCGGAGAAAGAACATAGGCTACTGACTACCTCAGGGAACCGCCAAAACAAATTAAATAAGTAGTAAATAAAAAGCAACTAAAAATAGAATACTGGAAAAAACAACTGCAATTGAAGAACAGTTTATATACTCTTGATCTCCGCTGTATTGAAACAAATGACCCAGTTTCACCTCGTACGTCGGCAAGGATAAGAAAACGCACTGAAATTATCTCCACAAGTCTGAAACCAAGACCAGCTTTACGTGTTTACATTATAGCTAAATTTTACCACAGTTTAAAAAGCCAAATGTTTACATAAGGCTTACCAGTGTATATAAACATGACTATATTAAGACAAGCTGTAGTCGGTTAGCCTAGTATCTGTTGGGGTCATTTAATGAAAGTATTTCATATACGGTAGAATTTAAAAGAAAGCAATCTTTAATAAAAGTTTCTGCTAGCGGTTTCACCCGCGTCCGATGTAAAAAGTAGCCTTATGAACTCTCTTATGAACTCCTCTTATGTACTCCTCTTATGTACTCTTCTATGTACTCTTCTTGTGTACCTACTCCTCTTATGTACTCCTCTTATGTACGGCTCTCTGTACTCATCCTTTATACTCTCTTATGTACTTCTCTTACGTACTCTTTTATATACTCATCTTTTGTACTCTCTTATGAACTCTCTTATGTGTTCCTCCTATGTACTCCTCTTATGAACTCCTCTTATGTACTCCTCTTATGTACTTTCTTGTGTACTCTCTTATGTACTCCTTCTATTTACTCCTCTTTAAATGGGCTATTTAACACTAACATACTTACTTTTTTAATCATACGAGTAGTTCTTGAGTCCAGCGCGTTTGTGTAAACAAAGAAAATTTTCAGTGAGTTACCTAGAAAGGTCTTAGATGAACCTACTAACGGATATTTTTACAACAGGAATAGCAATAAATACCCACATTTTTACATGATCTTAGGACAAACGACCGACGAGATTCAAAGTCATGTTACGAGCATGGGAGCCATCACTACCATCCTCTGAGGCAGACGAGCACCGCGTTGGAACGAAAACTGCGACACAACAGGTTCGTATGCAATCGCAGTTATAATTAAACGCACAAACGCACAAAACAAACTGAAATTACATGTAAGTCTTGTTGCCATTTAATTGCACGGAGAACATCATCCTCCGAGCCTTTTTCCCAACTATTTTGGGATCGGCTTCCAGTCTAACCGGATGTAATGTGGAGAACAAAATCTGATTATTTTATGGAGGAGAAATATGATGACATTTTACTCATGGTCTTGTTTAAGTTGTTGTAGTGGGTTTCAGATGATGCGTTGCATCGTGCATAAAGTTACTACAAACCGTAGTATTTCTTATTTAATTTACAAAAATACATATATAGGACGGCTCTTTCTTCTGAGGTATCTTCTTCTACATGTAAATATTTAAGTTGTGTACAATTTCTTCATAAAGAAAGTTAAATTCATACATAATAATTAAACAGACATGGTGTCTTTTAGACATGTTTTAAAATAAAAATTATAAAACCAGCTACTAAGTAAATAAAAAAAACAGTTTGAAATCCGACATAAACAGAGATCATGAACAAAAAAGTCATGTAAGGTGCCTTTGAGATGGAGAACTAATTAATCGCTTCGAGATAAGCCGAGGGTAGCTGTGCACTGCATCTGCATATATACGGCCGGCTCGTTAGGAGGAACGTCTGAAAGTGACACCGCCGCCGCTAATTACCCATGAGGACAACATCTTACCGACTCTAACCGATGAATATTTAGCGGAGTATATTTTTATTTATTCGCTCGTCTATATTATATGTGTACTTACATATTTGTTTGCGTCTTCAAGTAAAGATCCCTTTATTTAGTCGGTCTGAAAACTTTTCTTTTGCGTGGTACTCAGTATAAAATAAAATATTTACAGCACAAATATATACCTGAAAATATGAAACTCACATGCTTTTTATCAATTTTAGCAAATACGACCACTACTGTGCAGTAAAATTTATAATCATCTGGTCTGAAAGCCTAACACTTTCTTTTAAAGATAGGATGCTGCAATTCAATCTACTGTTTCAAGTTCATAAATCCTTGCAACTTAAAAAAGGGACATTATCACTAATATAATATGTCACGATCTTTACCTACAGTTATTAGTTATCTCAAAGAAGTCGTGTCTCCCATTGCCACGTAGCACACTTGCTAATTACCGTTTGTCTTACTTATAACTTACTAATATGTACTCGTAGTATGTAAGTGTTCGTACTCGTTTGTACTTTTGCACCGCGTAGGTACGTGAAAATGTTCTTCAACCATCTTTGATTCAAATCTATCTTGCCATTTCTTTAAGCATAAATAATATATTAGGTATATTATATTAAATAACAACAGACTGAACTACATATGTTTCACTATAATAAAGAGAAACACGCACAGAAACAAATAAAAATGCTTTCTCTAGTCAAAATCCGATACCCTAGTAGAAAATACGTAGTACAACTAAAACACTTTTACAAATTAATCTATGACGTCACCTAAATCACTTTCTGATTCGTAACCAAAAGAAGTTTAGGCTGAATGAATCTTACTTCCTTAATATATTAGAGCTTTGTAATCTAACATGTAAAATGACGTCATAAGGTCTAGGATGATAATGAATCAAGCTGTTTGCTTAAACTGTATCCAGTGATGACGTCAGGCATGACAAAACAGATTAACGCTAGAAACATCTCGTTGACAACACCTAAATGAATGATTTCGCGGAAAAGATAACTATGACATTATGAGTAGTTTCACGTTACACAAATAAGGGCCAATAACCAGCCACAAGATGACCAAAGTATAGAAACGTGTTACCACGATCAGGAAATCACCCTTGTAATTGTCACGAAATACGAAAAATTACTTTGTCTGACTGAATATTTTCAGTTTCCCTATTGGGAAACAGATAAAATAATCATAATATCTACAGACTAGACAGCCACTGCCCTATAACTACCATAACTTATTCCTTTCACTAATAAAACCACAATAATTATGAAGAATGTTCCTTTGAGCTTTCCGGACGTAGTGGATTTCCTTTTTTCGTTCGCTCAATTTGGATTTAGGGTCCAATTTGAATGGTTTCCTTTACAATATAGGTATTATCTCTTTGCGTACCATTAAGCCCAGTTCCAATATCAGGCCTAAAGACGTATTCGACGGTCTGCAGTTCCCTGAAGACAATAACAGTTTACCAGTAACCCTATTTCAGTTTGAGCATTGATTGAGCCTCGTACAAAGGGTGCAATGTATAGATGCAGCAGAACTCATTGTTATGAACCGTGCCGATTGTTAGTAGCATCTGAATGTATTGATCGGTATGGTGTAGACACCTGTGGGAACTGCTGGGATATTACCTACTTGTAACCAGGTCAAAATACATAGCGTGTGCCATTTAAAATGAATTGAACAAAAAATTTGAAACATATCCTACCCAGGTAAATTCTATTGGTTATGGCCTCAGTGTGGTCCAGTGTGGCCTGAGACGCGCTGAACCATTATTTCATAATAGTAAGCAATTTACTGAAAATATGAGTCATTTCTTAGTTCTGTCTTACCGATCGGAAAATTCTTGACAAACAAAAAGTCTAACATTGAAAATAGCATAAATAGATATGTATTCCACAAAATAATGAAGTAGACCGAATTCATGCGTACAAGTTCAACCCTGTCACAGTAGGAAACTAATTACTAACACACGCTTGCGACATGTCGCTGCGTTTTGTATCATCCTGAGCAGTTCGTGATTTGCTCTGCGACGCACAACATCTACAATAGACAAAAACCGTGAAATATTCAATTTTAAACGTGAATTATACTTCAAAGCCGTTTTAAAGGAGGTTAAAAGGATTTGATGACGAAAAATAGAGAGAAATCTAATCAAAATGCATCGAGGGACTGGCGACGGAGGTCTGAGCCTCTCATCGCTGTGCCTGAAGATGAAAGGTGAGGCAGGGCGGCGAGGAGGTTCATTAAAACCCACTATTAGTAGATAAGCGCGCGCTCAAACAAAACAACTTCGTGTAACGTTAAATCGACACCGCTTTATGCAACAGTTTTAATATTATTATGTAAGGAATTTGTTTTGTATTTATTTTGTAGCGGCTCCGTGTAATTATGTAGTGAGCTGTTTTGTTTAGCGCGAATCCAATTCACGCCTGTTTATTTTGATAAATAATGGATAAGAATGATTATCCTCAGATTTTCTTATAAAAGGTTTTCTAGTAAATAACATCATCATAAATTAAAGCATTACCTGCATATATGTCCGTAAGATGCACATCCCATATAACGTTTTCTGATAGACATATACTGTCTTAAAGATAAAATTATGAGAAAAAGAGCAATCTGTAAACAGTGAAACGACTTACCTACAGAAAGTTTTTTTTTTAACACAATGTCCTGCTAAATAACAATATCATACATTTAATATAATAAAGCCGTAGAGTTTATTTGTTTGATGGTGCTAGTCTCAGGCACTGCTGGATTGATTAAAAATCTATTTCATTGTTATACAGCCCATTTAAAACACACCACAAGACTTCTGCTACTGATCATAATCTTTCCTTCCCAAGCTAAAGTTTACCAGTGCAGTTGGGTAATAAATAGTACCCACCAAAGAACTACAACGATATAGTTTGTGTCATTACAGAGAGCACCCACCGCACTCCCTTCCTCGCCTGAGCGTCGTGATGCCAGCCAGCTCCAACTCCAGCATGGAGCGCATTCCCAAACCCGCGCGGAGGAAACCGCTCTCACACGGCGAGTAAGTTCTGCTAACATTGCGCTAAGGGTGCTTACATAAAGAAACAGGTTTCCGGTACAGACAAACCTGTACGGGTAGGTACCGATCAGTGCAGGTATAAAGAAACAGGTAAGTTGAAACAGGTAAACAACCTGTTTCTTTATAAGTGAGTGAAAAGGATTGTATTGAAATATTATACCTGCACTGATCGGTACCTACCTGTACAGGTTTGTCTGTACCGGAAACCTGTTTCTTTATGTAAGCACCCTAATAGTGACTTGCCAAAGGGGAAAAAAGTTCTCCTAATATATGAGGATTGTGCATGACTCAGCAAAAGCTATACAGCAATTATGCTGACCATACACATCACTAATAAAAAAACATGATATTTACTGATGTAAACTAACCACTCTAGAGTCATTGGTAATTTTCGAAAGTTACTTTGCCGTGCACTAACCAGCAAAGGCATGCACTAATATTAATTATCTAATTTAATTAGCTTCCCAAATCCCTAAAATAGCGTCAAATTTAGAACAGTTTTGATATTAATTAGTTAATTTCGTACACTATTCAGTAAAGTCCGTAAATCCGGATAACCTGCGCTACAATAAAGGCGTTTCCCCGCTAAATATTCCTCAACGATTTTCATTAATTTTGTGGCGTCATATTAATTTTGACTAGCTTCGTGTTTTAGGTTATTACGAGCTAATTGATACAATATATCATATTGTTCCAGTGAATCGATGACCGTGGTCCTGTCAGCATTTTATGCTAAATTATTAATAGTATTAGGAATAGCGTTGCCTGTAACGAGCACCATACAAAATGAAGTTTATACTAATGTTACATCTGATGTGAGTATGTCACGTATTCATTATCTAGTTATGTTCGCAAAACCAACCTAATTTTGGGTTAATTTCAGTTAAATTGTAGGCAATTGATATATTTTTTATCCTACTATTTGCATAGGAGTAAATTAGAACTATCTATCTACTTAGTTGTGACTCGCAAGTTTTTTCCTTTAGGTACCCCTCAAGACAGACAATGAGCTATCCACTTATGAAAATATTTCGGAAATGGGGGCAATGACAGTAAACATAACTGTAGCGTACCTAACCTAATTCTAATTTATTTAAATACAAAAATAAGGAAACCTGTAAAATATAGATTTCTTGTGTAAAACATTGAGACCAGTTTTATCCTACGGAATTAGTGATAGTGTTTACCTACTAAAGACTCATCATAACTAAAGATTTGTGATTTCTTTTTTCAGCTATTCACAATGTATTTATACATAGTCAGTATGCTCTTCTTGGGATACACTTTTTATCATCTTCGAATAGCAAAAAGAGAGAAAGATGGTAAGTCTTATCAATCCTTATTTCAGATCTGTAACAACTATATATAGAAATATTTTTTAAACTAGCTTCCAACCGCGGCTTTACCCGCGTCCCCAGAGATTTACTTCCCGCACGTAGGTATCTAAATAAAAAGTTGCCTATATATTATTCTGATATATAAGCTATATTACTATAAAGTTTCATCGACATAAATATGAAGAGTAATTTTTGCATGAAAGAATAACAAAAAACATACATAGAATTAAAATTAAGCATACGTAATTTATGTTCACAGAAAACGTAAAGCGCACCCGCTACGGCAGTTTCTACCTTCACATGGGGGTGGCAGGGTTCGGAGTAGGATCCATCATCTACTCTTGCCTCCAGTTCGCTGGCTACTTCGATCTGTCAGGGGATTGTCAGCTCGCCATCGTGGCCATAAAGCCAGCTCTGAGGATACTGTACTTGGTTGCACAAACCGTCTTCATATTTTCTTATACTGATGTAAGTAAGCAGTCATTGAATCATATCCCCAATATACTACTGTTAGGAAATTATATGTCAGCTTTTCGATACTAGGTATCTACAAAAGTCTGAATTTGCCTGGAAATAATTTGATAACTACTTTTTAAGTACACAACAATACGGCAATTTAAGTATAAGGCAAGCATGAAAAAATAAATGTGGTCTCTATACTGAAAGTGAGAAGGTATACGAGTAGTTCATTATGCAGAAAATGCATTTTCTGCTAAGTCACATTTTACCCCTTTTTCAGAATTTTAAAATTAGATTTAGTTAAAGTTTAATTAAATTACGGCCCTGTTAACTGTGACCAGCTAGAAATAAAATCATCTACATCATCATAACCTTGACCGTGGAAGTATCTACCCGCCGGATCAACAGCTGCTAACTTAAGCCTCACGAAGTTTTCTATTGTGTGGTTTCCCAAATTTTGCTCACGCTAATAAGCAAACAATTTTTATTTCTTGCGTTATTTCCCGACTTCAAGAATTCGAAATCAAGCAAAATGCACTTATAATACGTTCATAAATGCTTTATGTTAGAGCATAGAAGTACAATACCTACATAATCTTATCATATTTTATTATTAAATGTATTTGCTGATCCAGTTTTATGAATACATATTATATTATTCCATATCATCATATTGCACACTATCATCTGCTTTAAACTTTTACCTAAGTACAGAAAGTATGTTAAGGACTGCAGCGGCAGTTTAAGTTTATCTTACAGTCTTCGTTAAACTAATCACTCGCTAATTGGTGCCCAACCGCATCGTGGCAGTTAACGGGAAATCTTCTTCCAAATCTCTGAATTAGAATTTTTTACTTATTTAGCGGATCTTTGCACATGAATACTTACATCCTAATATTGATTATGTAGGCTTACTTACTTGAAAGACTAATATATTTCCATATGTGTTATAAAATAATGATAAAAATGACGAATGTCAATTTACAAATGAATCTTTTTTCTAGATATTGGATCCCATGCGAGGGGTGGTGCTCGATAGATTCGGGCTCATGCATCTAATAGCAACAAACATATGTGAGTGGCTTAACGTCGTCGTTCAAGAGACAAGAGATGATATCATCGCAATGGCCTACGATCGTCCAGCATTTATCAGATATGCCAACGTCACTGGTCCACCGAAAATAATCATAACAAATCATGTGGACAATGCAACTTATTTATCAGAACAAAAGCCATCCACTAGCACCGAAGACAGTTTTTCAAATTTGACATTAAGCGTTTTCAACTTTACAACGAAGAATATCAACTGGACCTGCAATGTGTCCGACATGATCACTCCTCTCATTAGGAGCGTGAACCCTTATTTAAGGCCTTGTGGTGTTGAATACAGCCTTTTGTGCTCGATCATTATTTTCGTAATCTGGAACGATATCTGTACAGTTCCAGGATCGGTAAGTTTTCAGATTTTACTTAATGCACACTGAATCATTTCAATGAATTTGAATCTACCAAACCTTATTAACATAACTATTTACTTAGGTACTTAACATTTATTCAAGTTTACGTGTTTGATTTAGGTAAGTACTTCTAGCTCTCACATGTTCGATTGGTTCTGGAAACAAGAGTTGTAACATAAATTAGGTCACGGAATTAATTGAAGATTTCACTTCTAGAAACCGATGAAGGAAGTTGCGTCTATGGTGACTGCTAAAGACCGGCAGTGCTGTGCCCGAGCCAAGTCAAATAACCATTTCTCTGTAGATTGTGGAAGTGCACATAAGGGCCTGTTTATGGGTGTCGCAGTCCTGGCTGGAACTATTGTCAGCCTGATGCTCTTCAATGGATTGTTTCAAAAACAAGAACATATGAGCTTAGCTTTATTTCAGGTACGTACATTCCTACTAGAATCTAAATTTAAAAAGATCAATTCGTTCGTACCTATTTAAAACGTACAGAGAAATAAAAAGATTCCTTTCCCTACAGATAAACGTTTGGGAATCAATATTGTTCTTCATAATGACATTAGGATCGGGAGCCTGCATTCAAAGAATGAGGACATTGCCACTCAAGCGTGCAGTGTCAACATTGCCTTTAGAACACTCACTGCTGCTGGTTACTCAATGTGGAGTATACCTATATTACTTATTTCAAATAATTGGAGCTGGCTTCTTAATACATCAATACCCTGGAGAATCACAAGCAACCAGGTATCTAGAACAAAGACCTTACCTTTACCTTTCTATTGAAATCTATCTAATAAAACCGTCGACATTAACCAAAGATTATTGAACAATGTTCCAGGATCATAACGCCCCTATGTGCTGTTATTCAAAGTTCATGCCAAACGCTGCTAGTGCTGGACTCTTGGTACAGACGTTGTGCAGGCACGGGCCGACAACGACCGGGTCGGCAACTAGTTACATTCCTTCTAGTGGGGAACTTCGCTCTGTGGCTTATCAACAGAGTTAAAAATTCAAGAGCAGAATTTCATCCCTTACAGGTATGACAGGATTGTGAGTTTTTAAAAAATAAAACTAAGTCCACTTGTTGATATTATAAAGCTAAAAGCTAAGTTTGTTTGAGTCCGATTTGAAAATTCTAACAGTCTTAGTTAGCTCATGTATATTCATTAAATAATTTTCACAAATCAAATCAGTTAAATTGTTTCGGAGCCTTTACCCTAAACAATTAAAAGAAATACAGGTACCTACATAAGTAAATATACTTATTTTTTTGTTTTATCTACAGATGGAATTCTATGGAGTTTGGGCATGGACTCTGATAACACACGTGTCAGTACCGATCCTTGTGTGCTACCGATTTCAAGCAACCGTGTGTTTCTATGAAATCTGGAAAAACTCTTACAAACGAACGAGAGAAGCCAACAATATTGATCCAGATGAGTTAGAATTAAAAAACCATCACAGTGCTTAATGTTAGAATTATACTTTACAAAGAAAAAATGACTGAAATATATAAAACGAAGTTTTTGTATTGAATTGTTTATTGCTGTATGCCTTTCGCTTAATGATATGAATGGTGGCCCATTCTCACAAAATTTTTAGCTACGAAGTTTCTCTTCCGACACACGAGTTCGTCGTGCTTAATCAATAAATCCAGGCTTCATAATAGAAAGTTTAAAAAATGAATACCACTTTGGGAATTGCTTCTAGAAGAAAAGATATAGCACTCCTTTCCACCAAAGTTAGCTCATATCATAACTTTTCTTAGAGTTATGGTGTCCAGGCCGATTGTCGGCCATGGCCACTGTTCTTTTTTGAAGAAATTAGATTTCACGTTTATTTACGCAAAAGCTCCCTGCTTATCCTCCCAGTCTCATAGCCCGATAGGATGACAGTAAGACCCGCAATCACGGCAATCAAGCGCAGGACTGTCATTTACGTTGAACTCATTGATAACGACAGGACTGTTGTAGTTGTTACCGTAAGATTACAAACATCGTTAGATTACAATCTATCTCGAGAGATTGCAAACTGTCGAATTATTGTGAACCGTAACATCTGATTGCAATTTAACGCATTATTTTTCGCTATATTATAATCTATCGATGAGAAATTGTCAAATTGTCAACTGTCCGAAAGCTCTCTCTGATTGGTCAGTCTTTTTGTAAGATCGACCAATCACGACCAGCCGTTCTGTTCCCATGGAGTTCCCGTAGAGTTAGGAATGAAATAGAGGTGTCAGTTAAATAAAATAAATGCTCTTCAAAAATTCTTCAAGTATTAAATTTATATAAAAATAACTCTTATAAAAATACAGTTAGGTATTTTGTCTTCAAATACAAACTAATATTTAAAAATAAAATAAAAGGGGTGCTAATTAAACAGGCTTCTTTTTAATATCATTATTCGCCCCCAAAAATGTATGTTGCCTTCTAAATTACTAAGTCAGCCACAATTAATAAAGCGTCGAGCATCTAAATAATACTATCTTAGCCACGAGTTATCTTCCACTCTAAATACAACTCAGCATGGTGGTTATTTTTTTGCATCTAAATTTGTAGCATGCATTCTAACAGTAAACTTCTTAAATACTATTAAATGACATCATAAAAATATTTATTTACCTTCTAATTTTTTTACTCGTACCTACTGAGTTTTTTGTTTAAAATATAACACATCCCATATTAATTGACCCAGCATGGAAGTAAGCATGCAACATGCAGCAAGCATAACTTCTGTCACGGCTCCGGCGCTGCGGGGCTCCGGCGGTCCCATGCGAGCTTATCGTCGCAGATGGTTTTCACGCTCACCACCGCAGCTTCGGCTTGCTGGCCGGCTCCGCCGGCCAGCCTCAGCCGCGGCGGCGAGCGCTGAAACTACCTGCGCCTCAGCTCGCAGGCCGCCTCGCCCCTCCGCGCCTACGCGGTTTTGAATTGCACTCTAGGGGTAGGGCAGACAAGACTACGTGGAGTCGGTTTTGCAGCGATTCGTTTTCGTCACTAACTTCAATTTTTAATACAATTTTTAATTGTGTGTAATTTGAGTCTTAAAAATTAAGTACAATTTTTGATTTTATAAAAAATTAAACCGTCACTTATTTTTGCACGTCAAAGAGCTAGCAAAGAACATTGTCTTTTTTGACGTTCTACCAATCAGCGCGCAAGATGCATTCCGTTCTACGCCAGTTGACAATTTGACCGCTCTACATCGCTCTCGATCTTACAAAATGACTGACCAATCAGGGAGAGCTTTCGGACAGTTGACAATTTGACAATTTCTCATCGATAGATTATAATATAGCGAAAAATAATGCGTTAAATTGCAATCAGATGTTACGGTTCACAATAATTCGACAGTTTACAATCTCTCGAGATAGATTGTAATCTAACGATGTTTGTAATCTTACGGTGACATAGTCATTATCTATCTTTCGTGGTTCATCAGACTTTTTGAAGGACAGTTAAATCTGACCAATTTTTTTCTTCTATTTTTCTCCAAAAAAGAATCAGTCACCGATTTCGGAACGTGAGCGGGCAGCCTAAGCTTAGAAAAGATAAAGAAATACGTGGGTTTCTCGACTTTGCCCACGGAAAATGTTAAAATAAGAGAGATAATAAAATGTTATACTGAAAATAGGTTGTATACTAGAAAGCCAAATACCCAAACACATTCCTATTTCCCATTACACCTCTAAAAAATGGCAACACATAACCTCGGACGAAACGGTCTGTCATACATACATACCTGTCAAATTTGTGTACAATAATTTCCTCATTTTAGATTTGAAAAATAAGGTATTTCTAAAAAATATGGCTTCTGTAATGGATGTAGATGAAGAGGAAGTCGAAATGGCTTCCTCCAGTAGTGGTAAAGGTGATAAAAAGAGGTTTGAGGTCAAAAAGGTACATTTACGCTAACTCATCATAACTGTACGTTGCATTTTCTTTGTTGATTGTTTCTAATCGATTTTATTTACATTTCAGTGGAATGCTGTCGCTTTATGGGCTTGGGGTAAGAACTAGTTTAATAGATTGAACCACTGATCGATTGTTTAAATCCAATAAGATATAAAAGATAATCAATATTGTATTTTTGTTATAGATATTGTGGTCGACAACTGTGCGATTTGCCGCAACCATATAATGGATCTCTGCATAGAATGTCAAGCTAATCAGGCATCAGCTACTAGTGAAGAGTGCACAGTTGCTTGGGGTGTTTGTAATGTAAGGATTGTCTTTTAAAATCAAAATTGCTTGATTTCCACTTGGTTTTATTAATGTTTGTATTTTTAATTCCAGCATGCTTTTCACTTCCACTGCATCTCACGCTGGCTCAAAACAAGGCAGGTGTGCCCTCTCGACAACAGAGAATGGGAATTCCAGAAGTAAGTCCAAGTTTTGCTTATTCATGCTAGCTTTTGCTGTGGATACCTACCACTTAACATACCTTAAATGCCTTAACCTTCATATATGGTCTATCAAACTAAAGGTTTTTTTCAAGAGTAACCAGCAGATCCAGAAATAAAATGTGCAACAATGAAAAAAGTCCTACTTTATAATATGTTCAGGGCAATTATGTCCCAATCTGGTATGGGAGGAAACAGCCTCTTTAAAATATGTTCTTTACTCAGCAAGAGAAATAATATTATGAGCTTATACAAAATCTACACGTCCACATAACACCGTTCAATTCGGTGTGTCAAGATGGCAAAAAAGGCCTGACCATTACAAAAATATTCTATGGACACGTGATATCCAACCAACCTGTAGCTGAGCCATATCTCTCCAATTGCTTGCAATGTTGTCTGCCACAAAAATGTAGCCTGTCTAGACGTGCCCTTATGAAAAAAAAGGGAACCCTGCAATAATGATTACTGTCAATGCTTTTGTGCTGTGTTCTAAATGATGTTCTTGTTTCAGGTATGGACACTAAAGTAAAAAGCCGTTACCCATTCCCCACACCATAAGGAGTTACAGCAAATATACTGAGAATGGGCATACCAATGTCAATATTGCATTAAGTTGATAATAAACAAACTCAAAGTACTAAATTTTTCGTTATTAATTACGCGAATATTTGTAAATTGTGATTATGGATCTCTTGTAATGAAAATAAAAAACCCATAAAAATAGAATCCTGTCTTCCATGAAATATTTATTTTTTAGGGAGATGGATGATGGATTATTTACTTCAAGTAGGGTACATAGACTTATGCTAGAAATTGAAACAAAATATTAGAAAGAAACTTGAGGCAATTTATTGTGATATTTAATGAAATGAAAAATATTTCATATTTGTCAACAATATGCAACTTGCTTTTGTCTAAATTACAGATTTCTTACATACACTATTCCAATGAGGAATATCACAATAGCTAGCAATAAAACCAGCAATTCACAAACAACTGCAGTTACTGAACCAGCCACATGGTTAAGGTGTGTGCATCAATTTTCTAAACAGCCAATACTTTTTAACTAAAGTACACAAATTATTCTACAATTTGTAAGAATGACCACTCTTAGAGGTAGGTACATATGACAGTGTCTGGTCTTGTTGAGATTTAAAGAAATACTACTACTATTCAGCCTGATGATGATGGGATCTAAAACAATGAATCTTGAAGCATAAGCACAATTTAGTAGTAATGAGCTCGTTACTTACATATCATGGTTTGAATTGAAATAGTTATTCAGTCTGACATGTTTACACAACTAGACCTGACAAAATAAATATTTGATAGCTTTATAATTCATATTATGTTGTTTTTATTCATGATCTTATTCAGTTCCTGCTCATCTGTACCTTCGTAAAGTTGTATCGTACCCACACTCTAAAGTTGTCGCAATTTTAATGTATTTCAAATACTTCAACATTTTAATTATGTTACTGTTATATACAAACTATGTCCCTACATTCAACTGCTGAACAGCTTTTTACAAGCATAATACTTGTCGAGGCTATACTTCATTCCCATAACTACATTAAAAATCAACATGAAACTGTACATATTAACAATATTCACATGTTTCTGTGAAAATTTCAGAACCAAATTATATTCAGAGTCATCTTAAAAATTCAGCTCAATTTAATTCATTCCTATTTTTTTCTGGATACAACTGTTTTTCATATACCTAAACAATCTCCTGACTTACTAACTTTGGAAATGATTTAAACTTGTCTCAAGACTACACCCTTGTTCAAATTGATGATTTATGACTACATATTACTAATAATAATTATTACTCTTTAAATAGAGAATTTATTTCACTATGCTCATCAAAATATCCATACCATATTCAATATACACATTTCATTAAGACATTGATACAAGAACAAATAAATTATACAATGCAATGAGATCTACCTGCAGCAAGTCAACAATGTCAATATATAAATTAAAATGGTAAGAATCATACCCAATTACAAAAAGAACTCTTTAAATTTTTTTTCTTACCAAATGGCAGTTATCCACTAGGACTTATTTCACCCTCTTCAAATAAGTCGTATCTGGCCATAAACAAAATACAAGGCTTTTGTACATAATTATTATATCAACACATTAACATTAGTTTATAACAGACACTAAGTTTAGTTAGACCAACTTATTTGACGATCGTGAAAATACCTGACAAAAATGGGTTATCATGCACTGAATTTGCACTAATGAAATCAATAAAAACTTTCTAATTTCTGTTTTAATAAATATTTTATGGAATCATCAAATTAAAATCTGATGCATATCACACATTACTCAAATGTCAGAACTTCACGTCACCAAAATAAATACTAGTTAAAATAATCCTAATCAGTGTCAATTAAACAAATAATTGAATAATAACGGTGGAAAAATAACCATAAGGTAGTTGCGGCTGTCAGTCTGCTGAAATAGCAGTTGGCAAATCGATAGTACGACTCTCATTGCCAAATATTAATCTTAAGCGTTTCATTGGAGGCAGAGGACGGATGGGGCTGTGCTTGCGGTGGCGTTCCTTAGACCTGCGTCGCTTCTTCAAACGTCGCGCTGTCTCGGGGTCAACGCCCTCTAATCGTAATACTTCATACTCGGTTGCCTCTGTTGTAGTACCACAATCCATGACTTCCTCTACAACAGGGCTTCTTTTCACCCTCAATGTTAGTTTCAATCCTCGCCGTGGAGGGGTACATGGGCATTCACTACTTTTATTAGAATTATCTGCCAACCATGGTGGTCCTGAATCTGTTTCTTTTTTACTAGGCTCCTCAGTTCTATTTGTAACTTCTATTTTTGGAATTTTGTTGGTTTTGTTATCCTTACATTCACTTGGGTTTACATTTTCTCTAAAATCATATATCTCACTTTTCACACAAGCATTGTCATTAACACTTTTGTTTTCAACCATTTGTTCTTGTACATTGGAATTAATCATGGAAGTTTCAACCTTTTCTACTGTATTAGTAATATTCAATTCTGTTCTTTGCAATAGAGATTCTTTTGTATCACAATCATTGTCCGTTTTTTCTAAGTGTGTGTTTGTCATTTCAATAGAATCAATATTCTCTTTTTGACTTTCAGTTGTAGGTTCAGTTTTAATATTGATTTTGTTTGCTTCTAATACGTTCAACTCTGTTTCCTCTTTTGGTGTGGTAAGGTTTCTGTCAATTTTAACCTCTGTACCTTGCTTTGTAGTACTTTTAGGTTTAGGACAAGTAGACTGTGAGCAGGTATCAAGTAAGCGTTTGTGACTTCTTAAAACTATGCCTGTATGAGAGTCGCGACTACTCCGTGAGCTAGTGGTGCTGCAGCAGCGTGATGGTGGTGCTCGGCGTTTGACGTTAGCCGCGGACGACAGCGTCATGCCATTTGTTGCTCTATTGCTGTCTGTCCGCCGTCGTAATCTTTCACCACGACTGGAGGCTGAAGATTCTCTACTCCCCTGTGCCTCTTTACTAACTGTGCCATCAATAACATCTGCGATACACCCTTGTGCTATTAACATTTCAGCATCATATTTCGTTAATCCTTTTTGTTTCATTTCCTTCATGCTTAAGGGCGAAACAATGTCGGAATTTTGCCTACTAGATATTCGAGACTTTTCAGGGTTTTTGCCATTCACATTTTTTTGTGACTGTTTAGCTTTTGTTCTATTTATTCTATTATCTGTTTCTCTAAATCTGTATCTAGTTGCTTGCTCGTCAGTGTGTGCATTTTGTACAGAAAATGCACCTTTACCTCGTCTTTCACAAGTCTCACACTCACAGTAACAGTTACCATTTCCAAAAAAATCCTCTCCATAAAAACAAGTAATCTCTTCTCCAACTTCAATATCTCTCAACACACGCACAAAAGCCTTGCCACGATCAGTCGCTTCAAATGTACAAGTAGGTCTACAGTCATGATTAATGTATGCTGCAGGACCAAGCCATAACTGGGCACAATTTTTCCTGCAGCTGTACATCACAGAGAAATCATTCTTTCCTGGATGAAGTAATTGCTTCTCCTCTTCTTCAGTCATTTCAGCAATACAGCCAACAAGAAAATCTATCCTCTCATGTTTAAAAAATTTTTTGGTTGTTGAAATCTTGGCTCCTACTCGACCTTCCAAAGAATACCTATAACAAGGTTCAATAACAAACCCTGCTTTTTTATCAAACACTCGCAAATATCGATAAATCTGAAATAAGAAAATTTACTTATTAAAATATGAAACTCTAAAGCAACAATGAAATCATCAATTATAATGTTTGATTGTAAAGGGTTTATAAGTAGAGAATATAGTATAACAACTCAGAGAAGTATATTGTAATGTGTGATAGAGTTTGTAGATAGAAACACAAAAACCATGGACTTTATAGCTTTACATACTGTCACCAGCGGCAGTATCAGTAATGTTTGTAGCTAATGGATGTTAGACTTTATGTCACAAAGAGGTCAGTATATTTATATCACAAGTAATCACAACAATAACTAAGCATATCATTATTAAGAAGGATGCTTAAATAATATACTAACATGTTCTCTTAGTTTGCTCTGCTGGTGTTTATTTTTACTAAAATGTCTTGGCATCCATTCACCATTTGCCAGTCTTGTGTATGCTTTGTTGTAATCCTGTGTTTGGATAAATTCTTTAATAATACTTTTCAGCTCTTCTTTATTTGTTTTTAGTGGTCTATATCGAATATTCATTTTGTGTGTATTGATGCCAAGGTATGGATCCACTATAAGTGCTGTAGCCAAATCATCGTACTCTGACAGCTCACGGGGAGTCATTCCCATTGGTTGCATCTTGTGAAGCACTTGCCTCCCTGGGTACGTCGCTGATCCAACAACCATCCTGAATACCTGAATAACAAAGGACGCGAAAGCTGTAGAAACAATTTTTTCATGTCAAGGAAAACGGTAGGAATCTAAATTGTTTTAAAACATATAACTTCAATTGTAACACTAGCATTCTCATCGGCAGATGTAAGTATTATGTTATTACCCATACAATCTCTCAATTTCTAAATTATAAAAGGACAAACATGGCGGCTGAACACGAAAACCAAAACCCGACACGTCAAAATGTTGACACTGTTTTTTATTCTTTGGAATTACTTAAATAATAAACGAATAGTTCATGATGCAGAACAACTACTTAGCTATTATTATCACTTACTTAAATCATTGAACGTAGGTAAAATTCATGATTATTTTAAATAACAACTTCACTATCTAGAAGCACTTTCAGACGCTAACCGCTAGGTTATTTACATATATCATACATAACTAAGTGTTTAATTTTAAATTCTAATAAATTACTTCATAATTATTTAACAGGAATCAAAACTAAAGCAAACTGATCATATTCAAATTAATCTCCAAGGAAAGCTGAAAAACAACCATGTTTTCGTGCACTCCATTCATTAGTTAGTAGTGTTGTACACTCATTCAAATGCGGAACGAATACGACAGTCGATTCTATGATGATAAACACTTTGGACATATTATTTCAGAACAAATCGACTAGATTTATAATTTTGGGTACATCTCTATTAATATTAATTCTACTTAATAGTTCTTTAAAATTATCTAAACCCGTTCCTCGATTTCTATCGTTTTTTTTTTCAGTAGTACGCTAATATTGTTTGTATATGTACACAATATATATACAAACTTGTATATTTGTAGATAGTATTTTCAACATAATGTTTCAGATAAGCCCACCAATGAGAGTTGATTCTAGATTGCTAGATCAGTCTGATATGTTTCCAGCCTAAGACCAGCGTAAAAATATATTTGAAACGAACATTGTATTTATAGTATGAAATAAATATCTTGTAATATACTTATGGAGTGTTATTCAATTACATATTATCCCAGTCAAAATAAATTCATTAAACCATAGTCATACCATTAATTAAAACATATTCATTAAACCATATTAATATAAACCATTTCAGTAAATCGCAAATACTTGTAAGATGCTTCTAATTTGCATATAAAATGCAATGACCATTTCTCGCTTTTTTTTACATGACATTACCATGTCGGTATTAGGCGATAATGTTAGCTACACTCTACCTATTTTTCTCATCTCGATTTGTCTACTACTCTAGCAAATGTCAGTCAAATCAAATGACGTAAATTGAATGAGATAGCATTCGTTCAACCTGTCCTTTGTATTTTTCAGTTTTGGATAAATCTTGTGATCCTCGCATAATAAATTGATTGTCCAGTGTATTCTTGCATTTGTGTTCTATATTAAGTTCCAAGGTATGACGCTTATTAATTCCTGAATCACATTGTTTGAAATCCGTTGAGACACTATTTATAAAATACCTGGGAACATTGTAAAATGGCGTCCCATTTTTGGCTACCTTGTGTTTATTTTTTTTCATTTTGGTCTTGTTTTAGATGCCTAACATAAAACTACAGTCTTCGGACAGCGAAATCTTTACTGTTGATGTAGAGATTGCAAAATGCTCAGTTACAATCAAGACAATGTTGGAAGATTTAGGAATGGAAGATGATGAAGAGGAGGTAGTTCCATTGCCCAACGTGAATTCTGCCATTCTAAAGAAAGTGATTCAATGGGCTACGTATCACAAAGATGACCCTCCATTGCCAGAAGACGACGAAAATAAAGAAAAACGTACAGATGATATCTCTTCATGGGATGCAGACTTCTTAAAAGTTGATCAGGGCACTCTATTTGAACTAATTTTAGCTGCCAACTATTTAGACATAAAAGGTTTACTGGACGTCACTTGCAAAACTGTAGCCAATATGATTAAGGGTAAGACTCCAGAAGAAATTCGCAAGACATTCAATATTAAAAATGACTTTACTGCAGCCGAAGAAGACCAAGTTCGTAAGGAGAATGAATGGTGCGAGGAGAAGTAACTTGAACGCCTTAGTATTATTATTTAACTGGTTAGATCTAATTGGTATCTAAAATATGTTGTAATTATTGTAAGTTTATCGCTATTTAATTTTTGTCTTGTGTTTATGAAGGGTATAAGTTAATATCTTAATAAAAAGGGACTAATATTAAAATTTATTAAATAACCCATATGCATAACACATAATTACCTAATTTTTAGAAAGTCTTCTTGTGTCACCTACAGCAACATGCTATTTGTATAATAGAATAAACTTCTTGCAATCCTCTGTAATTTCAATTTATTTAATTACTTATCCTCCGAATAATATTATTGCTGCTTTGTGTGTGTGATAAAAATATGTTGCGGCCAATTGGCTAAATAAGCCATTCAATCAAACAGCTGAACCAGGGCTGTCCAAACCTATATGAGGCAGTTCTAAATCATCAATAAAAAAATATTAGGCTGCCCCTGGCCTAGAATCGCGCCCGGGGGCCGGATTCTTCTAATTTTACTTAAGCGACATACGATTCACATTCGACTGAGATCCAATCCCGACTCAATTACGATTGAAGCGAATGTGGCATTCCGCTATTATTTCTTTGAAATAAACGTTTTTATCCTTTTCTGTCATTCAATAATGAATCATTTTGTCTGCAAATGATTTACGATTGCAAATATTGCAATATGATTGTAGAGAAAACTACCGTATTCTCCTAAGTTAATAATGTCAAAATCGAATAGAAATCGAGTCGTAATATGATCGCAATAGCAGTTTTAACCATATCGGGCATTCTGCTACTAATAAAAGACCAATCGTATTCGATTGACATTTGATTGGTGTGCGATTGGTCTGCTATTTTGGTAATTTTGGTCTATACGGTAGTTTGCTGTACAATCATTTTGCAATCGTAAATCATTTGCAGACAAAATGATTCATTATTGAATGACAGAAAAGGATAAAAACGTTTAGTTCAAAGAAAAAATAGCGGAATGCCACATACGCTTCAATCAATCGTAATCGAGTCGGGATCGGATCTCAGTCGAATCGAGTCGAACGTCAATCGAATGTTGCTTAAGTAAAATTAGGAGAATCGGGCCCCTGACCAATCGAATGTCGTTGGAATACGATTGGTCTTATATTACTAGCAGTAGAATGCCCGATATGGTTAAAACTGGTGTTGCGATTCAATTTCTATTCGATTTTACATTATTAACTTAGGAGAATCGGGACCCTGGACTATAATATCTGAATTCACCAACCCGCATTGAGCAAGCGTGGTGATAAACGCTCATTCCCCCTCTGTGTGAGGCCTGGGGCCCGATTCTCCTAATTTTACTTAAGCGACCTTCGATTGACGTTCGACTCGATTCGACTGAGATCCAATCCCGACTCGATTACTATTGAAGCGTATGTGGCATTCCGCTATTTTTTCTTTGAAATAAACGTTTTTATTCTTTTCTGTCATTCAATAATGAATCATTTTGTCTGCAAATGTTTTACGATTGCAAAATGATTGCACGGCAAACTACCGTATAGACCAAAATTACCAAAATAGCATACCAATCGCACACCAATCAAATGTCTATCGAATACGATTGGTCTTTTATTAGTAGCAGAATGCCCGATATGGTTAAAACTGCTATTACGATCGTATTGCGATTCGATTACTATTCGATTTTGACATTATTAACTTAGGAGAATCGGGCCCCTGCCTGTGCCTAGCAGTGAGACGATTAAGCTGTTATGAACGTCGAACTAATTAGTTGGCTAAGCATCATCTAGCCAGTTACATAGTTTTCAACGTTACATTCAACAAGTCGGCTTAACAACGCAACTTAGACGTGAGATTGAATGGCTTTAATCAAAGAGCTAGCTGTTTCATTATTATCTACGATGCAACCCATTGGTGTTACCGGTATAAAGAGAATTGTTTATGTAGGTACTGAAATAATTAAAAAAATCATCAACGATAGGTAGATAGGTTCTATTCTATAATCTCATCTAAAATATTCTTACTGAAATTACAAGAGTTCTAGAAGCGTAAAAAATATTATTAGATATGTATGGTTTACAGAAGTCCGTTTCTAAGCTATGCTCCGAAATGAGTCCTCGATGCTTGTAAACCGGTCGGACGCAAAATAATTGTCAACACAGCTAAGGATTGGGCTGTTAAATCGTCCAAGATAAGATCCGCACGATGCAGCTCCAAAGAGGACTCCCATAACGAAACCAAAACCAACTAATAATATTAATATTGCTCGACACTTGTCTTGGGTCATAAAAATCTCTTTACATATACAAACGAAGTCGTATACAGACCTGGAACAAAGATATGGAATGGTAGAATACCAGCTAGTACAGGTACTTGCCACAAAAACTATAAAACGGTTTAACTGACGTCCAATCATCAATAAAATAGAATGCCGAAAGAAGATTGGTGCAGAATTTTATGTAAGTAGGAATAGGAATCATAAACCTGACCAACCTGCAACATCTGGTGTTGTCACACAGCAGTTTGTCAGTTTCATCCAATAGTCTTGCCAGTTGTTGTTGTGCTAGTGTAATAACTGGGCATTTCTTATGAAGTATATTCGCAATTTCACCTTCCGGGTCTAAATCACAGCTACATCCAGGCGAATCAATATTACTGTCTATTCTACCATCACTGCGAATATCACTCCTTGGTGAACCATCTGTCGCCTCGAAATTTGCGTTTTCAACTGGGCCGATATCATTTTCATGTGATCTTCTATTCTTCTTGAATGTTTTTCTGGAGTATCGATAGATATTTTGTACTTGATAATCGTCTGATGACATTAGATAAAAATAAGTTTTAATTTATAAAGTCTATTGAGGTTGGTGTTTGGTTAGTTTTCTCCATGTTCTTAGTTCATGTCATAGACTTTTACCCTTTCTTTTCTATTCTTCGAAAAAAGGCATAAAATATGTTAACTATGGTATATATGAAACCTAATAGACATACATGTGTTGTTGGGGAGTTTGTTGCTCCACTTCTTCTTCCCAGCAAAAACTCATAGGAAGTGGCGAAGGGTGGGCGTTTTGCGGGCTGTCTTTTGTTTTTGACGTTCGAAAACTGCCGGTTAATCAGCCTAATTTGAATAAACGTTTTTGAGTTTGAGTATACGGTATAGTAGCGCAGTATACATATAATATTGTTTTTGAGGGTACCTATTTTAAACACGGTAGTCAGTAGTGGGATAATATCGTACAATTAAAATAG
The DNA here is from genome assembly GCF_022581195.2 of Helicoverpa zea. NCBI lineage: Eukaryota > Metazoa > Arthropoda > Insecta > Lepidoptera > Noctuidae > Helicoverpa > Helicoverpa zea. Next base: position 5,733,748 of record NC_061459.1, on the reverse strand, counting down.
ATATAACTCAGTGATGTGTAAGTAAATGAAAAATGCAAAGGCAAGGGTGCGAATCGGGGGCGAATCCAGCCCCTAAAGGGTATTGGGCACATCCAAGGGCGGATCCACCGTTGTGGGCACGATGGGCATGCCCACAACCTTATTACCTAGACTTGTGACATCACACTTTTACGTTTTTTTTAAATCGATAGGCTGATGATAACACTAGGGAACAAAATAATACTTTTTTTTGTTGCATTTAATTTTATGACTGTTGTTTACTAATTCGAGATCACCATATTTTTTTTCTTACAGCTTTAGTTTTTGAGGTACTTTTGTGTCCCAAAACTCAAAAAAATTCGCGCTCGCTACGCTCGCGGCTTTTTCACTTTGCGGTGGTTTAAGTCCAATATCGAAAACGTTAGATTAGTTTAAGTTAAAATTGAAAGTAGAAAAGGATAGCACCCCCATAACGCCCTCTTTCAGGACTTTCTGGTTAACAAGAAGCGGTGAAGAACAAAACAAACTTCCCAGCAACACAGCTGTCTATTACAATAAAATTATTATTATTTACAATAGTCACTATTTTACATTTTTTTGTACAAAACAGTACCAAAACTCAAAAAATCTCGCGCTCGCTACGCTCGCGGTTTTTTCATTTAGCAGTGGCTTTTTTTTTACTTGTTTCTGTGATTTCGTGTCCCAAAACTCCAAAATTTTGCGCTCGCTACGCTCGCGCAAATTTATACGGTTTTATACCACGTCTTTGCTTTTGGTTTTATAACTTGGTAACTACGACGAAATCTAAAAAATGTTCCGGCTTGCTACGCTCGCGCAAAAAACAAAACTACTCACAATCTTTCCATACATAGGGGTGCTTTAGTAATGATTGCACGCGGTACATGAGCTAGAGACGGAACTGATAGTGAGCATAATATGAGTTTAGATATATTAAAAAAAAAAAAACGTTTTTTTAGCATTATTAGATTGGTTCGTAATTTTATTTTGTCGTTTTTTTTTTGGGGTGCTCAATAGGTAGCAGCCCGGGGTGCCACCCGATGCTATGCCGCCACTGGTAGTTGAGAAGTGCACCAAATGCGTCAAACCCTCCCTATATTGGCTTACTGGCTACTAGAAGTTATTGATTGAAATAGGTTTGGATCGAAACTATTTTTTTTTATCGGGTCCAACTTCCTCCTAAGTTTATTTTCATTCCTAATGCCAAAGTCCTGATGCTCAGAAAAAAGGAAATAATTTCATTCAAAAGTTCATAAACGACTTGCATAATTTTTAATGAGCATGTTCATGCTCCGACTTTTACTTTTGTAGTAGCCGCTTCTAGTTCCGATTTTCTAGTAGATGTGACCACAACCTTTTTTGAGGGCTGGATCCGCGCTTGGGCACATCTATCCGATATGGCTGAAAAGTCCGAAACTAGTTTTCGGGCCAACAGTTGGAAGTACATAATGGACGTAGGTATATACCAGACTACAAAGAAAGAGTCTATAAAGTAATGAACGAAGTGAGTTCATGAGGTAGTATAAAGGAGCACAGACTTACATGGAGCAATAGGTACAAGGGGTTATTATTACATAGAGGAGTAGCTAAGAGTAGTAGGTAGGTATATACCTAAGGGAGTACAAAAATTATATATATAGGATACATTGAGTTAGTAGGTACATAGGATTATATAAAGTTTACATAGGGGTTACATATATAAGGATACCGTAGTAGATACTATCTACTAGATAGGTACATATGGGCATGCGTGCATGTTGATTTGGGAGTATATAGCCTATATAGTCTCCCTAAGTACTATATAATATAGGACAGTACTTAGGGAGAGTGGAGTACAATGTTACTACAGTTACCTAAATATTAGGTAGGTAGGTACTTTTGGTCAAGATAAATCTTGGTCGCATGCTTCAACAGACTGAATTGTTTTCACATTCCCCTTTCCACTAGGTCATCTTTAACGAATAGGCGGATCATCAACAATCTGTCGATCTCAAATCCTCATTAGACCCAAATAAATAAAATGACTTACAGACTTGATTTCACTTGATCCGGTTATACTGGAAGCCGACCCCAAAATAGTTGGGAAAAAGACTCGGAGGATGACAGACTTGATTTCACTTCAAGAACCCTTCCACCCTCACCCTCCTACTTGATAACAGAATCTATTGTACAACGAACGAATAATTGTATCTATTTGATATAATTGTGCGAACTATTAATGAGACGCTTTTTATCCTCATGAATTAATTATCCTGGACGCCTGATGACCGCCTTTAATTAAGACATTGAGGCTACGCTTCAATCGTAATTGAGTCGTGATTGGATCTCAGTTGAATGTGAATCGTATGTCGCTTAAGTAAAATTAGGAGAATCGGGCCCCAGGTGAAGTGTTCGATAACGGTAAATCCTGGAACATCAATCCAATTAAAAAAAAAATGATCCAGGAGTGAAGATCCATTGCAAGAAATGTAATAACCATGACATCAGCGACGCGGTTTTTCAAGAACAGGGGCCCGATTCTCTTAATTTTACAAATTCACATTCGACTGAGATCCAATCACGACTCAATTACGATTGATGCGTATGTGGCATTCCGCTATTTTTTCTTTGAAATAAACGTTTTTATCCGTTTCTGTGATTAAACTATGAATCATATAGACTGCGAATGATTTACGATTGCAATATGATTGTAGAGAAAACTACTATCCAATCCAAAATAACTCTCCAAATTAGCATACAAATCGCAAACCAATCGAATGTCGTTGGAATACGATTGGTTTTACATTAGTATTAGAATACCGATATGGTTAAAACTGCTATTGCGATTCAATTTCTATTCAATTTTGACATTATCAACTTAGGAGAATCAGGCCCCTGATTTTTAAAAAGTTGTATACAGTTAGATTAAGAAAAGATAGTTATTTTGTTTACACATGACAACAGTCCCAGACACACGAGACACTAATTTTGCTCTTATAGTTTCTTCAGAAGTGTGTGACTGACACTTATGTAGATTTTGGTGGTGGTCTGTCAACAATGGTTCCGCAAACACTAGTGTTAAACTTCCTGAGGACCAAGTCTGCTAATTTTACTTTACTATTAATTAAAATTCAATCAGTACTCCACTACGATTGAAATATATGGGGCATTCAGCAAATACTGCAATCGAATCGTAATCGCAATGGACTCTCATTTGAATGGTAGGTGTAACTATTCAAATTCTACAGACTTTTCACGAGGGAATGAACTATTACTTTGTTTTAACCACTTTACTGTGCACGATGCAGACACAGTAGTTTAATAATCATAGGAACCAACCAAACTCTTGAACCTTTTCCTCTTGGACTGTCCAACTATACCTCCTGACATGGATATTCATAAACGCGGCTGGCAGGTTATCGTATATAAAAATATTATTTAAAAAGGTTTGTTTTTGTTTTCTTTTTTGTACAACATAATTGAAACATACATTAATAATAACAATTTATTCATATCAATAATTATTTGGCACATTTTTCTACCTACTACTTGTACGTTATAAGCACTTCGAGACATCTTGACCCTTAATATTACCCAAGCCCAAGTAGTGTGCGTTCGCGCAGCGGAATGTTGTTGCATTTAAAGATTTTAATTATGCAGATAATTAGTGTAAGACGTTCTATAATTGTGTATGGTAAATAAAAATTTGTGTATGCAGCCATTGTGGAGAAATTCACCAAAAACTGATTCCGCTGGGCGAACGTTGTCCTGGCGGAACTTTTTTAAATCCATAGACTTTAGAAAAAAAGAGATGTGTCCAAAAATGTGTGTATAATTATTTATGTATGAATGAAATCAATGCATGCATAAACTTCGGAGAAATTCAAGTTTCCGCTACGCGAACGTTTGGTCATTAGCTAGTTTTCATATAAAGCGCTTACATAGAGAGCTGTAGATTTTTATATACGTTGTTTTGAATTTGTTTAAAAAACAGATTTAGAAAAAGTCGAAGGGCTTAAAAGATAAAAATATAAATGTAAAATACACTTATTAGGTCTTAGTTCTTAAAGTATGCAGTTTGGGGTCTAGATTTTCACGTTTACACAAACCTTATAAGTGTCTGCAACATGTTGCCAAGTATCAATGATGTTCTGTTAGTAATTAAAAAGTTATAGGATAATTTACCATGAATAGATCACTGTTTACAAAGCAGTCGAATATCACGAAATTCTAAAGGAATTGCATGGTAAAACGTATGCCAATAATTAGTTTAATCATTCAACTATTCACTTGCAAAATTTCATGTTATTTAATTCAGTAATTAAAGAAAGACAATTATAATACTGACGAAGCATCGAAAACCTACATAATCCGACTAAGTTCGGATAGCTATAAGGGTGCGTCCACATCTGGCGAATGCGCAGCACGCGAGCCGATCGCGAGCTGTCCGCGAGCTGCGCGCGTGCAGTCACTAAAGTCGGAAATTAGCTGTATGAATATTATTTGTCTTAAATCAATAATATATCTAATTTATATCTCAAGTCTCAAGCGCATACTTAAATAAAGTACCTACGTATTAGTACCTACTTTCTGTCATAGTCAAATACATTAAAAAAGTAGGTGTAGAAAACCTATAAATTATATCGAAACAACAATTGTGTTATCACCAGTACCAATTCAATACCGGTATTATAATGTAAATTTTGGGATGTTACCTAAATATATTGCACGGCCGCTTTTTTATAGCTATTCGAACTTGGTCGGATTATGTACGTTTTCGATGCTTCGTCAGTATTATAATTGTCTTTCTTTATTTACTGAATTTACTGACATGAAATTTTGCAAGTGAATAGTTGAATGATTAAACTAATTATTGGCATACGTTTTACCACGCAATTCCTTTATAATTTCGTGATATTCGACTGCTTTGTAAACAGTGATCTATTCATGGTAAATTATCCTATAACTTTTTAATTACTAACGGAATATCATTGATACTTGGCAACATGTTGCAGACACATACAAGGTTTGTTTAAACGTGAAAATCTAGACCCCAAACTGCATACTTTAAGAACTAAGACCTAATAAGTGTATTTTACGTTTATATTTTTATCTTTTAAACCCTACGACTTTTTCTAAATCTGTTTTTTAAACAAATATAAACAAATTCAAAACAACGTATGTAAAAATCTACAGCTCTCTATGTAAGCGCTTTATATGAAAACTAGCTAATGACCAAACGTTCGCGTAGCGGAAACTTGAATTTCTCCGAAGTTTATGCATGCACTGATTTCATTCATACATAAATAATTATACACAAATACACACTAATTTTTGGACACATCTCTTTTTTTCTAAAGTCTATGGATTAAAAAAAGTTCCGCCAGGACAACGTTCGCCCAGCGGAATCAGTTTTTGGTGAATTTCTCCACAATGGCTGCATACACAAATTTTTATTTACCATACACAATTATAGAACGTCTTACACTAATTATCTGCATAATTAAAATCTTTAAATGCAACAACATTCCGCTGCGCGAACGCACACGCCCAAGTAAACCAGATAAGTAGATAAGGCACTCAATGCATAAAACTTGGTGACGATAATTTCATATGTTGAAATGCAATTGATATAATGTTAGTAAATAGGAAGGTTGGTGACACACATCTTAATTTATAATCTTAAATCATATCACAACCATGTTATTTACAAATATTATGTGTTATTCAAATTCATGTGTTCATGTATCTACAGTCAATTTTATTTTAAAGGTACAGGTCCATATTACGACAAATAAAGTGATATCTCTATTGAGCACACATGAAATAAAATCACTTTGAATGTCCTAAAGCCGGGCCAGGAATGTATTCTGCAACTGTCTTTAAAATACTTAGAGTACAACAGTTCATAAATAACTTTAATATTGCACTAAAACACCTAATTTTAGCAATGAGTTAATCTCCAAAAGACTGGTGCATCCATTTCTTGGAGTACTCGTAGACAACGAAGAGCGCTGCTGTGGCCGGGATGGTCCGCACTAATGTCGGTTTGAGACCGTTGTACAAAGCCAGCACACCTGAAATAAACAATAATAAAAATCAGTGGTACGTCTGAAGATAGTTATTCAATAATCCACGGAAAACCAAAGTTGTAAACCGACGCAACCGGCTCCATCTTGGACATTTAACAGAGACCGAAGAGTGGCGACGTACATCCATTACAGCATTTGGAATAAATGTGGGCAAGATGTTATAATAAATGACAGGGATTAAGGGCAAATGCGCAAGGTACATCCTATCGTGTACTTGGACTTAGAAAATTTTGGAAGATTGTGGAGGGGGCAGAAGGAGGCGAGATAAGCCCCATCCTAATAACTCAACTAGAAATGTTTCCAAAAATTTCGGGAAGCAGTAGATCCTTTTTTAGTTATAAAAAGATCTCAAATAATTGAGTACTTAGAAAGAGGCCGATAGAGAAGAGCTCGCAGTCTTCCTGATTGATAAATCTTCGAAAAATCTGTATTTTAAAGCGTCCCAAAGTTAGGAGTTAAAGAATGCATTTAAGTATACGCACAGAAATATTTATCATAGAGCCGTAGACTACTATAGAGACAGTAGAGGCCGTAGAGAACTGTAGACATTGGTCCTAATGCAGTTGAACTAGCTACCTATTTGATTTTAACTACCTGTTACTGAAGCTATAGATTTAGGTCTACAGCGAGTAGGTAAATACCTAAATGCCTTATGATTTATTAATACGTAGATGTGTTTTCAATGACATTACTTTATAATCATGTACTGATCGTGTGGACCATTTTGCCAGTGTTTCAGGCTACGCGTTATCTGTCAGTCATATTATCTGATATACCTAATTGGTTTCTCGCTGATAAGTAGCCCACCCATCTGATGTTTTGTTTACGCTTTAGGTACGCTTATCTTGACCAGCAGGTGGTAATTACGCTACTTATTAGGTACCTACCTTCATTGTATTACAAAAATTATAAAAATAAAACCAAACGTTGTTGTGGGAGCCCGCCGTCACAGCTGAATCGAAAAACGTCTAGTTTTGGATAAAGGCAGGAATAAGCAGGGAGCGCTTAGTTTTTTTTTTTTTTTATTTTTTTTTATTTATTGCTTAGAAGGTACATTTTACATTATAAAAAATATAAAATGTCCAACAAAACTGTATACACAGTTTATCTGTTGGATCAGAAGTTGGATCAGTTGTCCGAAATATCATTGGCATTCTAAGATCTTTTGTTAACGTGTAACATCTATACATATAATAAATCTGTAAAAAAACTGTGTTTGTACATTGAATATATTAAAAAAATAATAATTGGGTGGGGTTTAGAAAGAGTAATGGAGCACAAATCCAAAAAAAAAATTCTGTCTGTATGTCTGTTTGTTTGTACACGCTAATCTTCCGAACTACTGAACGGATTTCAATGATTTTTTCTTTGTTGTATCAGTATTAAGCCTGGTCAACATATAGGCTATAATTTATCTTCGAAACTTGAAGACCCGATGCAGATCTCCAACAGACCAATAAAACTATAAGAGATACAAATATGGTGCCGTGGCAAAAATTGTTTCATTTGATGAGCATTTTCAGCTGAGATAATACATTTTAAGATCTGGAACACCTGATGTGGAACCCCAAGAGCCCAGCTTCTCTGTACCATATACAGGTATGACGTTTTAGCAAAAGTTGTTCAATTTGATAAGCACTTTCTATTGACTTATACAAATTGAAGATCTAAAACACCTGATGTGGAACTCCAGGGGCCCAGCTAGACTATAGCATATAGAGGTATGACGTTTTAGCAAAAGTTGTTCAATCAGATAAGCACTCTCTGTTGACTTATAAAAATTGAAGATGTAAAACTGATGTGGAACTCCAGGAGCCCTGCTAGACTATATGAAGCATGTGAAGATATGACGTTTTGGCAAATGTGGTTCAATCTGATAAGCACCCTCTATTGACGTATAAACATCGAAGATCTGGAACACCTGATGTGGAACTTCAAGAGCAATACTACACTTGACATGTATAGAAATGAATGTTATGAAATAGGTATGGTGAATCAAAAAAAGTGATTAGTCCGTCTTTTAGATAACCCTAAAATAATGGACACGCATTTTTCTTTTCTCTCTCTCACAAACAAATAATAACGAAGATACAACAACGCTTGAATTTCGTGTTAAGTCACTGCTTAGTACAAAGGACAATGGGCACAAATATATGGGACCTGGTATACCCCACCAATAGCGATGTCATACATATCATTGGATAGGCCTTTTTATGTAGAACAAGATTTACTATGACAGCCTTGCTGAAATGTTTGTCCGTTCCGAGATATAGATAAAAAACTGTGCAAAAATTAAACTAAAGTTAACTTAATAATCTATTGATATCTCAAGGTTTTAGAGGAAAAACTAAGTTACACTAAGTGTAAGTCTCCTGAGTTCAACCTGCTGTACCCGTTAGGGTCCATAATTGTTACTATTATTTAGCATTTCAACCTTATACTGTACCAACTGGATATTGGGCATAATGATAAACCCCACCAATAACAAAGTCATACATATCGATGGATAGGTCTTTTTTAACTGGAACAACATTTACTATGACAGCTTTGTTCTATTGTTTGTCCGTTCTGAGATATAGATAAAATACAAACTTAAAATTAATGCACATTAAGTGTTTAAAGGAAAATCTATACCTATATGTCGTCGATGTACTAAGTACCTGCTGTGAGTCTGCATTTGTTACTATATTTAGCAGTTCCACCTACGATATGAATATAAGAATAATATCCACATTTCGTTCATACGTTACTTTGTACATTTAAATAATTCGATATGATCTTATTAGCCTTTTCCCAGCTATCTTGCGGTCGGCTTCCAGTCTAACCGGATGTAATTGCCTATCTGATCTCCTTACCCCAGTAATCTGGGCAACTCGATACCTCTTGGTAAGATTGGTTGCCAGTCTCTTTGTCTTCTGTTGTTACCCATGCACGACCATGGACCGACCGCACCAAGCGTTTGCTTATGATCCTTATGATCGATCGACACATGTGGCTGTTACTCAGACAAGAGTTTGTCTTTCTCATGATCATTAAATCTTTCTCATTCTAAAGTACATAAAGATATTGATTCGACCGGCTTTTAGTTTAACCGAATGCAGCTGAGAGTTACAAGGAGTGACTGCCTATCTGACCTCCTCAACCCAGTTACCCGGGCAATTCAATACCTCTTGGTTAGACTGGTGTCAGACTTACTGAATTATGACTATCCGCAATGACAGCCAAGAATGTTCAATGACAGCCGGAACCTACAGTTTAACGTGCCCTCCGAAACACAGTCATTGGTGTCCAAGATATACTTAGGTAGACAGTACCTACATACAAACTTAGAAAAGTTGCATTGGTACTTGCCTGACCTGGAATCGAACCCGCGCACTTGAGAGGTTGGTTCTTTAACGACAAGGTCACCACGACTTACATAATGATTATAAAAAAAATAAAGACACTGGTGTTATTTTTCAAAGAAAATCAGATTACAGTGTTGATTAGCATTGTTTTTCAGCCATATCTCAGAACGGACAAACAATAGAACAAAGCTATCATAGTAAATGTTGTTCCAGTTAAAAAGACATATCCATCGATATGCATGACTTTGCTATTGGTGGTGGTTTATCATTATGCCAATATCCAGTTGGTTACAGTATAAGGTTGAAATGCTAAATAATAGTAACAATTATGGACCCTAACGGATACAGCAGGAAGAACTCAGGAGACTTACACTTAGTGGAACTTAGTTTTTCCTCTAAAAACTTGAGATATCAATAGATTATTAAGTTAACTTTAGTTTAACTTTTGCACAGTTTTTGATCTATATCTCGGAACGGACAAACATTTCAGCAAAGCTGTCATAGTAAATGTTGTTCTACATAAAAAGGCCTATCCAATGATATGTATGACATCGCTATTGGTGGGGTATACCAATCTGCCCATTGTCCTTTTACATACCTAGACGTGGCGTCACGAGCCCCCACTCTCTAACTTTGTTGCGTTATATCTCATTATTATTTTGTATGTCTCTTCCAGACCTCGGGACTACAGTTCCGAATTTTTGGGAGGCAAACGTGGGGCCGAAGCCAACACGCTGAAGCCCTTTTGAGACAACTTTAATGAAATGGTGACACAAAACTGACGATCATCCCTTTACGGTGGACGTCGTTAAAAAAAGACAATCCCCGGTTCTGTGCTAAACTATTGCTAACTATGGAGGAAAACTTCTTGGGCTATTGTGATGGGATGTTAGTAGATGACAATGTATTAGGTACATGTAAAAACGGCAGGTGGAGACTCGCCACCTCACTTACTGGGCCCCTGGCAACCAGTCACTGAATAGCAACAAGAGGGCAACAGGGACATGAGCGGCTGAAGGGTGAGGATACCTCGGCGGATTTTAAACGCAGATTACGCGCTCCCTGCGCTTACCATGAGGCACCTACCCTCCGAGCAGGGCTACTAATCCTGCTCTAGCGACTCCACTCTGGACGGCCAAGACAAGCCAGAGGCGTGAGACCTACCCCCGTCATGGTTCACTCCGACCGGCCGGAAATGGGAGACAGTATACATTCCCTGGAGAACTCAGTATATATAGCCCCGCGGGGTCGCTACTCCCCGTCATCAGCCTCAGATGTCCTGCGGTGCCTATATCTCATTATTATTGTCGTTATTATCTCAAGAGCCTTTGACCCAATTATGTTAGGGTCGACTTCCAGTCACGATGCAACTGAGTACCAGTGTTTTACAAGGAGCGACTGCCTATCTGACCTCCACAACCCGGTTACCCGCTCTACCCAACACCCCTTGGTAAGACTTACTGGCTTCTGACTACCCATAACGACTGCCAAGAATGTTCAATGACAGTCGGAACCTACAGTTTAACATCCCCTCCAAATAACGGTCATTGGTATCCAAAATATACGTAGAAAGTACATACGAACTTAGAAAAGTTGCATTGGCAGGCACTTGCCAGACCTGGAATCAAAGACGCATGCTCATACTTGAGAGATTGGTTCTCTACCCACTAAACCACCACGAATTCCACTAAGTCACCACGACTTTGTCATATCTATTTAATGTTTTTTTACGTAATAATACGTGTAATATTTTTGCCAGACACAACTTAAATGCGGACTAATTAGAATCACTACTTTTATCCCTATGGTCACGTCTATTGCGACTATTCAGATCTTTGATTTTGCTGACCCCGTAGTCGCTGGCATAAGGGACAGAATCCGCGTACGAAGTCGCGGGCAGAAGCTAGTCATCAATAAAATTATTTTGATAGTTTAAGAATTTATTAATTGTCCCTCGAGTTCCATAACAATACAAAGGACGAAAGAAATCGAAACTTAGCGACTGATTGAATACCGACTGCGGTGATTAAGCCTAACAACTGAGTTGAAGAAGTGGGATAGGCAGTCGCTGCATGTAAAACACATTCGGTTACACTGGACGTAAGTACCTACCTAAGTAGTTGGGAAAGACTAGAATTATGAAAGGTAACCGGCTGGTGATGCTGTACGTTCCAGCCTAAACTGGGTTTCATTTTTCATTTCATAAAATCTTGCACCTCCTCGGTTGAAACGAATTGAAAAAAAAAAACAAATGATGAAAAGTGTCAAAGAATTTCGATTGTTCCATCGGATCGATTAGCGTTTGTTACTCCGTGTTATCTCTTCTTACAATAGCGAGGTCAAAGTGAATGACGAGATAAGTAGGTACCAAGTATTTATTATTGCGTCTTCTACGATATTATCTTAAACGTTATCGTCTTCTTTCTCGTTGTAATTAATGCATTTAATTAAAGAGAAGGCTGTTCGTCATTTTTGCACCGGATTTGTAGGTCTTTACCTAGGTACCTGTCTTATAGCACAAACTCTTTTTTTTTGTATAACACGTATGTATTCGTCTCCGTTTCGGACAAAATGTACCGCTTCCTTACTAAATCTTTTAGAGTACACGATGCAACGGATTTTAATTCGGTTTTCACTGATGTGCAGATGATCTCATAAATATAACAGTCCTACAAAGCCGCTGGGGGTCGATAGGTTATATATAGGGGATACATAGGTTTGAACCTGAATGGTGACTTTCGTGTTTCCCAATTGTGACTCCCTTTTTCCCAACAATTTGTGACTTCTTTTTTCTCCATAGCCTTAAAATTAAGATCTAGCGCTCCGGGCGACCACTCATGTTCACCCCTTCACCCATCCCTGCAGCCGGCTCGATAGACGGCACTGTTTATATGCATTAATTTTTTATCCTGGACCAGAAAACAGTTCCCTCAAGAAGTGGGTATGAATATAAATTTGTGATATTAATCAACAAATGCGACACACATAAAAGGACGTAATTACCTACACCACGTGTACAGAGGAAAGTAAACATTTATAGAACGCGAGATATCAAAGTAGGGTAAATAAGCCAAAAGATAACATACCTTCTTTTTGCACGATTTCATATCCAACCGTCAAGAACTTTTGACTTTTGTTTGATATTTGTATTCTTGACTTGATAACGTCTGAGGGGAAGATTACCGTCCACAGGACGAGGCCGCCAACCGCCCCAGCTATCATTGTCCGTACGAAACCGATGTCGTCTTTAGTCTGACCTGGTTTCTTCAATAATTCTCTTGTGCCTGTAACATTTACACATGCCATTTCAATTAATGCAATGCATTTCATCTGAATTTAAAGGTCTCTCTAGTAATGAATGTCATGAATTTCTACAGCCATACTTTTAGAGAAAAAATGCTAAATCAATTAAGGTTAAATTTGGTATCCTAGAGATGTTTACACACTACTTGGGGCAATATGAGTGCAGCACAGCATCCATAAAGATTTTGGCTGAATCAATTGTGATGATTTTTTGAGACAGATTGGACTGTCAAGACAGTTTTATTTTCCAGAAACTGTGTAAATACCTTCATATCCTCCAAAGAAGAAGAAATAACCAGGCATTTCTCTCATGATTGTTGGGACCAGACCTCTAAAGAGACCTTGAATGCCATATTGTCTGAATATCTGTTGGGTGAGCTGCAACGGCGATATCTTAACCTGACAAGAAAATACTACATATACACATGTTTACATTATTTAACTATTTTGAAGGTCATAACAAAAATAATATGTATGTAGTGCAAACATGAACAAGTGATTTTACTCAGATAACATAATCAGAAAGCATTAGATAAGTACATAATAATGTGTGAATGGGAATGCCATTTTACGAAATAATACTTCATTTTAAATAAACAACTGTCTGAAGGTAAGATTTCTATGACAAAATTTTCAATAACAAAAACAAAAATACAATAATAGATATTATTATATCAATTCAGCTAGCTATGATAAATAAAATACCCAGAATGATCATCGTACTACTGTTTGTGAGGTCTGGACATTCACTTCTCGCAGGGCTTGCAATTGACATTTTATCAATTCAGTAGGACACAATGTGAATGAAGAGAAAAATGCTGCTAAGAAACCAGCAGATGCATTCCCCAAAGCTGACAACTCTTCAACTTTCTAAAAACAAAAAGAAACCAGATTGATTATTATTATTACCTTAAATCTGTGGACCAAATGGTAAATCAAATGCAGGTATAAAATAATAATAGGTGAAATAGGTGGTATTAACTGAAAACGAAGTTTTTTTCCAGTACAACTCACCTCAACTCCACTAAGACGACAAACAAACTTTTGACAATATCCATAGGCTGCAAACAGTACAGAGTTTTCTGCTACGTTAGCCATGATTGCCGGTGTTGTGCCAGCATATAAACCCCTGATCACCCCATCATTTCTTAATGTTTGCTTCAGGCAGTCATACATTCCTTTGTAAAGGTGTGGGAATGTTTGCATCTTCACTTTCACTGTGTCAAGTGGCTGGCCAACGTATACAACTGCTACACCCCCTAAAAAAAAAAAAAAAAACTTATTTGGGTGTATCACAGATTGCATCATCACAATCATGCATTATTATATTTCTTGAAAATTAAGATAATAAAATATTCTTTAAATATTCTTCGACTTAAAATATTATTAATTATTGTATTAAATAGTTACCTAAAGAACCAGCCGTAAAATCGATCAAACCATTCTTCAAGTTTCCTGAAGAACCCGATGAGTGAGCCATGGTTAAACTTTATTAGTTATTACCCTGTAAGAAAGTAATTTGCCTAAATTAAAAACCATTTTTAATAAGCAGAATACTTAATTATTCTTCTATAAGTTGTTGCTTGACTATTTTTGGTAATTATAAGTGAGGTCACTTTTTCTTCCATAGCTTAAGTACATTACAAATCAAAATATCACTGTTAATACAATAAAAACAATAATCGTTACAAATACATACTATGTTAATGTTACTTTACGATGGAAAACTCACTCAACTAAAGCTTACTCATTCATATGTAAGTCACTGTAACTAATGTAACTTTTCATAAAAGATACAATACTGAAAATTAAACAACACCGCCAATGGTCGTTCTAGAGCGTTGACACATCAATGATGAAAATCACAACACGTGCGAATGACAGCCCCGCGGGCCTGACAGCAATTTAACCACAGAATATCTAACGACAAACTAGTGCTGTACCACGGTAATTATTGCCGTGGCTGGCTACTATGCTGACACACGACGGAATAAGATTCAGAATTTTAATGAATACGTATTTTTTCGTGGGCACTGGGCAACCTTGACGATCAAAGCGTTATATCACGAACAATAAATTGATCGTATATGCTTAATATTGAAAAGCGAATTATTATTGCAGATTTAGGGGCCATCTTAAGCTGTATGTTGAAGAGACGGAGATTATTATTAATCTTACCATATTTTGTTTTATTGAAGATTGCACAATGTTATTGTAGATCTATGATATGATAAGACCACTCTGACCACGCCTCACACCTAAACATTTTTATATTTGAATTTCCCTCTTGAGTTGAAGCATGCACCACCATAACATTCATATACTTTTATCTGGATAGTCAAAATCAACCATGGATCTAGAAATTACCCTCTCTAAATATTTTTGTGCATCAGCTTTAACAACGTCAACGGTGGCAGTAAGGTAATGTGGTAGGTAGGTAGGTAGTTGATCTAATTTTAATGAGAAAAAAACATTATGGACATGCCATTTACAACTGTTTATTAGATATGATATATTTTTATACATACAGAACTAGGCATTGATATTCATTACCATGAAGCAAAATATGTGCTACACATTGCTACACACACATACATTATTTTAACTTACAGCATAATAGAATTACATGTGTGACATAGGTATTCTAAAGAATGTTGTTTGGCACAATTGTTGTCTTACTGTAATGAGAAAATATAATCAGATCTAAATTCATAAAATGTACATAAAATATTGGTTAGGTACATAAAACTGTGCTTCCTAAGCTCAGAAGTTTCAGTCTCTTAGCCTCTCGAGAACATCCCATGTCTCCTGGCTATTTCTGTGCCTTTAAAACTTTTGTGCTAAAATTTTTTACTTGAATCCTTACAAATTGGATATTTTCTTGATTTCAAAATACATAACACCAAGTGTTCTTAATAAAAAAGTCTTAAAGCTAGTTAGAGCCGTTAAAAGATAGTATTAAAACATTTTTGTAATAAGTACATAGTTTTAAGTAAATGACCAGACAAAAGAGACAATTTGATATTTATAGATAATCACATAATTTTTTTTTTATATATATTAACATTTATTTGTTTTTTATCAAACTGGAAAAGTTATGTCCCTACTACAATTTAATGATCCTGTTATATTTTTCAAATTAGTGTTTAATTATTATCATGATACTTACACTTATTAGCTTGTAAATAGGGTATGTAAATAATAATGTTCTCAAATTATTACTTATTATATAAAATTAAATATATCTTCATAAAAAATATAAAGGGATATAAATTTTCACTATCCATAATAAAATATACAAAAATCACACACATTGCTTTATCTACTTACATACATCATATTATTTTATGCATACCTACATGCTACACTTTGAATTTTATTTCATTATACTAATTTAAAGATAAGTAAAAGAGATAACAACACACATGTAAAAAGCACCATAAAACAACAATAAACACTTGCCTAAAACAAAATAGCCATAACAAAATAATTAAAAGGCATCTCAACAAATAAGTTGTTCTAGTTACCCACATGTTAAACTAAATATCACATATCATTGTCATTATGAAGCCAGGTATATAAGAGGTATGAAATCGTACATGAACAAAATTAATTCTGAATGTCCAGTCTTTCCCTGAGGCGAATGTAAATCTTTAATATGGGTCTCAGTGTCGTGGCTATCATACTTGTTAGGACTAAAATAAAGCAAATGATAGTCAGCCATTCAGCATTTGGCCACCATTTGGAGAAGAAAGCTAGTAATATGGTTGTTATCCCCAAACAAAAGGTCAGGAGACCCGCTGACGTATGAATCAATTTAGTGTATAAAGGTGGAAGATAATGTTTCAATTTCAAACTATTGAGGGCACCTAAGCCTCCCAACATTGTAAGCAACACGAAAATAAAAGATGCCAATCCAAATTTACCATGATAACTTGTAAAGTGTGCAGCACCATTTAGAAACTTGTTTGTGACAATTACAATGAATCCACCCAATATTATTATTCCACCTACCACCTGAAGAATCCAATGACGAGCACTCTTCAATCGTATGGGCATCCATCCAGTAGCAAGGTCGTTAGGAGTTAGTGCATGCATTGCTGATGTCATGAATACCATCCACTGTAAAATATACAGAGTTTATTATCATCAGTATATTAATTAAATATATAATACTAAAACAGTAAAACGCAGTTTGGCACTGAACTTACCCCGAGAGTCATCAACGTGGGATGAAACGAAAACAAAGAGACACCGTCTTTAAAACAAGAGTACAGGATGATACACAGGAATAAAAGCCCACATAAGTTCGCTATGATGTTGAGGTAACTCGGCGATGGATCGGTATTAGGCGCCACTAAGCGCGATGTTTCGGATTTTCTATCTGACGGACCCATATCGCCAGAGACAGTTTCTTCGGCGCCGAGTTCCATAAATGCTCGTATGTTAGACGAAATGGAAGCCTTTATAGTGAGTTGTGTGGGACCGGTAATACTTGAGTCGTTTGGATGCAAATCACAATGCAAATGACTGACACTCCAACACGTAGGTATGTGACAAATTAATTGTTTTTTATTGATTATTTACTTCGTCAACTTCACAACACTCAATAACTCGACTATAGTGAAGTTTTTTCAGGTTAACAAATTATTGACATTTTGACATGACAACATGAGAATATGCGCTAAGCTCAGACTGCTTTGACTAGTAGCGGGAAATTCAAATATAAATGTTTTTTTTCGATATTTTACTTCTATTTTTATGTAAACATAGATGATTTTATCACTCGCTCTAATAAAAACTTAAAAGTAATTTTGAATGACCTTGGTTTATTCCGAAAGTTATTTCATTGCGAATGTAAATGGATTAACTTTTTAATCTGAAATATCTGAAATATCTATAACTTCGAGAAAATTTAAATTGTAAGAAGTTTCTGAGCCATCATGAAGTTGTTTACCTCATTGATTTTTCAATTAGCTTGAAAATAATAAAACAAAGAAACCGACACACATAAACATTTAATTTAATTTTTACAGTCGACAACATTGGGTTCTTGTCTCAACTTGCTGTCTGTCAAACAGAAAAATAGATGCTGCTTTTGATTATGTTTTGATTGGGTGTTCTGCCTGTAGCAAGCTTCAGGCTTGAGCATCTGTTTGTTATTTCTTTCTGTCGTATCCAAATAAATAGAGACAGATAGCTAAGTACAAGTCGCAACCTGTTCACTTCTCGGCTTCTACTCCGTTGTTGTTTACCAAAATATGTTAAATGTCATGTCATTTCCCAGTTTGAAGTTTTCGGTTTCGCGTGTCGGTAGCCCCATGCGTATTGCAAATAATTTAGCTAAAGACGAATTATTATTTATATGCTATAGTAAGTCCTGTATAAAACCCTCTCCGACTGGGCTTCATTATGGACAGACTCGTTTTATCATAAGTTTCGCGAAGTTGTGCAGTGGTGTAGATAAGTTCTGTAACCGAGAGGGTTTAGTTTAATTATCCAGTGTATTGTGTTTTTCCCAATCACATGTGCATACCGGAGCTTAATTGCATGCCAGAGACAGTTGTGACTTGATTGGACAGGAACAAATTATAGACTCAAAAATGTTGAGGTAAGTAAATTTTTTTACCTGTACACTGTTATTTCTCGCACCTAACTATATTATATACTGGTAATTTATGATATTATTAAAGAATAAGTTAGGGATATAATTATTTTCTATCATGTGATATTTATATTATCTCAAGCTTGTGTAGAAGTTTCTAGCTGATTTGTAGGGAATTGGGTCAGTGTCATCATGGGATGGTATTAGCGCAAAAGCAGAGTGGACCAAAAAGTTCTCATTTATAATCAACTTATGTTGGGAACTCTTTAAGTCAATGCATGCAACGTCAGCAATGTTGTCTAAAATTATTTCATACATTAATGTTGTAAAGAGGTTTTTTGTACCCTGGAAGCTCAAGAAGTACTGAACCGATTTCAAAAATTCTTCCCCTGCTATGAAGGTACACCATCCCTGGGTTACATAGGCAATATTTTATCCAGGTTTGGGGAGTTTCTACTGGATACTGGTGATATCACGATAAATAGGTAGTAAATATACAGAAATGTTTAACATACGCTAAGCTCAGTATTAACACTTCAAAAGAATTTATGCGTCAGTCACTGAAGAGTGAGAAACAGTCCATTCCTTGTCAGTGTGTCATCTTTTTAGGAACTGACTGAAAGTCTTGCTTAAAAAAGAGGGTATACCATCATTTCTATTATTGTCCTTAACAAATGTTATTATTATGTAATAAACAGTAATGTGTATGACCTGAAATTGATGTCAATTACTTAAATTTCTTTACAAATTAGGTACTAGCCTTTTTCACAATCTAGCCCAGTACATATTACTTAAAAGATAATGACATGTGTTTATTTATGAGCTTAGGTTACACAGCTGACAAGTATGAGTTTTTGTATTTAATTTCATAACTACCTACAAAAAATTGTGAAATGAGACTATCTACATTTTCTTCTACAGCTAAATTCTAACAGAGTTTTGTAGTAGCCACTGTAACATTTACCAACATGAGTGGGCTATGAGAAGATTGCCTACAAAACTTCTTTAACTATGAAGCAAGAATTTTCATGTATCCTACTTTGTGTATTCATAGTTTTCATTTCACACATTCTCTGCCCTGGTTATGCATGTTGTAGAGTGCAGTGTGGAAAATATTTTAACTTCAGAGATATTGCTACTCAGCTCTCACCAAGATATTTAACATCCCATTATATCTTGGTGCTGTGACAAGGTTATATCGCGACTGGTCCGTTGCGAGATTGGTAACAATTGAGCCTCTTTACACCCCAGGTTTTCATTTCCCTGCTTGCTGGTAAAACTGGGCTTTAGAGCTTAGGTCTTCCTAAGTCCATGAACTAATTGTTTTTATGGATTTTTTACCTCCCCTTGCCCATTATGAGATTTCTGCAAGGCATTCTGTTATCTCATCAACATAACAAAGAGCTTCTGCTTTGTTGCAATTGGATAAAAGTAAACTGCCCTCTTCAATATGCAATTATCATTTGACCACATTTTCCATATATTAGGTCTTACTCTTATTATCTTCTAGAGATCGTTTTTAGGGTTCTGTACCCAAAGGGTAAAACGGGACCCTATTGTTTTCGCTCCTCTGTCCGTCCGTCTGTCACCAGGCTTTATCTCATGAACCGTGATAGTTAGAGAGCTGAAATTTTCACAGATGATGTATTTTTGTTGCCGCTATAACAACAAATAAAAAATGAAAACTAGAATTAAATACATATTTTGGGGGGCTCCAATACAACAAACGCGATTTTTTTTGTCCGTTTTGTAAATAATGGCACGGAACCCTTCCTGCGCGCGTCCGACTCGCACTTGGCCGGTTTTTTTATATGTCAGAGGAACACGGTGTACAGTTGTGTTGTGCCTGGTTGCCTAAAGACATAAACACGTACCGAATACAGATCTGTCTGACGCATCTACCTAGCAGGCATAGCTGCAAGCTCATGGATCGCTCAGATAACAGTTAAAACCGTATCTTCGTTTGTTCTTCATTAAATTTCAGCAGTTGCTCAATAGGCAGGCGGATCCGTATGTATTATGCTTTATATGCTTCACGAAACTATATCGGCGTTTCAGTATTATTTTTTGGGGTTCCTTACGTAAAGGTTTAGCCGAAGAACAAAAAAAGATCAGTGGGTCGTCTTAGGGGGAAAGATCACGAAAATCTAATTTTCACAGATGATGCATTATTGTTGCCGCTATAAAAATAAACAGGTACCTACTCAAAACGCATCATTCAACAAAATGCGCAGTCAAACATCGTCCTCTAACAATGATCAGTGGTCGTTGGCTTATTCATCTGGCTTCTCTCCCGCGCCGCGTCTACGCCTTTCTTTTCGCTATCTAATCTAACTTCAGCCTGGCTATTAATCATTATCCTTATGCTTTTTTATTGAATATCGTGGTAGGATTCTATTCTACTGATTCTTTGTTTATTTTTGCAAAGTTTGCATCTAGTTCAAGTTGAGATTTCACAGACACGCATTGCCAATAACTTAATAAATAAACATATGGGCAAAGAAAGAAATGATATACCTATATCTGCAATTGTTAAACACTTATCAATCATGAGTATATGAGTATCTATTAGCAATTCTTCCTATAAACATTTAAAGTAGGTACATCATCGATTCATCTTTTAATCAGTATTGCCGCCCACGGAACTGAACGTAGTCAGCTCCGAGTTCCATGTAGCAGTTTCCCAGCTTTGGGTAGCAACATCTGACTCTTCATATTTGCGTGTTCGGGGAATCCAAAAATTCTAAAACCTATCACTATACAATCTCACAAAGAGAATAGGCCTGTGTTAATGTATATTGTGCTTTTTTATTTACTGTTCCTACTCGTTAGTAGAAAAATATAGACTTGCTAGATTCCGCTCAGCATCTCGTCCACGTCTCCTGGGAGCAGTTCATAGCACTTCCACTACCAGGAGTCGCCTATCTCTGTAGCTGGGGTACTTTATCCTTATCAACAATAGGAATAGCCGTCTCACAGAGTTCAAACTCACTTTCATAGTTATGATATACCTAAGTAAGGGTACTACTTCATAATTATCTAATTGAGCTTTGAAATTAATTAACCTTTTCAATATCCATTGATATTATGTACATGGATTAAAGTCTAAAGATCGCCGAATTCTTATTGTTGAAGACAACAAAGAGTCATTCTGATTTGTGTTCAGCCTCAAAAAATCTATTTATCTTTCAGTCTAGTAAAGGTGGAATAAATAAGTATTGCACGTTATTGCGTCACCCATAATCATTTAACCTTGTGCAGCTTGATATAAGTATCATTATCCTTCGTCCTTGCGACTTATTCCCTTGTAAATCCTAACATGCGTGTATCGGCAGTTCGTCCTGCTCTCGCACTTGTTTTGTTTCAATTTCGTTCGTTTTGCTTTTCAATCGTATCACACCGCGCTTGGCACTCGCAAACCGGATCGTGACTCATTCCCTATTTCACATAACTGGAGGCAAGCGGCTAGTGCATCCTAACAAAAACAAAAGTAAAATTTCTCATACGCGAAAGGTTAGAGACAGGGGTATACCGTATTTTTTTTCTTTAGTGTGTATGGATGGATAACTTCGACGACCATCATACCTAGTAAATAAGCTAAAGCTTGGCATAGCCAGCAATATCGCAGCAATATCGGGGTCGGCATCCGATCTAGTTTTCTGGATTCTAAAAACTAAATGTAAAATATCTATTATAATCTAAAAGATAAAGGTAAATGACCCTAACGATGGTCAACTATCTTCAAATTACATCTAGTACAGAGGCTGTAAGAGCTTTTCAAAGCTCGAATGTAAATTGCTGTGACAGTTCATCGATCCGATCGGGTTGTGCACTTGTTACTTAGCCCTAGCTCCTCTTATGGAAGCACCAGCTACACACTGTTGTGCACTAATTCTGAGTCAGTGTCGAACGAGTGGCCTTAACCTAATTTTTATTCCCGCAATCATGCGATGACTGCCGGATATCAATTGAAGAATTTGAGAAAAATTACAGAAACTGAATTGCTGGGATTTCCAGAGTCAGTGTGACTTTTAGTCAGTTTTCCTTGTTTTTTCTTGTGTACATTTCTGGTAAAAATCATACGTTATTTTTGTCAGACCACTCAGACACATGAATAAAGAAAATGTTTCCCCACTATCCCTTTTGATGAATAATTGTTACTTTTATGATTAGAATATCGAAAAGCTAATAATTATGCAGATATACATTTTGGACATAATTTTCTAATAACTTTCTAACTAAACCAATGGGTAATAAATAAGTAGCTACTGCAAACGTAAACAGATAACAGAAAGGCTAAGGGACTACACACACTTATTCAGCTCTATTCGCGTTTCGCTGAATGGTTTTGGTCACACTTATTCAGCTCTACTTCTATCAGCGGCGTACAGCGGCGTAAGAGTGCGTACGGCGCTGAATATGCTGCGAAGACGGTCAGCTGAGCTTTTTTTTTTATTTGTGTCAACATGTATGTAACTTCGTTTTTTAAAAAAACTCTAATTTATGGAATCTTTTTTTTATTTTTAAATAGTGTATAGATTGAAATTAACGAAAATTAAGTTGGAACGCCAAAAATATAGCTAGAATAATAAATATCTGAATACATAATGGAAAAACCGGCCAAGTGCGAGTCGGACTCGTGCACGAAGGGTTCCGTAAATTACAGTTAAATCAACCTATCTCAAAAACTATAAGAGATACTTTGATCAAACCAAAAATCGTTGAAAGAGTTAATTAGCATGCATCACCTCTATTTTTTTTAGAATTTTATACCCCGTAGTTATAAAAATAGAGGGGGGGGGGGACATACTTTTTACGACTTTGAGAGCTGATATCTCAAAAACCGTTCACTTTAAGAAAAATGTTTTTTCGAAAACTTTATATCATTTTAAAAGACCTTTCCATTGATACCCCACACGGGTATGTACATCGAAAAAAAAAATTTCATCCCTCAGTTACATGTATGGGGGGCCCCACCCCCAATTCTTTTTTTTACTATTTAGTGTCATATTTTTGTAGCGGTTCATACAACACATATTCCCATCAAATTTCATCACTGTAGTACTTATAGTTTCCGAGTAAATCGGCTGTGACAGACGGACAGACGGACAGACGGACAGACGGACATGACGAAACTATAAGGGTTCCGTTTTTGCCATTTTGGCTACGGAACCCTAAAAAGCTATGTGATCACTTCCAGAATGTGACTCTATTGAGTATGATTTTAACAAAAAACTACTCAAAATATTATTAATATTTTTATTACTAATTAAAGAAAGCAATCTTGTCAAAAGGAGAGAAAACACAAAACACGACAATTCTTTGATTCGTTTTATAACAAAAATCAAACTTCAATTTCAATTATGTGACTTTTGATGCACATCGGATATTAATTTTTAAAATATTAAGCTATAATAAAAATATATTTCTGCAGTGATCCCTAGTTATGAATCAAAATTAAATTCCTGTCCATCGAGCGAAAACAGAACAAAACAGTATTTTATAAAGAATTTTAAATCTTTTTTTGTTTAAAATAAAAAACAGGGACAGTCACACCACTGAACGCCTGAAAAGGATAAAGCTTCATCTACATGGACGCTATTATTATAATTATGTAATATTCCAGATCAACATTTAATAATAATCAAGAAATACTATATAATACTATATCTTTTTAATAATGGAACAAATAATAACAAAAAAATATTGTACCTCGTTTACATAAAGATTGTAAACATGAATAAAATAAAATTGATCCCCACAGAAAACTATTATTCTGAATTTCTGAAACAACACCACTGTTTTCCATGTAAACTTAACTTTATAGGATCAATCATGTTGTGACTTTGAGCTCAGCCCGTATGTGACCATAGATTTGGTCACAAAACGGAAGTCACATTTTCATACTTGCCGATTAAAAAAAAAATATAAAAAAATATTTGTGGTTCTTTTCCATTTGATGTCAGTTTAAATAGTAACTTAAAGAAATGGCGGTTTCTAGAAATAAACAGCAATCCTAATATTTGGTTACGCTGTAGTAAAATTCAAACACATATCTGAACATAAATTCTGTTCTTGTACGGGGCTAGCAACAAAACGTCTACGTTCCTCAAAGTCCTTTTGACTTTAATAGTAAAGTAAAGTAAAACGCAGTAGTATGTTTAAGTAGTGCCTGTTTCAAAGTATTAGGACCCAAAAATTGTGGCTTAAAGTACTATAAAATGCGGTCACAATACTGAATGTTCAGGGTGGATCAAAATTTCATCATCGTAATTTTATACGTTTTTTTATGTAAATAAGCCAGAATATTACAAATGAATTGATGAATATTATTAAATGATGACATTTAGGAACTAAACCCCTTAAAAAAAGTATATCGTCCGCAGAAAAATCGCTAAATATTCTTGATCCAATCATACAAATTCAGCTGGGGACAAGCAAAAAAAGCCTACTCCTGTTTATTTAAATGCTGTTAAAACAAAATAATGAATTATTAGAACAGAAACTAAAATAATAAATTAAAATTAAATGTATTTTCCTTGGTCCAGTATCTTTATCGCGACATTGGTACCCCAATTAAAACAAAATAATACTAAATTCAAAGAGAATGATACTCATAATGATTACGTTATACTTATAATAAATCAAATCTATCCAGGAGCTATGCAGGTTGCAACTTGTCGACAAGGAGTTGAGAGCCATACGTGTGCAGCGCTGTTCCGCCCCATTCAGCGTCGAACGAGGCGGAACAGCGCTGAATGCGGCAGATCAGCGCTGATCTCCATCTAAAGCACTCGCATGATAAAAACACATTTGTTCTCATTTTATACTTGTTTGCCGCGAAAGCTGAATACACGCGGAAAGCTGAATGGATGCGTACGCGTCTCCATACAAAGTCGTTGTTTTCTATGGACATAAGCTGAATAGAGCTGAATAAGTGTGAGTAGTCCCTAATTATGAAAAGGACCCGAAAACTTTGGTTCAAGACCAAATTTTGGGTCAAAATAGGTCAAATTGTTGTGCGTTTATGTCTTCTTATTGCTAGTGTAGCTTAGATTACATATTTCTTATTTCAATTGTTTTGTTTCTCTAGCTGTCCACATTCAAATGTCCGTGTTATATTAAGCCTCATGCCCTCCCACTGAGGAACTTCTACCTATTTGTGCCTACTCGTTAGTGAGCCAAGGTCAATAGACATTAAGATTTTTAAAGCTTAGTAATCGATTTAAAATAAAATGAGTCAAAACTACCGGAGGGACAAACAAGATATTAATTACAAATTCTTAGTCGGTAGGTAATCTGTGTTGATCGTAATACACCCAAGACCTTGAACATGGTATCGCATCCGTCTAACGGTGCTTTCATTTTCAAGGTTAACTACCTACATAACATGTGCACCTTTCACGAGAATATGGATTTGCATTTTCCTTGTTCTTTTAACGACATTGGTCGCCTCTCGAGGTTTTATGCATCTCTTTCATATTATGGCCATCTGCATTTATTTGACCAAAAGTTACTTGGCTTTCGACTTTCCTCTGATCCTCGCCAGCCACTTCATCATCAGCTTTTCATACACAATTTTAGTCAGGTCCCTAACCTGTAGCAATCTATCGGCTTTAATTAGTTATCTAGAAAGGCACTATAGCACAGATTACATTAACTATAGGCTAGAAAGGGCACGATCATTCACTTATAACACACATAACAGTGACTTGGTTACGCTAATTTTTTTATTAATAGTTCATGAGATGCAGCAGTGCACGTGTTATAATCGCGCTGTGCAAAGGATTTCTCTTGTCTGTCATTGCGTTACATATTTAATTACTAATGCCTGCATTGCTACAATTAATTGCGTAGTGGTAACTACGCATCATTTATCGGATAAATAAATATAACTCTAGAGAGGCTCTATTTTGTTCGAAAGCGTAGTAAAATTAATTTACTAATGTTCGTACAGATTTCGATTTCGTTTAAAAACTGAATTGATAAATAACTCCATTACCCAGTTTCATCGAGTCATTGACCTGCACAAAATGTGTCTTTTTAATGATTATGTATCAATTAGGTATTTTACATAATCGTATGTTTTAGACAAAGATTGCGTCATGTCCAAATTGGATGTTTGAAGCAGGTCGGTCTGTTGCGGGCGTGCTTTGTATTTAGAATAAATTAAAATAGTCCGGTGAATAAGCGACTGACGAGTCTGCGCTGAGCTACTCGCACATAGGTGACCGTATGAACAGAATCTCTCACTCTGCCTTCAGTGTGGGTTTTGAACATTGAGATTTTTCACTTGTCTGGATCTAGTTAGCTTAGACAAATAAAATTATCGCGGAGAAAACTTAGGCATTCGTTTGATTATACGATAAAATTAAAAAGCTTCGTATCTGATATTCTAATCGGGATAAACCATAATTATTTACGTGAGCACGTTTTAAGTACTTATTTAATTTCCATTTACTGTTTTTGGTCAATTAAACGAACAAAGTTATGCTAAGTTAGGATTACGATTGTTGTTTCTGCATGACTCATAAAAATCAGCGGTCATACGTTATCAATCGAGTAAATCGTCCTACTGGTCACACCGGTCATCTGTTCTTAGAAATTGTGATCAAATGGCGCGACGATTCCGGTAATTAGACAAAACGGACTACCTACGCATCTTTGACCGTCATCACGCTCCTTTTGTAATTATCAAGTTTCTTATAAATAAATATCGTGATGATTTGACTTTGCCTCCGCTTACTAACTTTAACTGGTTTTAGACTACCTCTTACTAACATATTAGGTATGAGACTACACAACGACTTCCCAAAACAAATGACTCAGTTCTTAAATTGTAAAGAGATTACATGTTTAATAATTGTTAAGTCGCAAGGGCCCCATTGAATAGAAAGTGTGTTTGTTTCAGAACGCTGCTGGTGCTATGTGCAGCGGCGCTGTGCTTGCCGGTGCATGGCCAGCCGGTGTCCTGCAAGGAAGAGGGGCACTGCTACGAAGGCTACTACTGCGAGACCGGCACAGAAATCTGCCGGGAGTGCCTCTCTTGCGAGGACCTCAAGAGGGAACCCCCTCTCGCGGCCATTAAATGCATCAAATCCGTCGCGGAATGCGGCTCCTGTTTCAAGGGGTTAGTACACTGGTCAGTCTGCGTCATTTCATTGCTAGATTGCTACTGACATATTTTTGGCTTTTCCCATTGATATCATTTACCGTACCTATGTACTTCATTGAAAAATTTGAATGTATCTGGTTATGGACTTCCTGTCATTAATGATGAATAAATTGTTCATGAAAATCATCAACATTCATAATCCAAAATAGCTAACTTACCTACTTAGTGGAGAAGTACTCGATGAAAAAATATCAAAACAATTAGAATGATCGTAAATCAGAGTAATGCTGTTTTTGATGAGCCTCAAAATGGTTGGTTCTACATGGGTTAGTTACTGTTTTACGTTATACTTACCTACCTACAGGCTGTACTTGGTGTGGGATGTGATAATTTACTTGCGAGTTAGATGTGTCACGCTAATTAGCTGACGTCCGTATTGTACAAGCGTGCGTACTGTTACAGGGTTACAGATAACGAATTGATGTTTTAGTTAGATAAACAAACCGAGACAGTAACCAATACTCGTAATAAAATTATAATATAAACGTTGTTAACATGGACACGGTGACGGAGACTATTAGAATACCTAGCGCTTATTTATTACACGTGTTATTTTATTATTATTGTCATATTACCCGATTACCCTACATCATGTAATGTTGCGCAATATTATTCAATATTCATACTAGTTTTTTTAACACGACTTCGTATAGGTAAATAGTATTACAAGACTTGACTTCGAGGAAGTCGCGTCGCTATTCAAATCAAACTTCACCTTGTTTCGCATATTTTATTACTTATCTGAAGAATCTTCACAATGAACTTTATCTAACCCAAGCTGTGTTTTTGAGTATGACGCACAATAAAAGCTTGAAGAAGGGTTTTTATACTTATTTTTAGAGACACTGAAATTCTGCATCAATTGCAACACACACACAAGAATTATCGCGAAATGATGTCCACATTTCGCATATCGCGAAATGATGACTTCGAGGAAGTCGCGTCGCTATTCAAATCAAACTTCACCTTGTTTCGCATATTTTATTACTTATCTGAAGAATCTACACAATGAACTTTATCTAACCCAAGCTGTGTTTTTGAGTATGACGCACAAGAAAAGCTTGAAGAAGGGTTTTTATACTTATTTTTAGAGACACTGAAATTCTGCATCAATTGCAACACACACAAATGTGGTCATCATTTCGCGATAATTCCTGTGTAAGTGGGAAGTAAGTGGGAAAGCCCGTGCAGAATCAGAAATGGGCATTTACGTTAAGATTTTTCTATTTCTTTATGTTTCAAACCTCAAATGCTTGAGTATTTGCCAGTCTTGACACTTTTGGCTGACTACTGTCTGAATTTACTTGGCTAATTTAGGATAGATAAGTACTTGGTTCATGGTGATATGAAATTATCATACTGCGGGTCTGTGGGTACCAACAGATTTGTGTGTCGTTTTAATACAGCTGTCTAAGATTGTGACGTCATCTAAAGTTCGTATTCTCTCTCGCAGGCTGGTGGTGGACCCGCGGGGGAACGTGAACGCGGAGTGCGTGCCCCCTGACACTTCAGACCTGGAGGGAACGCCCTCCTACGTGTGGCTACTCATCAGCATCGCAATACTGCTGTTCTTAGTGGTCGTCGTGGGCATTATCGTATATCTACTTCGCTATCCCGAGATCTTTAAGACCGCCGGTAAGTACAATTACTGAGAAGGCTCATTGTTTTCTGTTGTCACAAACAAGAAGCGACACGTTCGCTTTAACAGGAACAATGCCTTATTTTGTGTGCTATTTAATCCTACAACAGGTTCGTTCCTGTGATTATTTCAGGTTCGAACCAGTCTAGTACCGTGACGGCGCGCATCACGGCGACCGCTCCCGAAGCACCTCCGCCCTACAACCCGCTGCCGCAGGCGCCATATCTTTCACCAGCTTATACTGATCTCGAGCCAACATCTTATAATGAAGGTTAGTTTATAGCTGTAGCTCTATGTCATTCTAAGCAAGCTAATAATTTGCATAATATTCGAAAAGCTATCTTCAGCTTGTTAGTTGCTGCAGTATTACCTGCTGCAGGATTGTTCGAAAGAGTTACCGCAGCCCTTGTGCATAAAACACCTACGAAGGAACATGATGGGTTTTAGTTAGGGCTGCCATCCGTCCGGGTTTCCCCGGATTTGTCCTCGTTTGGAGGCCGTCCGGGGGCCGTCCGGGCGGGGTTTCAAGAAGTGTCCGGGGAAAACCCGGACACTTTTCATGTAAGGAAGCACCTCATTGAATTTAAGTATATGTTAATAGTAAAGGGATTACAAATTAGGTTCGGGGGAAAAATGCGATTTACGCCAAATGTCCGGGTTTTTTTTAATGTTTGTCCGGGTTTGGCGAAATTCGAGATGGCAGCCCTAGTTTTAGTCAGTAAGAGTCTTACACTCCCTCACGCTGCTAACCCACAGCGGGAGGAGCCATTTCATTATTTTCCATAAAATTTACCATTAAAAAAAACTTGTTATTATCATGTATGAGTTAGTTATACTAATATGTTGTTTGTTAAAGATGAACAGTTCATCAAGCACTCGCCGTCCCCACGGCCGCAAGATTCGCGGGAGTCTGCGGGTAACCAGGCCGCCAGGGTCTACGAGAAACCCATTTACGAACGGGAATTGCCACCTCCAAGGTATGTTGACAAAATTTTATTTTTAATCTAGTAGCTTAGTCTTCTTTGACATCATCAGGAAAAAAAAATACACTTCGATCTATTATTTATCAAATTATCTTAACAGGTCTTTCCAAGGAATGGACTGTCATCAGGTCAGTCATTAGGTACTATCCAGCACCTAGTTTATCTGTAAAATATTAATTGCACAAGTTTTGCAAACTTGGGATTTATTTGGTTATTGTCCCACTGCAGAGCTACGAATGAGTGTTAATCACATCTATGTAAAGTTTTGTGTTTCACAAAGGTTTAGGTGTATTGTGCTGCGTCATGTATCTTATACCAATAACTACCACTGCACTGGCGCACATGAGTCTCAATCTGCTTTAAAACCGTACTATTAATGTATCAACCAGAATAGTTCTTGCTCGATAAGGAACGGTGCGAGACAGCGTTAGCATAAGACCCAATCTAGTGCTCACTCATAGTACACGATTCCATCATGTAGCTTGTTCTTTTTTATTTTACATTACTGGTAAAGATGGTTTCTGCTAAAGTAGAGGAAACGTCTGTTCACAATTCAACAATGTTCACACGAGTGTTGCTTCTTGTGCTATATTATACTTTTTGAATGATATTAGGTGTAGTAAGTAGCAAATATAGTTATTTGAGGAAGTCAATAAGGAATTCTCACGATAAGGCCTCTCACTTATCCTTTCGATCCGTTAATCTTATATCAATCAAGTACATAGGTACATATTTAGATTTCACCAAAAACGCCTGGCCTTGGTACAACAGATAAATAATGATAATTTATTTATTATCAATGATATTGTTCTTGCATATGTACATTTGTTTCATTTCCTAATTTATCGAAATAGTAGAACAGTGTCGTCATCATATTTTTATTGTATAATTTATTTTGTTTATAGCCCTGAGTCTCCTCTGCCGGAATATACTGAGACGGAGACTATGACCGTGCCTGTCAAGGATGAGGACACGATTCCTAGCCCGTGGACACCCGGCGGCTCCACCAGTAATGGAGATGTCAATGCCAAGTATGTTGCTTTCATTGTATATCTTCTAACAAGAATGGTTATATTTTTGGCACAACTGTAATTAAAAATGGCTTGATCGTGCTGTTAATTTATATACTTAGGGTGTTTGGAAGGTCGATGCTTATCCCTTATTGATATGTAACTGATTCTGTTGACTAATGTGTAATATGTGTTGGTGCAGCGTGGTGGGCGCGAGCAGCTCGGGCGGCACGGCGGGAGCGGCGGGCGAGGCGGGCGCGGCGCTGCCGGCGCTGCTGGCGGCGGCGCGCAGCACCACGCTCATCGAGCCCTCGCCCGCCAAGCGCCTCTGTGTGCGATGGGTCAGTACCTACTCACTTATACGCTCACTCACTTTCATTCACAACATTAGACTCGAATGATATGCCTTGTATAGCTCACGTTAAACAATCCCTAAGTTTCATTTTGAGTGTAATGTGGCGTGATGCAACCCAAGAAACGCGACTCTTGATAAACTATAGTTTTATAACATGACGACAATTACTGCATTCCACATTGATACTCAGCACCCTCGTCCCTTACAACAGCACGCTTGAACTATTTTTTTTTGTTTTTAGGATTCTGTCAACAACCGAAATCGTGAGAACAACTCGTGCAGCGACAGCAGTCAGAGCAGTCACCCGCGGTCACCATCTCCCAGCCAAGGCGGGCCGCCATACAGCTTCATCACGCAGATCACAAATGTGGTGCAAATTAACACCAACAAGTAACGCCACTCCGCCTTGTACTCGACCTAAGTACGACTCATGTCGACTGGTGCTCGTTGTAGTCAAATGAATCCTATGTACTTTGTAAAATAATAGTTAAAGTTACTAGATACTTAAAACGCCGTGCACCTCTCCTTGTCAGTTGTACTTAACTGTGCTAAATGTAATTTATAGGAAATGACTTATTTTCGAATGGCTATTTTACACGAAGTCGTCAGTCATTACAAAGTTTAATCAGCAAATATTTAATTTTGCTGTTTGCTGTACCATGTTGTTGTAGAAAGCCATACTAGTCTGTATAATACGGCGTTTTCCTCTGAGGAACGCGTCATTTATCATTTAAAGTTAGCCTTATTGTCGTTATAATGTAACAATTTGTGTCATTTCAATATTTTAGTTTATTATAAAAAAAAACAAAAAATTTTCAGAAAAAGTAAAAAAAACGACATTTAGCAGTAGGTAGGTATGTATATCAATGCTAGATTGATATTTATAAGGTGCCTTGTAAGGATTCTTACCCAATTTACTGTGATGTAGTTTTATATGCGTATATTTGTGCGTATAGAAATTCATGTTCGAGATCTGTGCGATCAATTCATGATCTCAGCAATATAATGTAATGAAAATCTTACTAACGCTAACTGTTGGTTGCTTAAACGATCGAGAGAGAGAGAGAAAAGACATTATTTATACTTGCTTGCTCAAGTTAAATTAATTTAGAAAATATTTGGATCTTTTGCTACAAGTCGTTTAAGAAACTATACTTGTAAGATTTTGTAGGTGTGATTCAGATGTGTACGAATATAAGGTGTTTGTTCGGCTTTAGAAATTGAAATGCGTTGGGCTCAAAATACCACTGAATAATTTAGCTCTTGAAATTAATATACATATAATGTAATAGTTTATTTCGCATAATATCTAAATATAAGCTTTGAAGGCTTAAAAGTTATCAAGATACAATGTTTTGGAAATAGTTAATTCTATTAGAGAAATGTTGTAAAAATGAAGTTCCTTTAGTTGTCGGCAAATTTAATTAAATCCAATATAATTCAGAATAAATGCGAAAGAGCTACCTCATGGTCGTTGCCGTTTCGTCGACACGCGTCATTTAAACATTCCAATTTTTTTCGTATTTGTACAAGCTAAGTTTCAATACCCTTTGGCAAAAGTTATAATCCTCCGAGATGTTGTCCTGACGTGCGTAAGTCATAAAATGCCAATGACCATGAGGCACTATGTCTTGTGGATTAACACAAATATTTTTTATTATATAAATAAATATACATAGGTATATCAATTTTAAAGAAAGAACGTGTGTGCCGTGTTAACAGTTGTGATAATATAGTTTAAATTGCAATTTTTATTGCCCTATTGCGCAAAGAAACATTTTACAGTTTGTGGAACTAGCAATAAATCGAATTTTAAAAAGATATAATTGATTATAATTACTTGCAAAAATCAGACAGATATTGAAGCAATCGAATAGATCGTTAAATCTACTCTGTTTGAATTTAAAATTACAATAAATATTTTGATGTTACTGAGCATTTTATATTGGTGTGATGTACAGAATTTAAAACTGCATTATTTTATACCTTGGAGAATGCAAACATAATTGAGTTTTGATTACGTCTGTTGATTTTAGATCAGATTTTCATCGTTATAATTTTTTTAGCATTTATCTGAAACCAGTGTGGGTAACTAATATCTTATGTTAAAGTATTCGAGTGTGCAACGTAAATTGCTTCCAATTATTATTTTAGTTAATTTGTTTTGCATGTTTTATTCTTTTACGATTCATAAGTGTGTTATATTTCTAGTGAATTACTTCAGTATGTTAAATGTGCAAAATATTTTTTTTAATACTACGCTAGTTGTACTATACTGTTCAGTAATGTCCCATTACCTAATATGTATTGCATTTGTTATTTAATATTTTACTATCAAGTTTGTATAAAACGATTTTTAAATACGAATAGCACTCTTAATTTCACTGCCTGATTCTTTTATATTTTATATAATGCTCATATTTACTTAGATATGTGTATAACTGAAAGCTGTGAAGCACTTATTAAAGTTACACACTGTTTTGTTAATTTTTACGTTAAGTCATTAATGAACTGTTGTCTCACTATTCATTAATGAGTTAAATGAGATTTAAGTTTCTTGTGAATAAAGTTATATGTACATAAATAATTGATGTTTTCTTTTTTTATATTTACAAATATACATAGACGAATTAAGATTGTATTTCTAATCTTTAGAAGGGCCGGTAAAAATGGGTTCTCCCGTCCACTTCTACTATCATATGCATGTAGTGATTTTGTAGTGGGATCTCCGAATATCGAAAATGAAGATAACGTTTTGGTTGTAGGTATTCTATTAATAAATAAGAAAAACAGCCGTTGAGGCAATTTATATGAAATTGATGGTGCACAACAAACATTAGGAATGTCTAAGCTAAAATTATTGAACTTAAAATTAGAATAATTCATAGTTATAGTGTGCAGTGGTGGTCGGCATGAGGCTTGTTCGGTCTAGTCGTGCGCGGCGATGAAGAGCGCGAGCGCGTGCAGCGCGGCGGCGTCGGGCTCGTAGTGCGGCGCCAGCGGGGCCCGCGCCTGCAGCACCAGCGCCGCGCGGGCCTCGTCCGCGTACAGCGGCACCTCCGCGCTGCGCTCCCACGCGCATGTGCTATCACCCTCCTGACAAATCGACACAAATCCTCTGTTACTCAAGCTGACAGTTAGCTTGTAGTTCCTTTTTATGTTATCAACACTGAACAAAAATAGTCTAGCTTCCAGCCCCACACATCACGGAGGAAGGGAGGATGAGCGGAGATGTTATAATAAGGCACGTAGGTCACGCGCATTTTGGCGTGCTAGTTCGTCACTTGCACAAGCTCCATTAAAATTAAAGCTTTCATTAACCTATTGCTGTCACTTTTTATCTTGTTGACAAAGAAAGAGTCAGCAATAGATTTAAAGAAGCATTAACTTGAATGGAGCTTTGTGCAAGTGACGGTTAGCGTGACATTGTTGACACACCTGCAGCACATAGCGCAGCAGCAGCGGCGGCGCGGGCGCGTGCGGCGGCTGCGCGGCGTGGCTCGGCTGCAGCGCGGCGCCCGCCCACACAGCGCCGCACAGCCGCAGCCCAAGCACCACTACGCCACCCTCTGTGCTCTCGCCTAAAACAAAATCTTTTCATTTACGATACTTTTCAATCTTCTGCGATAGGATTTTAGCATTAGCCCCTTATCTATAGCTAGTAACTCTAATAAGTAAAACATCAGATAGGTATGGGTATGGGAAACGGCAATTATAGACAATCGTGGAATTGAAACACACGGCTAGGGGCGACGCCCAACAGTTATGTCCAAGTCAAATCATTTATTTAATTTAGGCAAAAATAAGGGTCAATCCCCACTGAAAGAGCAGCGGCCGGCAGCGGCCGTAAGAGCACGGACAATGTAAGAGCGCGGCGCGGCGCGGCCCAGCGCGGCGCCGCGCGGCCCGCCGCGCTCGCGCTCAAAAACATGCATTTACGGCCGCTGCTCTTTCAGTGGGGATTGACCCTAAGGGTTATTCCCGCTCGGTAACACCCTTTCGTGAACACTGTTGACGATCGGGAAAAAAAGTTTCATTCGTTCGCAGTGTGCATGAATGCTGGTTTTTATTTGTTTGGATTTTAAAAATGTTTTAATGGATTATGTAAGATTTCTTAAAACACAATTAACTAGAAAATAAAAAAATGGCCTTTTCATGTTCATAATAACCAATTTACACTTTAAAAATCCATGACATGTTTTATTTTTATTTCTATATTTTAAAAATAAAAACCAGCATTCATGGACACTGTGAACGAACGAAACTTTTTTTCCCGATCGTCCACAGTGTTGACGAAAGAGTGTTACCGAGCGGGAATAACCCAAAAATAAATAAATAGGTTTGATTCTAGTTGCGTGTGCGTTACCCTGGCCAGATGTTGTCGAAAATGGTAATTTTAATCTTATAGATAATTATAGTTCGGCCATTCAGAGAATGCGTTCCTGACACGTCGCGATTGAACTGACGACGTAACTACATTCATTGATTATTGATATAATAATGTTGTTTTAATGCTCCTCAATTGTTAAAACGGTAAACAACCAGCAAAAATATTTTTATCGTAACTGCAACGCCATTGCAAAGTTACGTCGTCAGTTCAATCGCGACGTGTCAGGAACGCATTCTCTGAATGGCCGAACTATAGTTGTGCGGCTTCTGTAATTGTTGCGCACATTTTCAAATTTGTTGCGCTTATAGTTTTTTAATTATTTCACAAAAACATTTCCTGCTGGAGTAACGTTACCCCAGCCAGACCTTTTTCTTTTTGATGGGAATATTTAAATAAATATTACCTATAAAATTAGTTGTAAATGTTGTGCCATATTTTGTATTTGTTCTTTCTTCGGTTGCGAAGTTATTCGAGATTTTGCTGGGGTAACGTTTTCGGTTTTGCTAGATCTTTGAAATGGTTAAGCGGATTCTTATCAAATTTTGTACATGACTTCCTAGGAATTAGTTTAAATTTGTTCGGCAATAATAAAACCAAAATAATGCATATCTTAAAGGTTAAATGGAATCATTCATTGGAATCATTAAATGGAAAAACGTTTCCATTGGTCCCAGCACCCTCAATAAGAAGTCTAAAGACTTACTTTAAACGTCATTTTAAAGCTTGTAACTGCCTTCAAATGTATATGAAGTTTCATAAGCATCCTGTAAGTATTTAACAAGTTATGATGATATTCAGTTTTTCACGAGCACGGTCTTGATGCGCGCGGTGTTATTTGGCCACAGGATTGGATATATGAACTGAATGTTATCTCAATAATTAGTTATATAGATCAGGTGTATGTCAGTAAAATTTCAGCTCAGTACATTGGATAATTAATGAGATAATACGATTAAAGTCATTAGGAAGTGAATGACCGTGGTAACCCGACCAAGTTTAGGTGGTTACGAAAAAGCGAAAACGCAGAACATTATACTATCTTTTGAAATGTTTAGTATAATACACCTTACAATTTAGGTACAGACGCGTACACTGTTAAATAAGACATACGTAAGTTTAGTGTTAACTGAAAAAAACATTGTATATTATTTATTGTCTGTGATCATTACACATTCCAATATGTGTATATTTAAATAAAAACTGTAACTGTGTACTGTGCATACTGAAATCTATAATTTAAGTAAAAAATAATAGAAAATTTAAAAAAAAGCAAAATTACCATTTGTAATTTTTATCTGCGATTGTTTTTAAGTATAAGTATAATAATGCTTTAAAAGTTCAATTGAAATGATTATTTTACCGGCCAGTAAAAAATCTTAAAAAATCATGTATTTAGTTTTTATTTACTTTTGTACATGTCTGTACTAAATTTGTAACACTATACTACATATTTTAGAAGGTACCATAATGTTCTGCGTTTTCGCTTTTTCATAACCACCTAAACTTGGTCGGGTTACCACGGTCATTCACTTCCTAATGACTTTAATCGTATTATCTCATTAATTATCCAATGTACTGAGCTGAAATTTTACTGACATACACCTGATCTATATAACTAATTATTGAGATAACATTCAGTTCATATATCCAATCCTGTGGCCAAATAACACCGCGCGCATCAAGACCGTGCTCGTGAAAAACTGAATATCATCATAACTTGTTAAATACTTACAGGATGCTTATGAAACTTCATATACATTTGAAGGCAGTTACAAGCTTTAAAATGACGTTTAAAGTAAGTCTTTAGACTTCTTATTGAGGGTGCTGGGACCAATTGAAACGTTTTTCCATTTAACGAAATAACCTTTAAGATATGCATTATTTTGGTTTTATTATTGCCGAACAAATTTAAACTAATTCCTAGGAAGTCATGTACAAAATTTGATAAGAATCCGCTTAACCATTTCAAAGATCTAGCAAAATCGAAAATATTACCCCAGCAAAATCTCGAATAACTTCGCAACCGAAGAAAGAACAAATACAAAATATGGCACAACATTTACAACTAATTTTATAGGTAATATTTAT
The DNA here is from genome assembly GCF_022581195.2 of Helicoverpa zea. Classification (NCBI taxonomy): domain Eukaryota; kingdom Metazoa; phylum Arthropoda; class Insecta; order Lepidoptera; family Noctuidae; genus Helicoverpa; species Helicoverpa zea. Next base: position 5,695,785 of record NC_061459.1, on the reverse strand, counting down.
TTAAATATTCCCATCAGAAAGAAAAAGGTCTGGCTGGGGTAACGTTACTCCAGCAGGAAATGTTTTTGTGAAATAATTAAAAAACTATAAGCGCAACAAATTTAAAAATGTGCGCAACAATTACAGAAGCCGCACAACTAATTATCTATAAGATTAAAATGACCATTTTCGACAACATCTGGCCAGGGTAACGCACACTCTAGTTGCTCATTCCAAAAATAGTTTCCTATGGAGAAGAGCGTTCAAGAAACTCCATGGTTACTCTTTTAAAAAATAGTAGGTATTACAGTGTCTTGATGTATTGATACAATAATAACATGCGAAGATTTTGTAGAATCACAGACAAAACTAAAACTAACATTTCTTTAATGACTGGCTAAGCCACAAAAAGGCTAAGTAACATGTTGTCCAATGCTTACCCTCGGTCCAATTCCACTTGACGGAGAGCGTGAGCGCGTGCACACTGCAGGCGAGCCGCGCCGCCGTGTGTGCTCGCAGCGCCCACACCACGCGTGACGGACGCAGGAACGAGCGTAGGTCTACCTCTGAATGGAACAAGATAAATACTGCAACATATTTTTCGTGCGTTTTGCCAAACGAAATAGGCTACGTAAGTGAGGTATAAATTATCCACAGGGTAAAGGTACGAGTTCGCAGCCGACCGCAGGCGACAACTGCAGACGACGTGTCGCAACGATTACCGAACGATTAATTACTGGTTTCTATGTATTTCTATGAAATTCCCAGTCCCTGCGGTCCTGCGGTCGGCTGCGAACTCGTACTTTAAGACTGACTTCAAAAGGGGAAAATTTTACTTACTGCATTTGCTAACTTATAATACTAAATCAGCCTCAATGGTAAGCGAGCAAAAGTCGGACCAATTTTTTGTAGGACGTTCTGGCTAGAAGTTTCTGACCAGTGCCGGTTTTAACTCTACCAGCGCCCTGGGCGAGATTTCTGCGGCGCCCTCCAACCGCAATTCAAACCAATGCAAAAATTAGGTACGTAAAATGTAGCCCAATCGTACATAAGTTATTGCTGGTTAGTGAATGTAAAAACACGGGAACCTATCTTCTGCTTGCGCGAGCGAAGCGAGCGCGAAATTTTTTGTAATATTTTAGAACTCAAAACAAAAAATTACTTAAAATATAGCCCAAACTTAAATAACTCTTTGTTGGTGTTGGCGCCTATGTATTAAAATTTTGGGACTTAAAGTAGTACCGTAAATAAGAAAGTTCATATGGAAACTAAAAGTTACTTTCTTATTATGAAAAGGACTTAAAAACGACGCTACCTTTTTTTTGCTAGGGTAGACTAAAAATGTTGAAAAATAAAAACAACTGTAAAGTGAAGCAAGCCCAAAAAAATTTTGAGTTTTGGATCAATAAAAGTTCTAAACATATATAATAAAAGGCAACTGTGAAGTGAAGAAGCCGCGAGCGAAGGGAGCGCGAATTTTTTTGAATATTGGGACATCAAAAGTAGCTATATGTGATAAAAAATTTAAGTGTAAAGTAATCATGAGCGAAGTGAGCGCGAAAATGTTTGAGTTTTGGGACATAAAAGTAGTGTTTGTTCGAGAATTTCTCAAATTTAACGCGGAATTAAACACAAATTAAAAGAAACCGTGACTGGATCGACAGTCAGTTGTATGTGCTTGTTTCTTCGGTGCTCCAACTTTTTGTTAAATTGAGAAAAGCAGAATAAATTAGAAATAAAGAAGAAACCGCGAGCGAAGTGAGCGCTTTTTTTTTCTTCGACGTCTGCAGCAAAGTTTGTCTATTTGACATTTTACAAGGCTAAACTTCCATATAAAGCAAGCAATCCCATGTTTATTATTTTTACAGGCTAGGAAATGACTTGGTGGTGGTTTTAAAGATTGTTATTGAAAAACCTATTTGACTTCTAATCCTCTCAAATCGAGTGATCGTCTTATGGAATCGAATGTCCTAGGCCTGTATGGCCTTTGGACAAATCTAACGCGCCCGGCATTATACGACAATACATTAATTTAATCGAAATTATTTGGTACAGGAGCGTACCGCGGCGCCCCTGAGCCCGCGGCGCCCTGGTTATTCGCACACACTGCACCATAGGGTAAGACGGCCCTGATGCTATCCATACATCTATCCATACAGGGGCCCGATTCTTCTAAGTTAATACTGTCAAAATCGAATAGAAATCGAATCGCAATATGATCGCAATAGTAGTTTTAACCATATCGGGCATTCTGCTACTAATATAAGACCAATCGTATTCCAACGACATTCGATTGGTTTGCGATTGGTCTGCTATTTTGGTGATTTTGGTCTATACGGTAGTTTGCTCTACAATCATATTGCAATCGTAAATCATTTGCAGACAAAATGATTAATTATTGAATGACAGAAAAGGATAAAAACGTTTATTTCAAAGAAAAAATAGTGGAATGCCACTACGCTTCAATCGTAATCGAGTCGTAATTGGATCGCAGTCGAACGTGAATCGTACGACGCTTAAGTAAAATTAGGAGAATCGGGCCCCAGTTCTTGTAAGTTGCGATCTTTGATGAAATTTAAAACAAAAACAGGAGTAACATTCTGATCAAAGACTGGTTGGGGGCGCCTGCGGCGCCCCTTATATCCGGCGCCCTGGGCCGTCGCCCAACCGCGCCCTACCCTAAAGCCGCTACTGTTTCCGACTGACTTTTTGTAGGACGGGTACGTTGCACTAGGTATTGCATCAGTGTGTTATTTTTTTTCCTACAAAAAGCTGCAAAAGGCAGCCAATAAGCGCTACCTTTTTTATGGATGGAAAAAATCATCAAATGACCCCTCCCGCTGTGGGTAAACAGCGGTGAGGGAATGTCAGACTTTTACTGACTAAAATCCATCGTGTTTCTTTGTAGGCTTTTTATGTACCAGGGCCGCGATAACTTTTTCGAACAATCCCGCAGCTCCGGCTAATAAGCGCTACCTACCTGTGGGCATGTAGTTGTCGCTGAGCTGAGTGTCGAGGCGCGTGAGTGCGGCGCGGGCTCGCAAGGCGAACTCGCGTATATACGCGTCCACTGCATTTGGACCGCTCCATAACATGTGCCACTCATCGCTCACCTACACAGATAAATACTTATTTTACGTTTCCTTTTTGAAAATGAAACGTATGTACCTACCTACGTACCTATGCGTTGTGGGCATCTATCAGGGCCCCGATTCTCCTAAGTTAATAATGTCAAAATCGAATAGAAATCGAATCGCAATATGATCGCAATAGCAGTTTTAACCATATCGGGCATTCTGCTACTAATAAAAGACCAATCGTATTCGATTGACATTTGATTGGTGTGCGATTGGTCTGCTATTTTGGTGATTTTGGTCTATACGGTAGTTTGCTGTACAATCATTTTGCAATCGTAAATCATTTGCAGCGGAATGCCATATACGCTTCAATCGTAATCGAGTCGGGATTGGATCTCAGTCGAATCGAGTCGAACGTGAATCAGGGGCCCGATACTCCTAATTTTATTTAATCGTATGTCGATTCACATTCGACTGCGATCCAATTACGACTCGATTACGATTGAAGCGTATGTGGCATTCCGCTATTTTTTCTTTGAAATAAAAGTTTTTATCGTTTTATGTAATTCAATAATGAATCATTTTGTCTGCAAATGATTTACGATTGCAATATGACTGTAGAGCAAAGTACCGTATAGACCAAGAACACCGACATTCGATTGGTCTTATATTAGTAGCAGAATGCTCGATATGGTTAAAACTGCTATTGTGATCATATTGCGATTCGATTTCTATTCAATTTTGACATTATTAACTTAGGAGAATCGGGCCCCAGATGTCGCTTGAGTAAAATTAGGAGAATCGGGCCCCAGATATGTTTGAAAATTCACTCCAGAATACAGAGCACGCGTTCAGAGCCCACTACTGTAGCCAAAAAGCGTATGTGAGTTAAGTAGGTAGGTACTCAGAATCAGAATTTCTTTTTTTTGTAAATCATATATAGTTCTTAATCGAATAACGAAGTTATTTAATATGATCAAAGAAACGATGGATGGATTGTACTAAAGTCGACGTTGCTAGAAAGAATGTTGTGTTGTACACCAAGAAAATTAACAACACAGGACATCACAACACACAAAGAACAGTACAATTGGAATCTATTAGTTTTTTTATTGGAGTCTAGATACGGACGCGTAACATGGGTGTGGCTCGCAGATGCGCCCGCGCTAGCGCGGCGTGCAGCACCCGCGCCGCGCGCGCCGCGTCCCGCGCCTCGCCCGTCCGCACGCACCACCACCAGCCGCTGCCCGCCTGAGAATACACACACTCGCTCATTGTATTATACTTACAACGGGGACCCGTGCATCGGAGAGAACGTAAATGTCGCTCCTGCGCCTGGTCTCTCCGGTCATGTCGGATTTTCGTCCCATCGGGCTATGAGAGAGAAGGAATAGTGAGTGCACTTGTATCTGCGCAAATGCTTGTGCACTATAATATGTCCTGCGCAGTTGGCTAATCTCCTTACATGAGAACAGCCGCCGTAGCCGATAATCGACTGGGAGGACTGAACAATATAAACACTTTATAAGTATAATACATACGCACCTTTTCGATTTGATAATCTGCTTTTATGAACGGACTTCCTGACATGAGTTTCTTCCATAGAGACAGGAGCGCCTTCAACGGTGTTATATTATCGCTCTTATTGACCACGCTTACTGTGGAGTTCAATTCTGCAAAGAGAAACGACCATTGTAGAGCATTTTTGCGTTGATGATATAATATATCAGCCGATTTACCAATGCTGGGTACCTTTAAGTCTGGTGACGATGTCATTGGCGGCATTTTTTTCCCAGGCCACGCGACAGTTCGCCGGCAGAGCCAACAGTTGCGGTGAGTCGATGTCAGGCAGCGCGTCGAAGGCAACGGTATAATCCTGTATGGCAAATCAAAGTTGTGATGCGATATGCTAATTCACATGACTTGACATGACATTTGTGGTCATAAATAGAAAATAAGACCAATGGAATTTGATACGTCGTCTTCTTAAAGATAAAGAAGATAAAAAGTCATTTATTTAAAGTAGGCTGAAAATCAGAACTTTTGGAAAGTCATATTTACAAAAGACAGCCCCTAAAACGCCCGCCCTTCACCACTTCCCATGTGTTTTTGCTGGGAAGAAGAAGTGGTGGAACAAACTATTCGGCAACACAATTCTGTCTGTATGGTTTGAAGAACTGTATACAAAATATTAAAAATACCATTATACAAAATTGTGTACATATATAAAAAATAAATAAATATTCAATCATGTTGGCTAGAAGGTATAGTTTAAATATAAAATTCTGATTCAAACATTCAGAAAATGTGTTAACACGTGGGTAACTGTGCACTTACACTCAGCGATGTAGTGAAAGGCAGCGGCACAGTGAGTGGCACCGGCTTCCAGCGCGGCGACAGCGCGGCGTCGGCGAGGTAGCGGCGCTGCAGCGCGGCCAGCACGCGCTGGTCGGCCGCGCTGCACAGCCGCGCCGCGTACAGCGCCGCCGCGCCGCGCCCGCCGCCGCCGCCGCGCACCCAGCGCGCGCCCGCCGCCGCCGAGCCCCACTCCCACGCGTACCACTGCGACCAACCTGCCCAGCGCGTACAAAACCGACTTTAAAACGAAACTACATAATGAAGCAAATAAGGGAGAATAAAAGATAGTATATGTATATATGGGTCACCCACAAGCCACACACAAAGTTCCCTCCCACAAGGGTAGATCCGCTACTTAACAAGAGCTCCTTCCCTCTTCCTGGCTAAGTACAAACTCAATATTCAAGTCTTTGCATATGTTATACAGGTCGTACATTTTACAGTCTAGAAACAATATGGACCCTATATGGCACAGCTTAACAAGTTGGAGAGTTTAAGGCTGCAGTTCCACTGAGGCAGAGACGAGCGGAGCTGAGAGGAGACGAGATGTGAATTTCATGTAATGTGATTGGTTGATCCCCACACGTCTCCTCTCAGCTCCGCTCGTCTCCGCCTCAGTGGAACCGCAGCCTAACAGTAGCTTATAATTAAATTATAACTGATAGTAGTAGCCGGAACACGCTGGATGCAGGTCGCTTCCAACCGATATTTGTGGAGATCTAAGGACGTCCTATGACGTTGGATGAGATGATGATATAGTAGATAGTCGTGAGTACCTAGCGGTATGTAGGCGCGTCGCTCCTGCACGAGCGCGTGGAAGAGCGCGAGCGCGGCGAGCAGGCGCACGGTGGCCGCGTCGCCGCTGTACGCGCCCCACGCGTGCAGCGTGCTCATCACGTTGTTCTTCACGCCCTCCGGTGCCTGCGGGAATAACGTATCAATTAGTACCTACTTACAGCAAACAAATAAATTGTGGGTTGCACCATTTAACTATCATCAAGTCTGAAAGAGGTCAAGAAGGGCGCAGGGCAGAATGAAAAAGAAGAAGAATAACCAAACCACAGTAAGCCATGAAAAAATAATGCAGCTTATTTAATAATTGCAGCAGTCATTTCGGGGACTTAACGGTTGGTTATAGTTGGGTGAGTAGTTGTAATTAAATGGAGCAACCCACTATAAAAGTATTATTACTCCATCTTAAAAATGAGTTGTAGATAGTTCTTACCTCAAGTATAACGTTAACACAGGCATTAGAAATTGGCGGTGGCACTTCACGGTCTTCGGACAATATCCATAGCCTGAACTCTTCATGATATTGCTCCGCCTAAAAAATAATAATTTTAAACTAATTTTACATTATACATCACTAATGTACTTGCGACCAATGACTACCGAGAATCGTTTGAAACTGTTAAAACAATAAAGACTGTTTCGACCTTGCTGTATTAAGTTTTTTCGACGAAAATTTACTTAAGAAGGGTCATAATATCATTGGTTGATAGTACATAAAGGAATCGTCTCTAATATACGAACCGGTGATTCGAGGTAGGCAGCGATGAATGCTTGCAAGTCGTGTGTGAAGGGCGAGGCGCCCACAGTGATGGCCAGCCAGTTGCCGCTGCGGCAAGACTCCAGCGCCGCCTCCCATGCTGCTCTCCCTTCTTCTATACCCACCTGGTAGAATAATTACAAAAATAGTCTGTATAAAGTTAATAATGCGAAAACCAAATGATACAGTCATGTAAAATTTTAGACTTCTTGATAGCCTTGTTGAACTTTATGCTAAGAGTCATGTACTTGAAATGAGTTTTTGACGGCGATCGTACATATTCTGTTGTATATGTACATAATCTGCTGAAGCAGTACCTACGCTTGCTTTTCCGTAAACAGTTGTCGTAAAAGTTGATTCATTCCTAAACTAAATTCCGTGCACAATAACCGCGTATGTGATCCCATACCCCTCCTCTACTGATGTCCCACCACCCGATGATACATAGAATTGGTTTCTGTTCGGTGTCGACAAAAGTTAAAAGCGTAGAATACGTACATGTGTGAGCTGCGGTGCGGCGGCGGCGAGCACGTCCCGCGCATGCGCCGCTAGCAAGAGCGCGGGGCGCGGCGCGCGGCGCCCGCGGCGAGTGCCCGCCGCCACGCGCGCCACCAGCGCGCCGCCCGCAACCACGCCCGCACCTGCACAACGTGCCATTGCTGCTATTGTGCGATCCTTACACACATAGGAGTGTCGATTCCTACGTTATGTATAGTTTAAAATAGAAGTACTGCAAAGAGCTAACACATTTTACGTGATGGGTTAACAAAATATATACCTACATACCTACTTATTCTAGTTAAGCGTCGTAATTTTTTACACGACTGCTTAAAAATGGTGGTATTTTTGTTTCCCTTAAAAATATTTTTATTTGTAAAATTAAAAAACAATAGTTTAGAAGACTATTGTTTTTTACTGCCAAGATAATTTTGGCAGTCCTTGGCAGGCGTTACGGGTAGTCAGAAGCCAGTAAGTCTGACACCAGTCTAACCAAGGGGTATTAGGTTACCACTTGCCAGGGTCACTGGGATGAGGGGGTCAGATAGGGCAGTCGCTCCTTGTAAAGCAATGGTACTCAGCTACATCCGGTTAGACTGGAAGCCGACCCCAACATAGTTGGGAAAAAGGCTCGGTAGATGATGAAAGATAATTCTGAGAAAAGTACCTAATAACTGATCGACGAACGCGACGATAGCTCGATAGACACTGTCTGGTCTAATCACTGTTACAGCGACCACGGTTTCAAAGCCGCTCAGTTTAAACTTGCTCAATATATTTATATCTCCCGATTGAAGGAAATCTTTCCAGACCTCTTGATTCTGTAGAGACAACCTGTTGTAAAAATCTTCGTTTACAACCTGAAATTGAATCATAAAGTTTCTTTATTAATTTATTTATACTACATACCTTTACCATTAAAGGTTACCGCAATGCCAAGTTAATAAACTAATATTTATTATTTGTACATAAATCTAGATCATGGATTTTACCTTTAGCTTAGCAATTTTCTTGACACAGCCTTGTGGTATCCATGGGAAGTTACTTTTAATTTCATTAACATTACCAGCGTCCTCAATAAGATCGTGGTTCCCTATGAATATTTGCCATAGCTGGAAATGTAAAAAAAAACAAATATTTAACATCAAAATATACATTAATATACTTCGGCCGTTCAGAGAATGCGTTCCTGACACCTATCAGTTAGTCACGACTAGTGATGGGCACAACATAACACTGAGTTCGTTACCGTTCCTTCAAAATGAACCGCCGCATTATTTTAAGATTATTTTCGTTTTAAATTGGCGGAATCATTTGTTTTATATTTTAGTTATTTAAGTGGAAACCAAAAAAAGGTAATATTCATATAATAAAATTGTTTTATTTATTCTTTGTTACAAGTACATTGAATTGAATGTGCGAACAGAATATTAATCAGACTCCGATTTGCTTGAGGAGGTGGTGTCTTCATCATCATCTTCGCCTACATGTATAATTATATTATTATCAATAACAGAATCAATCCGGATATCTCGGTCTAACAAAAGCCGGGTAATCAAATAAAAACAGATCGAAAACACTTGAAAAACGTGGTCTATGCGCACGAAACGACAACGGACGACTGTTTTAGCGTCACAAAATGGCGGCCCATAACGCCATTTGGGGTTACCATTTTTAATCTAAGTATAAAAATGCGGTTTGGTCATAGTTTTATTTTTATTTTTCATAAAAGTTACAATTAAGTCTTATAGTCCATTATTTTCCAATTCTTAAAAAGAAAATCAAAACGTATTATTTTATATTATAACTGTATAAGAACAGATTACGATACTTGCCTGTTATTTTTAGCACAGCACTACAAAATATAAACCGCTGACATAACCTTGTAATAGCGCAGTATAGATTTAGAAAAATATTGTTTACCAAGTTATTTGACACTCAGTTTGGCACAAAATTATAACATTCATTGATTATTGATATAATAATGTTGTTTTAATGCTCCTCAATTGTTAAAACGGTAAACAACCAGCAAAAATATTTTTATCGTAACTGCAACGCCATTGCAAAGTTACGTCGTCAGTTCAATCGCGACGTGTCAGGAACGCATTCTCTGAATGGCCGAACTATAACAATAATTATTTATTAAGCAAAAACTTACCTCATTGGGTATTAAATCGTCGTAAACGTGTTTCAGTAAGTACAAAACCACTACATATTTATCTTTTTTATGTAGGCTCAGTAGAACTCGCTCCACAATTTTCCTTGTCACACATTTGATAACTTCGCTGTTGTTAATTTTTGTTTGATCCTGGAAAAAGGAATGTTTTTTTGAGAATATGATCGCGTTTTATAATGCTTTTCTCCGTTTGCATCAGTGCGTGACATGTCAACATGTTCCCTTGAACGAGCGATGAATGAAAATGTTTAGCACAGCATATATTCATATGGACTCGTTGCTATTTTTCTTGCATAATGTTGTGTTCAACTTATGTAGGTGTGACAAAAAATGGATTACCAAAATTATAATTCCGCTGATTTATAAACTTCTAAATAACATTTCAACTCACCGGCTGCCTCCTGACGGCGTCTACAAATATATCAAGTACAGCATCAACTGGCAACGCTATGAGCGGCCATCTTGTAGCCAAATCATTAGTGGCCAGTGCCAACACAGCCGTCCGTTGTGCCGCCGACTCGTACATCTGACAAGCTACTCGACTGGCTTGTTCAACCTCCTTGGCGGCTGCTAGGGCTTCCACTAAGGTATCGTTTGTAGCCCTCGTCTTGCTGAGTGAAGCTAGTACTCCCGCATCTTGTAATATATCGCCTTTGTTTGATAAGTCTCGGAGGAGATTTTCCTGGAAATCGGTAATACTTCCCATTAAAGAAATAATACTTTGTTTGCATAATATCATTTGCACAAAATTTGTGATGCCCTGCCCGATTATGTATTTGTATGATTTGCTGAAAAGCTCACCTGTAATTCGTACTGTTGTTTCTGTAGAGTAGCCTTTTTTAGTTTTATTTCTCTAGACTTTTCGTCTACTTCAGGATTTTGTTGCTGTAAAGCGTAGTGTACCAGTTGATCTAAAAAAATAAGTAAAACAGAAGTATTTGTTTGAACAAGGAACATGGAGAGAAAAAATGATTGAAATGCGGGTTTCTGTGGAGGAGATTACTTTCTAAGCTCGAAACCGCCTTTTTTGGAAAAACCAATAATCTTCGACATGTGTCAAATAGCTAGAGTGCCTTGTCACCACTATCCTCATAGCTATTCTTCCACCACATTGAAATTTCTCAGACTTTGTATGTTGTTTGTTTTGAAGACGTGTGTGGCACAAAATGGTTAGCTGAATGATGAGAATTGACTCTTGGCGTAGTTACCTGTGAGTGCGTGCAGTGTGGGCGCGAAGTACAGCGGCGAGAGGGCGGCGTGGCGGTGCGGCGCCAGCGCCGGCGCAGACCCGCACCGCAGCAGCACGCGCGCGCCCGCCACTGGCGGCGTGTCCGTCGCCTCCGATATCACTAGCGTACGCCCGAGCCTGATAAACCAGGTCCACAATTAATAAGGGGATAGCTACTTCATAAAAACAAAAACTTCTATCATAGGAGAAAGTGAAAACAAACAAAAAGTTTAAGCAATTAACAACAAATCACGGTTCAGAAAATTTTATTTAAGTACCACTGATTTATAATAAAGCAAACAAACAACAGATTCTTTTTTTTAACTATTTTGTGACAAATAGATTTTAGCTTTTGATTGAAAGAATATATTAATAAGTTAATATATATTTTTATTCTTATTCTATTCTACCCTTATTATTTTTATTCTACCCTTCTTTTCACAGGGCCTACAAACATTGCTATTGTAATATAAAAATGCACTTACCGGACGGCATATTGCACAGTGGTCATAAATTTCTCGCTACGTTGCGATACGAAATCGCACTGTGTGCCTGTGAGCGTGTTCTTTAACCACGCCAGGCCTTCGCCGTCTGGATCCACGATCAACGGAGTAAAACCACATCTTTGGCTTTCTAAGAACTGTAATAAAAAGTTTTTTTAAAAGCCAAATTCATTTACTGAAATTAGGACAATTAAATTAGTACTTCGCCACGTCAAATCGGACGTCAAAAATAGAGATACACAAAAATTATGATGGGGGTCATCAACAGTTGAGGATTCTAAAATAGTATTTAGATTCTGAAATTAACAAGAGGAAGCTATTTTATCCTTCCCTTTTTCCTTTATCTATTACTAAATTACAAATTTATGCTCACTTGGTCAATCAAAACAGCATTTTTAATAGCTGTCGTGTCAGAAGGAAGGCCATCCGCTTCCCATTTCAGCTGCTTTTCGGTGGATGACAAGAAGTTAATTATTGAGAATGACGAGTCCTCAAAGCCAATAAGTGCACTCCATTTAGTCACATATGCCCTGAAAAAAATATTAATGTAAAAAGTTCTGTGAAGCTGATTAAATATAAAAAAATATATATTTTTGTTAGCTTTACCTTGCTTGTGGTTCGGTAATGTCTGGCAGATAAACAATGTATGCAGCAGACAGCAACGACCTCGGATTCAGCTGTGATATTTCCTTTGAAATGTTCTCCAGCTGAAAAAGCGCATTGCCATTTCTCAATCATTACGATTATCGTAGCTTCCGTTCGAACTACTCGTACAGAAGGCAGTTCCTATGTAAAGCTTATTGTACAAACAATATTGCAGAAAGGTTCAATAAGTTCAGAGATTTAGGTCCAGAGATTATCCCCTACACCGCTCACAATTCACAAACTTTACCTTTACCTATATAAGTATCAATTATTTTGAATTCTACTAAAATACAGACAGGTACAAAGAACATTTTTATTTTTTAGTAAACGTCTAGGCTATGTTCTACTGTGGCTACTGTGGCACAAGTATATGGTCCAAGTTCTTACATCATTCTCCCACGCAGTGTACTCATGAGCCAGTTGGTCTATAAGACTGGTGGCGGCTGTGATGGTCTCATTCGCCTGAGTAAGACGTAGTTCTAGCGCGGCCGCGTCACGTGTGTGCTGTCCTAATTGTTCCTGTAACGCTGCCACGCGCTCCTCTACTGTGGCTAGACCGGTTGAAAGAGCTGTCATTTGTTGTTCAGCGTCCGTTAGGTTCCTGATATAAAGTCATCCATGTAAAAAAGTTGATGTTTTATATGAATTGAAGTAAATATTTTTTTAGGCCTACATCAATTGTTGAAATGTGTCTGAAAGTTTGAGTGTTACAGTAAATTCGATTTTAGTTTTTACTTAATCCTTGTTATTGAAAACAGGTACGGATCTAGCCTTTAAAAAAGGGCGTGGCCATTCAATACAGCAGATTTAAATATATTTATATAAAATTAACGTACACGATGAAGCACTTAAGGAAATATTGAGGGAAAGTACATAAGGGAAGACATACGTACTCCACGTAAGGGTAGAATATAAGGGGGTTTATGAGTGTAGTACATAAAAAGGTAGGGACATAGGGAAAGTACAGTTTATTTATTGGCAAGTGTTCTTCCATGTACGTGTCACACTTGACCTTCTTGAATCTTTTTTTTAATAGTAATAAATATGATGTGTACTAACTTGTGCAGTTTGGCCTGATGCGCCTGCAGCGGCTGCACGCGCTGCAGCGCGGCGGCGTAGTGCAGGTTGGCCTTCACCCACGCCACCAGCGGCGCGCACGCAGCGCTGGCTCGCTTAGCGGTAGCGGGCTCGAACGAACCGCCGCGAGTCTCTAGCAAACGTTGCACGCTGGCTAACGCTGTCGGACTGATTTGGCTGGCGTCCATACACCTTGAAAGTTAAAAGAAAATTGATGTTTACTGTTATTTTGAATTTATTAAATTAAAAAAACCCATAATTTTTTTCAGGTAATTTTTAAACTCATGAAATAATTATCATCATCATCATCATCTCAGCCATAGGACGTCCACTGCTGAACATAGGACTCTCCCTTTGATCTCCACAGATACCTGTTGGAAGCGACCTGCATCCAACGTCAAATGTGAAATAATTATAATGTTGATTAAAAATGTACAACATTATATTTTGTAACTTTTAGTTAGCAGTTTGTAGGACAGAAGCCAACAGGTCAACCTACCCATCATATTTGTAAAATTTCAAAAATTGAACACTAACCCTCCTCGGTTGTGGTAGGTTGACTTGTCTGTACATTATGTTTTTTTGCTAGTTACTAAAAGTAAAGGTAACTTTACCGAATATCCTCCTTAACTCCTCGCTTTGATAGGAAGTTCTTCATGGAATGCCACGAAGTATCAGCGATGCCCATAAGCCTCAGCACGCCTTCTAATACATCGCGCACCACCTCAGGTGGCGCTCGCAATGAACGAACCTGCGACACATCGACAAATAAAATTTTGGTACACAACTGAAAATACTTTATTTATTTGTTAAGTTATAATGAACGCCTCGCTGGAACCTAATTCAGAAATATTTAAATACTCACTTCACTCAATGATTCAGGTCGTATGTCTCCAACGGCTGATCGGGCTGCTGCTATGATAGGCTCGACCGCTGCTAATTCTGCTTCGATTTCTTTTTTTCTGTAAATTTTAAAAACATTTATTAAGTGTTAAAAATCCCTTCTTTATCAGTCTAATTTAATAATTATTGGGCATGTTTTTGTTATTTTTAAAAGATATTAGAGTATTGTTCAATTTTATTATTTTATACACTTCATTTTGGTAACCATGTGGAGTAGAGCGGAGTAGATTTATGGAATACTTAGTGAATACCACAATATATAAAAAATATATAATTTATAATCCGATTGCAAAAAAACTCACTGTGCCTGCAACTTCTCATTCTCAATCTCAATATTTCTCTTGAGCGTGTGCATTTCATCCTTATGGTCTGTATTAGCTCGGACAGTTGCGCTGATTTGTTGCAGCGCATGCGCGGCGGCGGCTTGCTTCTCGCGCAGGGCGACTTCTTGTGTAGCGGCCTCGGCTTGTAGGCGGGACACGTCCGTGCGGGCACGGCGTAATGCTTCTACTCCCGCCTGGGTATTATATTGTCATTAGGGATATTGCGGCATGTATTATTTATTTTTTGCAAATATAGGTACCCTTTGCATGCACATATGCAAAGGGTGTTTGTTGGAAGCACCAAACTCTTAGATGGAATAGTAATGCAGTGAAAGATTGGGAAGATTAGCCCCTCTTTAACCTTTTATTTCAGACAATTGCGTGATATAACACTTCGAGTGCCTTTAGAGGAGAAATCACTGTCCTATCTATTTTTTTTTATATAACCGACTTCAATACAGTAAGTTACCTTCTCCTAAGTTTGGCAAATACTATGCAGAAAACCGCATCAAAATAGTTTCAGCCAAACGTCAGATAATCGCGCACAAACGTACCTACATACATACAGGTCAAACAATAAACTGTTTCTTTAAGTCGGTTAAAAATTACTTAGGTATATTTATTACTGTTACAATGCCTCACCGATAGCATAGAATGTCTTTGAACAAGAGCAGTTTTCTTCCTGTTGCTGATGTTATAGTAAGTTTTGACAAAGTTCACATATCTGCAGGGAGCGCGCTTCCACTCCACGTCGATGCTCTTGTGAATGTTCACGAACCCATCTATGGGTAATGCTTCAAGTTGCTCCTTTGTTGATTCTACTGCGTTCTCTTTTAGCAACCTGAAAGGGAGAAGTTGAAAAAAGAATATAATACTTTTATCAGTCTTAAATACTTGATTACATTGTTAAACAAATGTTCAAATAAAGATGCGAATATACAAAAACTTAAAATAATTAAGTGATGTGACACCAGGCCCGCCGCTAGCTGTTTGTTCGCCCGTGTGCAAAACCGATTATGCCGCCCTAAGACTACATATTATACTGGGTTTTGTCAAAAAATATATAAGGGGGGAGGGGTCCAGGGGGTCCGGAGCAATGTTTAATTTCAGTAAAATATGTTATTAATGGGTTTTGGTGGGTTTCCCGTTGAAAAAGTCAACGCATGAGACATATGTCATATGTAAGGAAGCGCGAGCGAAGCGAGCGCGAAATTTTTTTAGTCTAAGGACACAAAACAAATAAAAACCACTGTAAATTAACAAAGCAAAGTCAAAAAGTAAGATATGCTCAGAAATGAAGTGCAAATGTCCATGAAGCCGCGAGCGAAGCGAGCGCGATTTTTTCCTTAGAGTTTTCATGAAGTAAACATATCATAAAAAGCCAAAGTGAACAAAAAGCTATAACGGATGTGCGCGAAAAATGATTTTTCGGAATTGAATGCCTCAACAATTAAACAAAGATAAATTGCGATTGCGACATCTGACATGGAGGCGCGAGCGCAGCGAGCGCGAATTTTTTTGGGGATGCAAAGGATGAACCCGTCAAAATTGATAGGGGACGACCAAAGCGAGGGCGGCTTTTTCTGAAATTTTATTGCTAATCTACTCATCTATTTGTAGTAAAAATATTTTTATTACGTAATTATGGTTTAATTTTGCCGTATGAGTTAATTTTGCCGCCCCCTAAATAGTGCCGCCCAGGGCATTTGCCCCCCTGCTCTCTCCCCCCACGCTACGCTAATGATTGATCTTACATCGTTTTTAATAATTTTTAATTTTGAAAATGATCAACAGATGTAACTGAAACCGGCAGTGTAAGTAATATTCTTAGCGCTATTGCTGTGTTCGGAAATATTGAAATCAAATAATTGGTAAAAAAGATATTGTATTTTTTTAATATTACGTGATAGGTCGCTCGATTTGCCGCCCCCTAGGACGTGCCGCCCGCGTGCGGTGCACGCCTTGCACGCCCGCTTACGGCGGGCCTGTGTGACACCACAAAAACTCTTACAAAATTACCAGAAGCTTAACCTTGATGCAAGCGACAAGAAATAAGTGAGTTCTTTATAATAAATACACGACATAAAAATAATGGTGCAAAACACACTACCTACCTTCATCAACATACGAGGTGCAACATTTCTAAGTGCAAAGTACCGCGGTGTATAATACCTCTGCACGATAAGTCTCGGTGTTTCGCGCAGTGTGACGTCACTCCAGTGGTCCAACCATACTATGTTACCGTCGTTGTATAGTAGTGGGTACTTGTCCATTAATTCTGATAGATTGTCTTGGCTCTTGTCCAGGCAAATTATGATGCCGAGGTTTTCTTTTATGGCTGTAAGATGGCGTCAGATTTTATATTCGTAAAATACAATGAACTATTCAGGTACAACCAGTTTTTGTCAATGTCAATGATTTGTTTTAATAATTCCTGTAGTACTGTTTTAGATCAATTTTCTACTATAACATTATCCGTACGTTGTCCTTAAAACTACCCTATAGTTTGAAAGTTTGAATGTGAAAATTCACAGTAGGTTATCAGGTGTTTTAAGAAAATTTACGTTTACTTATGTTGTCAGCGAACTTGGGCCTCAATTTGATGGTCGACCAAAAACCTTTTTTTTCATCCAATTCTTTTTCCATGACCGTTACTTAGTCAAACAAAGCCTAAATACTTACACTTGAGAGTATTTTGCTCCGCATTAGGCATCAGCATCGCGGGTAACGCATGCGGTGTGCGGGCGCGGCGCAGTGCCTCCACGGCCGACAGCGCCGCGGATGATGCCGCGCTTTCACGCACCAATACTACACTGCGCTTGCCTTCACCCGCTGATGATAACGCCTGCAAACATACAGACAATCATATCATCGTCTTCATCCTCCAGCTCTATTGGGCCTTTTCCCAACTATGTTGGGGTCGGCTTCCAGTCTAACCAGATGCAGCTGAGTACCAGTGTTTTACAAAGAGCGACTGTCCTGCCTGACCTCCTCAACCCAGTTACCTGGGCAACCCAATGCCCCTTCACACACTTGGACAATCTTTGATAATGTTGCATATTCGTGTATCCCGGCTGTATTTGTCAGCTACGTCTAAGTCCGTCACAAATATTTATTTACTATCTGCTGTCACCTCACAAGTAACGTTAGGTATCATTGATTAAATTAAAAAGAGATACATGATAGAGTTCTATGGTTACTTTGGCAAGCAATATGTTAGAATTGATATTTATGCAAATATAATATGGCAGGTTTTTTTTGTTTTTATTGTTCATCATCCTTCGAGCCTTTTTCCCAATCATGTTGGGGTCGGGTTCCAGTCTAACCGGATTCAGCTGAGTACCAGTGCTTTACAAGAAGCGACTGCCTATCTGACCTCCTCAACCCAGTTACCCGGGCACGTTTGTTGCCCGTGGTACTACCAATAGTACTACCAGTAGTACCACGGGCAAATTTTTCTTCCCGTAGTACTACCAAGCGGTTTGGTAGTACCACGGGCAAGAAAAAACTACCCGTGGTACTACTGTCAATATTTTAGGTTTTTTTCAACCCTTTTGTTGTCACAGTTGATATTGTCATCCTAGAAAGAGAATTGATATATATATTTTTTTAATGTGGATATATTTTGGTACTATTTCGTAAATAGATCTGGTAGTTGTGAAATTTTTCATTGCTCAAAATCGACAAGAGTCAAAAACACTTAGTTTTTTTTTCACAAATCAGAATTGAATACCTTGATCTCATGGGATTTACTTGATGTATTTTATGCTATCCTGGTACTTGGTCAGCATTTCCGTCTGGACATTGGAATACTCAGGTAAGTTATGCTGTCTTGGTACACGGGGAGAGCAGTTGCATCGAAATTCCGAGATTGGTAGGTTTACTTTTTAACTCCGGTGATTGATAAAAAGTTACGTGTTGCACTCGAGTGCAAAGATTTTTCACCTTGTGCTCTTTTGATTCTTTCGCTATCGCTCAGGATTCTAAGTTTTGAAACACTCGCTACGCTGCTGTAGCGAGTAGGCAAACAGTCAAAGTCCGAACTTATTTCAAATATTTTTATATACATCATCATCCTCCTGCCCTTATCCCATACAAATATTTATTTTAGGCTCATGATTTTTAAAAATTAAAAAATCGAAAAATTTTAAAAGTAATATAAAAAGTCATACAAAAATACCAAAAAAAAAAATTTAAGAAAGAGTCACCTACTCCAAAATAAATTATAACAAAGAAATTTATTTGAGAAGAGCACCAGTTGCGAAGTGCACCATTTGAGCATGATGTATAATTTGAGAAGTGCACCAAATGCGTCAAACCCTATGATTCTTTCACTGTTAGGAAGCTACACTATCTGCGCTGAACGCAAAGTACGTTTTAAATCTAATTTACAGAAGACGGCCGAACCAAAAAAGTAAAGTACTAGGACAGCATAACTTACATGTTCATATCAATACCTACTCAATGCGGTCGATAATTTTAATGAATAACACTACCTACTTAATATAATACTTATCTACTTAATATAAATAAAACGAAAAACGTAAGTAGATATTTAATTCTGATTTGTGAAAAAAAAACTAAGTGTTTTTGACTCTTGTCGATTTTGAGCAATGAAAAATTTCACAACTATGTACCAAAATATATCCACATTAAAAAATAAATATATATATTTCAATTCTCTTCAACTGTGACAACAAAAGGGTTGAAAAAAAACTAAAATATTGACAGTAGTACCACGGGTAGTTTTTTCTTGCCCGTGGTACTACCAGACCGCTTGGTAGTACTACGGGAAGAAAAATTTGCCCGTGGTACTACTGGTAGTACTATTGGTAGTACCACGGGCAACAAACGCCCGGGCAACCCTATACCCCTTGGTTAGACTGATGTCAGACTTACTGGCTTCTGACTACCCGTAACGACTGCCAAGGATGTTCAATGACAGCCGGGACCTACAGTTTAACGTGCCATCCGAAACACAGTAGTGGTGTCTAAGATATACTTAGAAAGTACATACAAACTTAGAAAAGTTGCATTGGTACTTGCCTGACCTGGGATCGAACCCGCGCCCTCATACTTGAGAGGTTGGTCCTTTACCCACTAGGCCACCACGACTTTTTTTGTTTTTATTGTTGATCTATCTAAAACATAACAACTACTTATTTATTCGATGAAAAATAACTCACACTTTTAAAGATCGTGTTAAACTGTGTGTCATCATTAATAACGAAGAGGGTGGCAGGCAGCGCGGCCGCAGTAATGTGTGCGGCGGCCAGCCGACCCACTCCCGCGCATCCCACACATACCAATAATCCACCATTGGTCTACAACAGTTTAAAAACATCAAGTTATTTTTTTTTTAACTCTAAGGTAGTAAAGAGAAATATAAAAAATCTAGATTACCGATCTTGCCATTGCTGGGCATAGTGTAGCTAATTCAGAACACACCTCAGCACCAGTTTCCCCAAACACATTGTGCTCGTTTTCAGACACTAGAACAGAAACGAGGCAGTAAATAGACTTGGGGAGAACCTTGATTTGCAGAAGAAATTCTTTTTTTTTTTGCATTAATAAATATAAGCATGGTAAATAGTACTACGTGTATTGTTATTAGTATATTGTGAGTGCATTTATTAACTTACAGCACTGATTAATAAGCAACTCCGTTCTACGATGCCAGTCATTATAATCAGTTTGCTCCAAGTAGACGCCATCGCCGCGCAACTTGCAAGCGAAGTACATCGCTTCATTGTTCACCTTCAAATGTTTCCGAGATATCGTACTAAACATGGCTTTTTCATCATCTGATATTAGTCTTTCTCTGAATATGAAGTTAGCTTCTGCGCTGATGGCCATTACAAGTTGATCCACGTTCGTAGGAGAGTACCATTTGATGTTTTCACACCACCTCTTCAAATGTGAGGCGTTCCACTTGTAATGTATTTCGGAATCGAATGTCTCTGTCACCTTTAAAAAAATATAATATTTTTTTATCCTATATTATGTTTCAAAGTTCGATATTAACTAAGTATTCAAGTAATTACCTCTTTGAACATAGCGAGAAGTGTCTCTGCCAATTTTGTTATATCTTTCATTGGTATACTTTTGTCAACACTGTTCTTCAGGTAATGCGTTGCTATTTCTAACAACTCCTCGTCCTCCGATTCGCTGGAAGAACAATCATAAAGCCAGTTAAGTTTTTAAGCTTAGTAAGATTTTGTAAAACTTTATTCATTATTTCTCGTTAGTGGTTAGAGTTAAATTAGCACCACTAGTAGTTTTTGCTCTTCGCTTTCGCTCAAAGTAACAACAATTTTTGTTTCGTGACTTAACTTTTTGCTTGCAAGGGTAACAAGCATTAAAACTAAGTTACATTGTGTTATTATTTATATGTTTGTTGATGACTTTACCTCAATACTCGTAGTTCTAGTGCTGCGGCCAACCGAGGTGATATGGCACTATGTGTAGTGGCCGTCGCCAACACTCGCAGCCGCGACACCTGACACCACTGAGTGCCGGCGCCGCCTTCCTCGTCGGTACCACGTGTCCAGAAACCGTTGTGTTGGATCAACTGATTGGGAGAAAAAGAGCTCTTACAGTTTACACACGAGAGGCATATTTCCAATGGCAGAGGTAACTGAAGTCGACATTTCAACTTCAAAAATCAGAACTGGTGCCGTTGGGAACATATATGCCGCTCGAGTGTAAGAGCTCTAAGTTTTACTTTTTAGTCAGGAGATAAGAATCCGCTGGTGTTGCGGGATTTTTCAAAGGAATTACCGCGGCCCTGGTACATAATGGGCCCAGAAGAAACATGGTGGGTTTTAGGCAATAAGAGTCTGATACTTCCCCACTCACATGTTATAGGCTACTGCCTGAGTACCATTTACTACCCCAACAAACAAAAACGTCATATAAGGTTTAACTTATACGACATAAAGTTGGATAGCAGTCTTATAATGATAGTGAGATGACTACTAGGTCCTGTAAACGTCTTTAATTTAACTTATTAGCAGTGCGACGAATATGTCATAATAAGCTGGTCTTAGCAACGTTGATAAGACTAAACTAAACGACGTTATATTACAGCCTTAGATAAAACGTTTTTACGACAACGCAATAGTCAGACTAACGTTATAGTCTATTAAACGTTTTGAACTGACCAAATTAGGTCTTTGAAAACCTTTATATGACATCTGTGTAATGTAGCAGTTGTATAAACGTTTTCACAGTGACGTTTATATAACGATCACTATCCTGTTTTACAGCGGTCAATTGGAGACTCTTAAATGACTTGGTTGTTTATTTAATACTCAAATATAACATATATATTACATGATGTACGTTTAATGTCATGCCCTGACTTTAATCAAACTTGTAGTCGCATTTAAGTCAGTTTTTGACTGTAAAACGGCTAGGCCGCTCTATTTACGGAATATTTGATTAAGTTTAATACGAAAAATTGAAGCAAAAAAAATGTGGAGTAGACTTAAACGTAGTGGAACTTTCAAAAGGAAAGTAAATCGAGATTTCCTTAATGGATCCTTGGATAACTAGCTGTCATGGCGTATTGCATGGTCTTGAAATAACCTTAATACGACTTTATGTCTTTAAAACGTCGTAAAGAGATAGGTGTGTGACAAAAGCAACAATGTCCTACATTTTTAGAAATAAAAATATTTTTATTAATAAAAATATAATCATTAAAACACAAAATTGCGAGGGGGCATGAAAATCTGAAATAAATACATATAGGTATAGTATCATAAAACTTTAATACCAAGTCGAACTAAACGGCATGAGAGACAGATACATTTATTAGCGAGATATATAAATATAAGTTAAATAACACTCATCACCTTTTATTTCCTTGTAATTTTTTATTACAAAACCACAAACCCCGTGTCACTATCAAGAAAAATGAATAAGTTTTACAGGTGTTGTTCCTTGACTCAAATAAAACGTTTTAATCATTCAAAAACGCCCTTATGACGACAATACTACAAACAAGCCGTTGTAAAGTTATGATGCGACTTCTGCGCGACAAAAGTGGTAATTCCATAACGTTCATACGACTTTTGAATGACTTAACGAAGTCAGCTTGTGACTTTTGTATGTCCGTTATACGACAATGTTGGTCATATAACTGGGGCCATTTTCGCGTTTAGTAAACGTTATTATAACGTAAGTGCGACTTAGGTATTAAGATCGATGGAATTAAGATAACGTTTATTAAACTTTTAAACGACGTTAAATTGTTAGTTGGGACGTTACCTTAAAAAGTAAAGTTTAATTACCTGCAGTAAAAATGAGTGCACGGGGCTAGATTTCCAGGCATCTGTCCTGGCGCGATGCAGCGAGCGTAGCAACAGAGTGCCGCGGGCACCGCCGCTCACGCCGCGACCGCCAGAATGTACCATGTTATTCTATAAGCAAAGCTTGATATATCATAATTTACTTTATGTAGATAACTAAGTGGTTCGTAATAAATCTTAAGTAGATATTGGATTGTTTTAATTTTATTTTCGTTTAACTATTATTTTTATTTTTAAAAATACGGAGATGAACTCACCCTTTTCAACTCTGCAATGATATCAGCAGGTTCTAAAATCGGCGTGCAATCTATTGTTAGAACAGCAGAATTGCATTCCTTTATTATGTATTCTGCTAAAAGGCTGAAAAAATATCACAACATAATATTATATATTATATCTGTATATATTTTTTATATTAAACGAGAGAATTTGTGACCATAATAGTTTATTTTTCAATTTCTAAATTGATTTTGCTATTTACTACCAACGAAGTCAGACGACTTACTTCTTAGCACAAGCATCAGGCCCCACCAGCAGTAGATGTGCGGTGTGTGACGTGACACAGGCGCGGAGTGTCGGCTCGCACGACACCAGGCGCCGCGACATCAGCAGTGTGTCTGACACCCACTCGCTTATACAAACAGGCGCTACTATGGGCGGACCCATTAGGCTTGATAACTGGAATGAGTAAAAAAAAACTTGTTAGGCAAATTAAATAATGCCATGGATGAAACACATATGTATATTATGAATGTTAGCGAGTGTAGGGGTCACAACTTAGGAGGATATAACAAAGTTCGACGATGCCATACTTAAACTATGTAGTAAGGAAGTGCCTATCTTTATCGATATTGCCGAAACGTTTTTTTGTGATGGAGGGTTTTTGTGTCTTAAGTGATAAAGGATTTTTAATTTCATTATTATCATAGTGCTTACTTCCTAAATACATAATTTCCGATACTTTTTTTTTCATACTCATCTATCGTCAGCTCATAAATAACATTCTTCAAAAAGTGCTTGTTAAAATCTCACCTCATCATGAAAACTATCGATAGCACTATCCTTGATGACGTCGACAACGCTCCGCTCTATGGCCAAGTAGACCAGTTCTTCAGGACTCACGCGTGTAGTGTTGAATCCTGTGTCTTGAGCTACGTACTCGAACTGTGTTAGTATTTGCTTTACCTATAAAAATAGATCAAAACCAATAATTACTTTAGAATTTGTTTAGGGTCATACTATAAGAAAGTTTTTCTCGATATTTTTTGCACCTATTTATTTAATCATGTATGTACAAAGTTACACACAGAACACAGATAAGAAGAAAAATAGTACAAAGGTACAGCTTATTTCACATGAAATCTCTTCCAGCAGACCCGTTATGGGAGTTAGAATAAAAAACAGATACAGATATACCTATGTATACTTACCACAGTAACGTTTTGTAGTTTCAAAGCAAGGTCGGATTTGTGATCAGTGAGCCACTGGATACTCTTCTTAATCACTTGTTGTAGTAACGGTAACGCCATTTTTGCGTTCTCATTGTCGAAGTCAGCACTTCGCATCCACCCTTCTAAGACATCGAGGTCACAGCTTACATCATCACTGTCAAAAGATATTTCTTCAGTTTTAAGGGCGAATTAATGGAACACAAACCTTAATCACCAACCCGCATTAAGCGTACGTGGTGATTAACGCCTCAAACTTTCTCTGTGTGAGAAGCCTATGTCTAGCAGTGGCGCGATAGAGCCTGATGAGATGACGAAACAGGTGAATACGGTGAAAAAAGTCTATTAAAATAAATACATATTTTGCAATAAAAACTTATTAAAGCGAGAGAGTCTATATAGAAACGGTTAAGCAAGTAAAAGATAAATTCTCATCTATCTTTACCTTAAAAGTATAATTCCCATCCGCGACACTGTAGCCGGCGAGGCATGTTCCAAGCTATGCGTTTCGAACAGGAAATTAACGTTGGATCCGAACTGTATCCTCCAGCCTGAAGGCAATGTGAGCAGCCTGTTGTCGTCTAATACTGAGTTCAGAGCTTCTATCCATTCGGGGTCGATGTCACCGTCACATACTACCCAGGACCACACGTCTGCAAGTAAATAAATGAGTATATAAAGTTTATCCATTTTTTTAAATGTATTAGTTTATAAGTATTGTTGTTTTAGTTTAAGGTATGTAGTAAGTATTAGTTTATGGTATGTGTATTTGTATTTTTTATGGGTCCTTGTTTAATGAAATAAACGAATAAATAGACTAGGCAACAACTTTTGCGACAAGTACTTTGGAATATGGATACATAAGCACATACTTTGAAAGCGTGAAAAAAGCTGTAGAATAAAGGACTTTTAGGTACATACCAGATGGCTGGTTAGATATTTCCAAGGCCGTGGAAGATATGACGCCATCAGTCCACTGGCGTGTATCGTTGTCAATGTTGCCGAGTAACCACTCGCGGCTCATCGCCTTTGGGCATATTATGTACTCCACCACGTTCTTGCCTTGATGAGCTAGAGCCTATAAAAAAAAAGAGAAAGAGTTCACTTTGCGCTGATGCAAATCGGAATAATTTTGATTCTCTCTATTTACTTTTAAAATGACTTTCGGTACTTATTTTAAGAAGACTTACCGATTTCAAGAGCCGTCTGATGGTAGTCTTGCCTGATCCTGGTGGGCCGACGATAACCACGCCCATTCTTTGCTGCATTTGTTCGTATAACTCCACACATTTTTGTAGCTGAAAAAAATAATTTTGGAGGTAATTTATAATATTTAAGTACGTATTTCAGTATTATATACAGAGATGAACGCCTTGCTACACTGGTTTTTTGTATAATTTACATTATCTTGTGTTTAATTTAAGTGCTTCAAGTCTTTATAAGGTCATTATAAAATTGTACCTGCAGTTTATTGTGCACAAGCTTCAGATTATCAACGGTAGCTTCTAGAGTAGTACATATCGGATCCGAACTGGACTCTTCCGTCGGCACATCGGAGAATACCAGCGACAAAATATTTTCAAATCTGCAAATTATAACACAATTTATTTAATTTGTATTTTGCATGCTTGTTTTAGTTTCGCTTCAACTTGAAACACATAGAAAATCGTAAATACCTAAATTTGTGATAGAAACATTTATGTCTCAACATAGTACCTAACGTATAAAAAAAGAGAGATTACAGTTACAGCCTTTTATCGTCCCACTGCTGGGCATAGGCCTTCTCTCACACAGAGAAGGATTGTGCAACCAAGAGTGAGTGACCAAATAAAATAATCATCAAAACACGTCTTTTAAGACCACTCAATCCAATCTTCATATCATATTCCACAAATATATTACCTTTATAAAAAAAACTGTTTACCTAGGTTCTTTAGCAATCCATCAAAAATAGAGTGAGTAGTACCTGGTAGCATCGTACGTAGTAAGCTTAGATAAATTATTAAGCGTGAGCACGCGTCTGGCAGCGGCGCGGCGCCCGCGCAGGTCGGCGGCGCGAGACTGTAGTGCGGCTGCGCAGCTGCCCACTGCCGCCTTCACAGCGCGTAGGCCCCAGTCGTAGTGACGCTGCTCGCTTAACAGCGAACTGCAACATAGTACGTTATATTTGCGTCATCTTTATCAATATTACTGTAACCTCAGAATTTTATGGATAAAAGTCATGGCACATATGAACGGCAAGGTGCATCTGTTGTTAGCTAGCTGCAAGCTCGCTGAAAGGTCCCAGTCATCTGCGGGATTGTTCGAAAGAGTTACCGCTGCCCTGGTACATAAATGGCTTACGAAGGAACATGATGGGTTTTAATCAGAAAGAGTCTGACACTCCCCAACTGCTAACCCAAAGCGGGAGGAGTTATTTGATGATTTCCAATCGGAAAAAAACCCAGTCATCACATACCTAGCTAAACTAAAGACATCATGCAGATCCTTAGCGAGTATCTCAGCATCAGGCACACAAGCCGCAGCCAATAGATGAGCTGCCAACACATCTGGACGTGGTTGTAACATGGCCACGGGCCGCATTACGCGTTGCAATGCAGCCGGTAACTTGCGCCGGCCTCCGTAGCCACGACCCGCGGGGTTCATGGTCGCAGCCACTCCGCACCATTCTGATACACGCACCTGGAATGATTATGGGCCATACAAGATTTTATAAAGGAACTCTTCGTAACCTAGAAAAAGTTGAAAAAATGTTTTCTAATATAATGGACACAAATAGCTACCAATTTGCAAAAGAACGGTCTACTAATCTAATACTACTCCCACCGTAAATTAATATTACTACAGTAAATTCGGAAAAAAAAATAGTCAGTATTATCTATCCCTCATCATGGATGAATACAAAATTGAGTACAAAAAGATTCTCTCCGGCGGGGAATCGAACCCCGGTCTCCCGCGTGACAGGCGGGGATACTTACCACTATACTACCGAAGACTTGCTATGTCTTTTGAAATAACGGTTGTAGTGATGATTATTTTTATCAAACTTTATATTCATATTATCACTTGCCGTACGATAAATATCTTCATGTAATAAGATTCTTTTTAACACTCCTGAGTGCGGATGACGGAAGATTAACTATAATCACCTGAATTGGTTTTCTAATGACAAGATAAACGATAGCAAGAATCCAATCAAAATAAAAATGAGAAATATAACAAAGCATAAGCTACAATTGTTGCCATTACATACAGCAACAGTTTAAATTTCACA
Source organism: Helicoverpa zea (assembly GCF_022581195.2). NCBI lineage: Eukaryota > Metazoa > Arthropoda > Insecta > Lepidoptera > Noctuidae > Helicoverpa > Helicoverpa zea. The sequence goes on along the minus strand of NC_061459.1, from coordinate 5,668,432 downwards.
AATAGTCGTAATATTTGCAATATTCTAACTATCAGTTGAATTTTGACATCAGCCCCATAAAAATAATGTTGAATTCCTATATCTAGTAAGCAAAACAAATGGATAGGTCGGAATCTCACATGTTTTCCATTAAGCACAGCAGTGGGTTCTGATCCAGCAGTTCTGTCAGTAGTAGCAGATAATAAAGAGGATAGCTGATGAGACACGGCAGCTAGCGTGTGAGCCGCCAAACGGTTGAACTCGTCGAAGCAGCCCCACGCGCCGCATAGAGCGAGCCCGCTCAGCAAACGACCCATACATTCAGCGTCCATCGCCTGTAATATTATAAACGCGCATTTTAGGGTGCGTCCACATCTGGCGAATGCGCCGCGAATGCGCAGCACGCGAGCCGATCGCGAGCTAACCGCGAGCTGCGCGCGTGCATTTTTTTTGTTTGACGTCTGCCATCTTCGATAGTACTGAGCCAATATACGGAACTGTAAGGGCGAGAACTGATTGCGCGCAGATCGCGCGCCCCTCGCGCGCTCTATACGAGCCTTGCGTGAGTTGCGCTAAAGAGGCGCACCGAACTATTGCAGTGACTGCACGCGCGCAGCTCGCGGACAGCTCGCGATCGGCTCGCGTGCTGCGCATTCGCGGCGCATTCGCCAGATGTGGACGCACCCTTAGATATAGCATACAATTGACAATGAAATGACATCTGCCTATCCTTTTCACAACTGTATTGGGGTCGGCTTCTAGTCTAACCGGATGCAGCTGAGTACTAGTGTTTAGCAAGAATCAAAGGTTTTGTTTAGGATAAGTAGCTAGAAACCACACTACGGATAGTCTTATAGTTGACATGAAAGAAAACAAGGAAATTATGTGTCCTGCTTGAGGTTGCTTGATTTTACTGCGTACTTTAAAAAAAAAAACCTTTTTCTTTCATGCTTCTACTTAGGCGTGAATAAGAAGAGGAATCGTAAAAAAGTGATAAATATGGGTGCTCTAACAAAGATATTATTTATTAAAATAAATAAAAATAATGTTACCTCATCGCAATTGAAGATCAACACCAGACGACCCACTAGGCCACCCAATGCTTTAACTGATTCCGTCTTGCCGGTCCCCGCTGGACCGAAAGGGTTTCCAACTAAGCCCAAATGAAGGGACTGGAATCAAAACATAAATATGTTGAAGTAGGAGAACTCCTTAAACATGCTATTTTAACTAATATAAAACTATGTATAAAAATAAGTTACCTGAGTTAAAATGAAAAAGCAGTCGTCGGCGAGTTCTGTGCGCACAAACTGTCCCGTGTTGACTCCGAGGTACTCGTATGAATATGATATCTGAGCTAGACCCATTTTTGCCACGACTTCTTTCGTATTTAGCACATAAAATCTGTAAAAAACATATTACTTAGGTGATGTCAGATTGAAACTTAAAAAAAAAGCAAATCACTTATAATATTACGATTGATCGCCTAAGCATTATTTTACTAACCTCAACTGTTTTTGCCAAAGCCAGTCGCTAGTTGACACGATATTGCTGTCTATGAGAATTCTGATGACGGACAAGTAATGAGCGCATTGTAATATGAGCGCCTGTCTTTTACGTCGCTCACTTTCGTCCTCTATTTCGGCTGAAGCATAGTACAAATTCTCCTTCTCAATATTAGCTTTTAATTTGTGCAATTCTTTAGAAGTAATGGCCTTTTCGGCTTGCTCCGTAAACCGTATGTTTTGCGCGAGGCACAATATTTGCGTTGGTAGCGAAAATGGATCTTGCTCTTGTAGCGAATTTGTAACTATGCACTTTAAGGTCATGCTTTTCAATGAAGAACGCATCTCAGCCTCTAAATTCTTTAACCATATCTGTAATGTTAAAATAATTGAGAAAGTAAGTGTTGCCTCCATTGTTTCTTTATAAATGAGCTTACGAATAAAATTTACCTCGACGGGGCAATCTATATCAACTGGATGATCTAGTTGGAATGTCTCGCCGTAATGGGTACATAATGCCGTAATAGACATATCACCGGGACCGAGGCGTACACCCGTGATTCCCGGAAAGAGTTTTTTGAGATGAGTTTGCATTACAGCTTCTCTGCCTTCGGCACCAGCTCGGGCTTGACCGAGTAACTCCAACAAATCGTCATCGCTCAGGAAATATAGCCTCGGAAATACAGAACGTTTCTCCTAGAAACAAAATTGAAATGCTACTTTCAAACATTATAGATGTGCCTTCCAGAAACCTGAGTCTGTACCTACAATCGTAAGTAATTTTGCAATTCAATTGCATATGTATGGAGTGAAGCATAATTTCGTTCAAGTTGTTAGTCCATCGAGTCAGCTTAACAGATGATGTCATGTAAATAAAAACTGCCTACCTATTGCCAACACATGAGACATAAGTACGTAACCAAACTTGATTTGCGACTATTAACTCCATTCGTTGTAATTACGTTCTACTATTTATGGGTTTCGTGCACACAGGGCAGGAGCAGTTTCCGGTTTATTATTATTTTAGGCGTATGCTGTCTCGCTGTAGGATAAAGGTCTTCCTCATCTTATGCAACCTGAGACTTTTCTTGGTTTAGGGGTCAGTTTAGAGACATCATTTTAATTTGGAATGGTGTGATATACTTACATCAATATAAAGATTCAAAGCCGATTGGCAAGCAAGAAGCTGCTCAGAAATCGAATCCAACATAGGCTGGAGTCTTGAGGACTGCAGTAGTGCAGACAGCCTAGGATCGGCTTCTAATATGCGAGTCACTTGTCGGAATCCCTGGTCTACTTTTCTGAATTTGATTCCTAATTCGCCATCATCGTTGGAGAGTATCGGTTCTAAGTATAACCATCTGAAATTAAAAACGTCAGGTTAATCTAACACTCCGTTTTTGGGATTGGGAGGGCAGGATATCCAGTCGTTCCTGACTGTAACTGATCAGATGAAGATCTTAGACAAACTGCACCATACTTACCATTGAGTTGTGAAGGTGTAGGTACCTACATAGTAAGTTCGTTATTTTCCAAAGTTCCAAAGTGTCTAATGGGTACGATAGTTCAATTTGAGGGTCGGAACGAACACTATACAGTAGTCAAGAGGCCCTAAATATCAAGGAATAAAAAATAGCTTAGTACCTACTATTCGCCTGGTAGTCCTACTATAAAAATAATAACTCACTCATGTCTTTCAACATGAACTCATGTCAGCTGTTTATGGTTGTTATAATTTGATCCAAGATATTGTAGTAAAACAAATATGATGACTCAGTGTAGATGGTAGACATTAAAATAACTTGTGCAAAGTCCATCTAAGCAAGTGTTGTATTAGCTATCCTTTGTAACAAAACTTTACCCGCTACTAGAATGTGCGAATTTTCGACTAGGTACACATTGTTTGCTATTAGACAAAAATCATTAGCAACCTTTTGATGTTTTTGCTAGATGCTGCCAGAGTATTATTAGGTACCAACATTAAGAAAGATTAGGGTTCTTCATGAGATGAGGATGGAAGGGGTCAAATTACCTATAAAGTTGATGAGATTGTCTGGAACTACTTATCCTTCTCCGATTTTGCTACATAGCAAACTTTTTATTCGGGCTCGCAAAGCAGTGAAAGTAGAGCAATTATTTCTAAAATACAACTATTAGTCAAGCACATACCTAGTTAACATTAGACAATTTGGTTGAAATAGATCATAGATTGTTGCTGCCAAAAACATACAATTATCTACGAACTAATGCCTTCTGCTTTTGACCTGCGACATTGTCAACGCTGATAAGTTTGTATGAAGCTGTGATAATAATTAACTAACGAATCACACAATCCTATTATGTGGCCATAGTGTAAAATTTACCAAATCAATTTGTTGATGGGTAACAATGTAGTTTATATACTTACTACATACATAAAAAGGTGTTGTCTCAGATATAATGCTTAATAAATTAAAACAAAAACAATTTATGGCAATATTTTATTAACAATTAAGTATTGGTGCCTCGTATATTACAATATCATAGGAAATAAAGAATAGCGTCTCAAATGCAATATTATGACTAAATGTTTGGAATCAAAGAAACTATCTCAATGTTTAAATGCATGCTGTGCACTCCACAAACTCTATACTTAAACAATATATTTGTAAATCAAGACAAACTGTTAACTCAAATGTAAATACATAAGAAAATACAATCATACATATAAGCTTAAAATGTAAAAGAAACTAGCTGCTGAATGAATTCCCTTTTTTAACAGATTTGTTCTCCGTGCCTATTGAACACAAACGGTATTTAACAATACGAGTCATAGGTAAAAATTACAAGATCCAAAATCACTATTTAACACGATGTCCTACGCATTATAAAATACTTATTATAGCACGATGTAATCAGTATTGCTACTTTTTCAGTACAATACCTACGTACTGTTAGTTTATGTAAATACAATCTATATAAAATATTTCATACATACACACAGAAATATATTTCATGGAAGAAAACAGCACAAAACATAATATAATGATCATAAATTACCTACAATTAACATTAGTTGTAGAGAACTATCTTTTCTGAATTACACAAAGGTTTACATTTTAGATGTAAATTGATATGCCACCACATAAGTAATAGTGACTATTTTCTTTGGAATATTTGTCTAAATAAACATACAAAATATATTTATAACTTACAATCGATTACCACTAATTTTGTTGATGAACTTAATTATTTTCTTGAATATTGATTCTGAAGCTAATTCATTAATTTATTCTAACACAAGTAATTTGTTGGTGCCACTCACTGGAAATCAAAACACATTATTATTGCTCTTGATTATATTAAAACAATATTATTTATTAAGATTATAAAAATGTCGAAGCAATTGTATGCATGTATATATAGAATTATTTTTAACACATGTGAAAAAAAACATTGAAAATGTAAATTACAGCGACAAAATTTTAAGAAAAGCATTATGTTGTTACCTTCGTTTACAACCCACACTTCTTTGCAATATAATACAAACACATGTAGTTAGACTACATACTTTACTATTATAACGAACAATGATTAACATTGTGAAACTCACAGCAATATGGCACAAATGGAAACAGTAACAATAATCAGAAAATATCAGTTAATACAATTCCGCCGACAACAAGATGAGTTTTTACGTTGTGCATGACCTGTAGTTGTCAGACCGCTTTGTGATTTCAGACAGGTAATAGTTCATTTGAGTATTAAGCTCACCGATTTCCTTTTCTAATGTATTTAACTGCTCATTATAATCATTATACAGAACTTCCATGTTAGCTAGAAGTTTCAGCTGAGACTGAGTGTCACTAGCTAGCTTAGTAGCACGTTTTAGTAAGAATTGCGCTTTTTCTCTTGAGTTTGAGGTCTGACTTGCACGTTCAGCCAGAGACATATTGGTGTGTTTGAAATCTTGTCTTAATTGCCTTGCTGATTGCTCAGCACTTTCAGCGCGCGTCACAACATCACTGGCTTCTTGTTTCACCTGCTCCGCGTCACTTTCTATTTTCAAAATGTCCTTCTGTAAATCAGAAAGACGTAAGCGCAAACCTTCAACTTCTTCTTTTGTCTCATTTGCTTGTTTCTGCGCTTGTTCAGTTTCAGTCGCTATAGGCACTAAGTCATTTTTGGCTACTTCAATATCATTATTGGCTTTAGCAATTGCATTTTCTGCAGCATCTTGGGCTGCCTGTGCTTCGTCTAAAGCGTCCAACACCTTATTTGCCATCTCTAAAGTTAAGTTTGCAGCTTTATTTACGGTAGTAGCATTTAGCTTCAAAGCCTTAGCTCGTTCTAAGTCAGGTTTGGTTTCTGCAATTATATTTTCAATGTTTGTCAGCTGTGATACCGATGCATTGATGCGCTGAGACAGTTCCGTTATTTCTTTGGGCTCTATACTAATGGATAAGTTGAGTATTTCATTTGCAAGAGTTCTAACATCTGCTGGAGTGTTAGACGTGTTTGAAAGAAATTCTTTTAATTCAGAAGTTAATTCTTGGCTTTCATTTGTAACTCTTTCTGCTGATGTTTTAAAATGTTGTGCTTTACCAGATAAGTCTTTTGCTCTAGATCTGACATCCACAGTATCTTGTTTAACTTGAGAAATTAATTTAAACAAATCCTCGGCAGTGAGTTCATGTTCTTTTATTCTATATTCGGTCTTGTTTGCAAAATCTAAAGCTTGTTCAGCTTTAGTAACAGCTCCCTGGTCGCAAGATATCCCACCACATTTTCCGCATCCGGCGCCACCACAAATATCACAAGTATCACTTTCTTGACCACACATTTTTTCATTGAGTTTTGGCATTTGTGATTCCAGTTTTGATAGTTGATCTCGAATATCATCTAACTTTTTGTCATTTTCGTTTTGGGTGTTATTGAAGTTGGCGTATTGTATTTCAATTAGCCGATCTGTATTTTTTATTTGTCGGTCTGTATTTGCAATCACTGTTTGTACGTTTTCAGCGTCGTCTGCAGCTTTTACGGCTCTTTGTTTGGCTTCACGCGTTAGATTAAGTGCACCTTCTAAATTAGCTTCTTGCAATTTTGTAGCGTTATTACCTAAGTCAGTAGTTTTACTCTTAAGATGATCAATACTTGCTCTTAAGCCTTCTAAAGTAACATTTCCGAGACTGATTTTAGATGTTAGGGCATTGAGATTTTCATTACTATCTTTAACTTTCTTGTCCGCTTCGGCCAAAAGGTTTTGCAGGCTTGTCACATTGGACATTAAATCTTTTACTGTCGTCTGTCCTTGTTTTGCACTGGCAAGCATGTTTTCTACTTCAGAAAGTTTTTTGGTCATTTCATCAAAGTCTCTTGTGTAGGCTCCAGTAGCACCCACAACTTTGATTTTACTAGCATTTCCAATAGCGTACTCTGTTTGTATTTGGTAGTCGTTGATCAATCTATCCCAATTGTCGAAGCATTCGCCGCATGCGTAGCATCTTGGGGCTTCACCTAAATAGCCTCTCGCACACATATCGCATTTATATCCACCGATTCCTGGTTTGCAAATACATGAGCCATTTTCTCGCATGCATTGGCGTGATACAGAACCATATAAGTCACAATCACATTCATAACATTCAACACTTGGAATACCCCAATGATTTTCTTGACACTGGTCACACTGTCTACCTCCATGACCTGGTTTACATTCACATTTTCCTATGTATGGATTACATTGTGGTGATAATGACCCAATAGGATCACATTCGCAAGGATCACAACCAGTGCCTAATGCTATCCTCCAATGATTTTCAGTACATTGATCACAATTAATGCCCATCACATTTTTGAAACATGGGCACTGGCCGGTATTTCTGTCACAATTGCCTATTGTAAAGTTAGTGCCCAATTCAGAACAATTACATGGGTAACATGTCTTCTCCAAAGCATTTCCGTAATATCCTTCAGCGCACACTTCGCAATGATCACCTGCAGTGTTATGGAGGCACTGTAGACACTTGCCTGAGTAAGGATCACAATTTCCAGGTTTAGTTATATCTATGTTTTCACTACATTCGCACTGTTCACAGGTACCTTTTATTGGATCTCCATAATAGTTGTCAGCGCAGACATCACACAGAGGTCCAGCATAGCCTTCTTTGCATTCACAGACAACATCCTTTGACTCGGGATCTAATTCGCAACGATCAGCATGGCTGCTCTTATTAGGATCACCTACAACTCCAGGGCATGGACATGATCTACAAGGTATGTCAATGCCTAATCTTGGATCACCATAATATCCTTCAATGCATCTTTCACAACGGTGTCCTTCAGTAAAGTCTGTGCATTCTCTACACGCTCCTGTTTTATCGTCACATTCGATGGCGTGTCCATTACAATCACATTGTTGACAATTGGGGAAATTGAAATAGCCAGGCTGGCATAAGTCACAAGCTCGCCCGTACGTATTTGCTCTACATTTACACTGTCCACTTGTTGCATCGCAGAAGTTATCGAGAGAGCCTATACTATTACAGTCACAGCGCTTACATCCAAACTTGCTGAATCCGTATGTTCCGGGCGCGCAACGATCGCATCTAGCCCCAACTATATTTTCAACACATTGACAATAACCAGTATATTGATCACATTGATGGCTCTTGGATCCAGTAGGGTCACACTGACAAGATTGAGATCCGTTTCTGATGTAGAAGCCAATACTAGCATGATATTTTTTACATATTTCAGGAACATTTTCTCTATTCAAGTCATAATAATAGGGATCGCCACAATTAAACCTATCGAATTCTTCTCTCATTGGGTTGTTACTAGAATTGGATAAAAATGGAACATCATTGAAAGATGGAATAAGAACAATAGAATCTATCAATATTGATGCTCTTGAGTTTGGAGAATGTCCGTCTTGACGTCCTAAATAAATGCGAATTTCGGTTTTCCTGCCTTTTTCCAAGCATACTGGTGGGGTTACTAATACACTACGTTGATTTGCCGGCAAAGTAGTATATAAAGTATCATCTTCTGGTTGAACGTTTGCACACGCGGAGTTTGGATCAATCGGGAATGGCCTTTTAACTAATATGGTTGCCTCTTCCCAACTGACAGGTGACTGCGGCTCATATCTTATTAATACGTTATAATTCATTGTTGTATCTAAATTATTAACTATAAAAACAAGTGTGCTACTTTCAGGCAGTTTCATAAAACCAGGCCCGGTCCATGTCTCCTTCCTACCATCTGGATAGTTTTCCCTGATAACAACATGGCACAACTGACTTTGAATAGCGTTATCATCTATTTGAGAATCACATTGACTTGATTCACCTTCAATAACAATTGCATCGAGCGCTCCAACAAAGAAGTTTTGTATAGGTTGATCACAACGACGACCAGAAACATTTGGTCGACATTTACACTGTCCTGTAATCACATCACAATCCCGGTCAAATGAACCACCAACATCGCAATCACAAGGTTGACAACCATCATCACTGTCCGACAACCCGTAAAATTCGGGTAAACACTGATCACAATTTCTTCCAATAACGTGTCGTTTGCAGAAACATTTGCCAGTTTCTGCATCGCATCCCCTTTCGTTGACTGTACCTAAGTTATTACAAGTACAAGACTCACATCCCTCAGGGTTAAGAGGATCAAAGTTCCAATACCCTTCACTACATCTATCACACCTCGGCCCGTCAACGTATTTCTTGCAAAGACAGCGCCCTGCTGTTTTGTTGTTGGCAACATCTGTTTCATCATCACAAAGTATTTCTTTATCTGTTGAGCCTTCTGGATCGCAGTCGCAAGCTTTACATATATCTGGACTCTGGATATCTAAGTTAGGGTCTTTATAAAACTTCGGTTTACAACGTTCGCAATTTACACCCATAGTATTATGCTGACAATTATCACAAACACCTCCACTTATTTTGCCCGTTTTATTGTAAACTGCAGGGTCGAAATGACAAGTTGTTGCATGATTATTACATGTGCACCTCTTACAAGCATTGGAAGTTTTTCCAACTGCAGGTTGCCACGGAAGGTCGTTGTAAAAGTCCTCACAGTATTCACAGTTCAGGCCACGAGTATTATGCGTACATTCACAGCGTCCGTGTACCATATTGTTTTTCGATTCTACTCCTGGCATTGGTAAGCAACGAGATGCGTGCCCATAACAGGAACAAGATCCTCTAACTGTCATTTCATAAATGGAATAATAATACTTCTCTTGTATTTCAGCCCGATTATCCAGTTTATCATCACCCAGAGTATGCAGTTTTGTGAAATTTATTCGAAGATTGGTCATCCGTAATAAATTTTGCACTTCTTCCGAGTAAGGGTTGGTCACGTTTATATTTGGTGGCAAGACTCTGAATATCACTTCACCTTCTGTTGATGGAGATACGCCAGAGTAACGCGATTCACAAACCACTTCAGTCAAAGAGCGCTGCGTATGCTTTGGTACACCAGGGAAATAATCATCGCAATTGTGGGCAAAGTATCGATACACGCGCCAAGTTTTTCCAAAATCAAAAGATCTCTCTACCAACATAGCAGCAGGTCGAAAAGTTTTGAATTGTATTATCAAATGCGTAAGATGAAATTCAGCTTCCATATTCAGTTGCACGGTCACATTTTCTTTGCCATTTTCAGACTGCCACCAGGATTTGGTTCGTGTTCCCGGATAGTATTTGTAGATAATGTTTTGAATCCGATGATTTAGATAAGGATTGTGAATGGTGCTGTTGGTTGAATCACACCAAAAGCATTTTTTTGGTTCCAAATGCGACACAATGCAGTAACGTTCACGTCCCATTCCACCACACGTGGAGGATGCGAAGAGTCTCGATTCACGGCCAATGAGCAGGTTGCCTGTGGCCGGGTAACAGGAGCTTAGTTCACACGAACGATCGTAAAGGCTGGGGTTGGCGCGGAGGCGGTCGCGCTCCCTGCTGTACACAGCGGCGCCGCCGGCGATAAGCGCCGAGAAGATAAACAAAGCGCGCAGAGCCATGGCGCGGTCCGGGCTCTCCGCGCGCCGCTTACTGCACTGGTTGCCGCTTTGGGCCGAGACACTCTCGCGCTGCCGCACACCCCCCGCCTACCCCGCTGCCCTACATACACAGGACCGAACTTGAGACCGAACAAATATTTGCTGAATGCATAAAAGTTCTAACAGGTTTTATCCGTATGTCATTAATGGGCCTTGTTAAAATTGATCCTATTTTTAAGTTTACATATCCGAAAGCATCAAATAGCGACATCTATAAAAAGCTGAGATCTAAATACATTCTATAATTGTTTCATTATCACCAGTTTTATACACAGATAACTTTTATAATAATTATTTTGCTTTTTCTTTTGCGAATAGTCGAAGTTAACTAACGTATACCGTTCTTGTTTGGAGCTTAATTAAAAGCTCACGTAGGAAAAATACCGGTATTTCTTATGTGGAATGCGGCCCTGTGCGAGGCGACGACCGCTCCCGCCCGCACGCCCGCTCGTGCCGTTCTCCGAATCGGGCACTAAGCAACAAAAATAACATAGCATTTCGGGATGCGCTTTTTGTTTTGGTCATTATTATGGCAACAAGCTTCCTTGTAATCTCACCTGACGACTGAATATTACTTAAGGAAGTACAACTTAGTTTTGTGTGTTGTCTAACATTCAATTTTTGACTTATCAATAAGTAGCAACCCAACTTTTTAGTTTGAAACTTTACTACATAGTCGTTAATGATGAACAATAAATTATAAACATGCGAGTATTAAACTCTTTCGGTTATTTCACGCTGTGTCCGATACGGCCACTCGCTTCGTCAGAGCCGGCCTTCCGCCCTACACATCCGCCGCTGATAATACATTCGCGATCTAAATGACCCGACCACCCAGACCAAAAAGAAGCACACCAATATTAAGTATTTCTATGTATTTAAACTATCTGTAAATTGTTTCTTTGGCGATTTTTGATACCTTTTAAAGGGTAATTTTAATTTTAGACATCACTACATTCATAGCATCTAAACAACACAAGTTACCTATTATCATAGAGAAGACGGAGTTTTTAATGAAGGTAACGTGGTTCCACAAATCCTAACAGTTTGTGTAATTCGACAGTGCCCATACAAAGCAATAAACTCAAATAAAGGACCCCACGAGCTGTTTAATGATCTGGACAAAAGAGATTTGTGTACGCTTCAATTCTACAATGTGCCTACACACTGTGAAAAGATTGCTACTCTATGGTTCACATAACTAAACCAGTAAATAGATTCAGGACTAGAATAATCTGTGTTTTCTTCATTAGAACTTCAATGAAAATTCACAAATCCCAAATTAATCAAAGACTCTATCATTTCATAGGTACCTTTCTGAAATATGATAACAATATCCTAATGTAAAAAAAAAGAAATCTTATATCTATGCATCTCCTAACATACCTCGTTTGAAACAAGAACCTATATACCTACTAGTTAGAAGTTCCACTGTTGTTAGCACATACTTGGTCCTAATTAATACATTGCGGTTTCTCAACAGAGCATTGGTTTTTTTTTGTGGAAGGCCTACTAAGTTTTTATTGACAATAAATATAGAACCGAATTGTATATCTACCTAATGGTAATTCAATTTGTTACCTCTTATATGGAATCATACAAAAAATTTAAGGACGCGGCGGTGATATAAAGACCAATGTGCTCTACAAAAAATATTTTGTATGGTCGCTCACTTGACATTTTATGAATCATCGGCCCCATCAGCTTTTTGTAGGGGTGGTAAATATCAGACCGTAGCAGTAAGCTTGATGAGTATAAAAAATATAGGTAGGTTTTGTGTGTAACTTTCTTTTCTGAGCTGAAAGCTGATAATATAGTTACAGTCCAAGCAGGGCCGTCTTTAAACTATTTGAGGCCCTGGGCACATTAGGATCATGGGGCCCCTATGACCTTGAGAAAACACTATTTAGTTATAATATATAAAGAAAATAGACAAACAAGGTTCTAAATTTATTTTTATTTAGTTACTACCTAAAAAAAAATAGGATATATAAAAAATAATCTACAAAAGTAACTCGCTTAGCATAAAATCCTTAGATTAACTCTTTGTTGATTGCAAAGGCACCCTTCTAGATTTAAGATGAGCAAAATTGTTAATCACTTCTTCAAAATCTATGGTAGGTATTGAGAATATCACATTCTATGGACATCAGCGACAAACTAGTTAATCTCTCTTGAAGCATTGTACTTCTTAATTCATTTTTTATTCGTTTCAATTTGGAGAAGGAGCGTTCTCCGCCAGTGGCGGCGTAGCATCGGGTAGCACCCGGGGCGGGCTACTTATTGAGCAACCCCCTTCCAAAAATAACGACAAAATATAACCACGTAGTAAAATCATACAGAATTAACACAAAAGTACCCAAACAAGTTTGAAAAAAGCACTGCAAAGCGAAGATATATATTTTTTTTAATTTTGATTTTTGGGACGCAATGGAGATATAAAGAATTCAGAGAAAACTATTGCTAAAGTGTAAAGCGCGAGCGCAGCGAGCGCGAAATTTTTGAGATTTTTAACACAAAAGTACCCAAACAAGATTGAAAAAAAGCACTGTAAAGTGAAGAAGGCGCGAGCGCAGCGAGCGCGAAATTTTTGAGTTTTGGTACACAGAAGTACTCAAACAAGTTTAAAAAAAAGCGACCAGAAAGTGAACCAGCTGCGAGCGTAGCGAGCTCAACATTTTTTGACATTTGGGACGCAAAAGTCCTCCACCTCCGCTTACAAATAGCGCCTAAATAGCTTAGAAATATCCAAGTGATTTTTTTTTATTGTTATTATGAGGACTCTCTAATTTACCTCAGAATTAAGCACAAATTAAAAGAAACCGAAAATTTTAAGCGAGCGTCAATTGTTTTTGCTACTTCGGTGCTTTAACTTTTTGCTAGATTGAGGACTCAAAAAATAAGCGCAGAACAAATTAGAAATGAAGAAGAGACATTTTTTTTTCCAACTTTGAGGAATTAATTTAAGTAATCAGATAAAAGCAAAAATACAAAGAGAAGGGTGACAGTCGGACTGAGAGGGGTGACCGCCTCGATGTCTCGCACATGCACTGTTGTAGGTTTGTTTAAAATTTCTAAAAAGGCTTCGCAGATTAGAATGGCACCCTTAGTGACGTTATCATCATGCTTAAAAATATTCTCAATGCAATTTCTACGTTAGCAAATGTGTGTTCTTCAATTTTGTTTTGCTTTAATAGATTATATGCTTCCTGTACACAGTTAGGTGCTTCATTTTCACTCTGAACATTTTTTAAGTATTCTTTTAAATGTTCATTATCATTCTTTTAATTGGTCATTATCATCAGATTTTTAGTACCTAAATATCGGTTATCATTTGGTAATCTGGCAGGAACTAGGGGGCCCCATTCGATCGCGGGGCCCTGGGCACTTGCCCATAGTGCCCAGTGGAGAAGAGGGGCCTGAGTCCAAGACCATTTGTTTAAAAGAGAACCAGTGTTAGGTACTCCAAAAATTCCTAAATAATTATAATTTGGGTACATATAAAATGACGTCATTACCGGGTGAGTTGGATTGAATAGCTTGCGGCCCCTTAACTATTCAGATAACTTGTTACAATTTCAACAGTTTTGACGATAACCTCTTATCAGTGCCAAGACTAGAAACGGTTCGTATAATTATAAAAACATCACCATTGAGGACAATACGATACCTACCCACGCGATGAGACCTCGTGATCGTGATTCAACTATTAAATCATTTGACTATTAATTTGTAGACTTACGAATAACGTTAACGTAACATTTCTATTAGGGAGGATTGCTTTGTTATATTTACTTCCTCCGTCTTATTCGATGACCACCAGAAGCAGATTATTACCAGAAGTGGAAGAAATAAAAAGAGTGAACCATCACCCATACGAACGCCAGGCTGGCCAGGCTTAAAAAATAAACAAAGAATAGGTAACAGGAGGTACCTAAAAGGGGAATAAATTGTTTAGCGAACCAGATAGATAGAAGTCTAAATGGATAATGGAAATAAAACGACAATAACCGATCTCTACTAATAGATCTTCAAATCAGTCTCAAAATTGGGCTATTGAAAATGAAAAGTAATTAAATGAACAAGAATTCGGTAAACAATCGTAAAGAACACGACAGTAACGCTGTGAATGAACGCTTCCCCGCCGATAAGGGTTCATTTCTCAAAAGGCGGTTACGATGTCAAAGTTCATACGGAGATAAGCACTTGGCTACTGATCCGATCTATTATCGCACTGTTGCCGTACATTCGCTGCTGGACATGTTTAGCATTTTATTTTATTTCTGTTAAAATTAGTTATTGACTGTTACAACAAGCTATGTCTAAATGCAAAGTTTGGTATACTGTTTCGGTAAAGCTCGGCTACTAATAGAGGCACTTCGAGTTTCAAAGTAAGTAGCCCCTTTAGGTTTGGGCAGTAAAACAAGCTCTACCGCTTCGATTTTGTCCTAAAAAAGTAAGTCAACTGTAAAAGTAGGGGTAATGAAAGGGAAAACTAGGCTAGGCTACACAATGCCTGCAGTGACCATAAATATGAGTCTGGGTCCTGATTATTGATCGTTCCTGTTTGAACTAACTCACGTGAAACTCTATTTTGATATTGGTCATGTTTTTCTTCTCTTCGATTAAAAACGATAAATTCGTGAGCCACAGTTTTTTTCTACTATCAAGGAGTAATTAAAACTTCAAACAGGATGACGATCTAATATTATCCACCGACTTTATGGTGTGGCAAGGAAGGGAATACCTAATCATAAAATTCTCGTTTGACGCATTACCTCACTGCGTACGTCGTTGACCGAAGCCAAAGAAAGGGCTCTATACATCGTGTCGCATTCCACTGGCGACACAAGAATACTTTCATTAGATATGATTACAGATATAGTCATGTCTATTTGTTATACTTGGAGATCAATTCCATTCACCGATTATCTTCTAATCTAGTCCTCTATTTATACTTCGGCTAACCCTCTAAAGTATGTCTTGCTTGTTTTTTTTATATGTCAATTCTAAAGCATGTAAAGATTTGAGCAGAATACGTGTTTCAGTAGGCAATTAAATAGCACTATCTTGTCGCCTAATTTTATAACAATGATGTTAGCGTCAGGACAGCGACCCCGCGTTATCAGGGCAGCTTTACATCCTCAATAGCTAATCTAAGCTTGCTGTACCAACTAACTGAAATCTACTCACTTTAGAGTTTCATCATCTCATAGAACAATGCGAGGCAGCCGGCGCATGCAGCATTATTACGGTATCGGCATTTTACTGCACTACGCTGATTGCGGTCAAAGAGAGTCCAAATGCTGTATTTGTGTCAGCAAATAATTAAGATTCAATTATAGGTAAGTTTGAAATGGCAACTTTAATAGACAGCAATGCTTTAGCTTCGATGAAAATTACTAACAATAGCATTTCATTGAAGCCAGGATTGAATAAGACCAGATCTACTCATAAATTAGTAACTAAAATAACCTATCGTTGTTAGCCATTATCTACGAATAAGGCAGTAGCTTTTACCAAATAAGGGTAGAGACTCAGAGAAATACTGCTAAGTAAAAGCCGTTCCATAATGTGACTGATTTCAAAGCATATGTTTGTAGCCTTTTTTTACAAAACGTCTAAATCGGTTTCCGTTTTATGTTGTAACTGAATTTAAGCTTAAATTTATCATGTATATGCGCGATGATTGTATTGACAACTGCTGTAATTAAGATAATCATTATAGGTAGGTAATGTTTTGGCTGTTAAAATGAAACAGTAAGTAATCCATGGTGCAACTATAAAACTTATCTGTATGTATCTATGTAATGTGATTCACGCGGATATTAGATTACTGTTTGTGTATTATATCCCACCCAAAACAAAAATGTGAAAGACTGCCAAGTTCAATAATATGGGAATGCTTCGCCTATAAAAGAAGTGAGATCTGAATAAGTACCAAGTTCCATACACATACCTCAGTTAAAAATAGTTACTTTTTAATGATGTTACTTGGCAAGTTTTCATACACCTTGTTATAAACCTACTAAACGCAATGAATCAAGTATTTAATTTTCTATTAAAACTTGCCAAGTAATCATCATTAAAAAGTAACTATTTTTAACTGAGGTATGTGTATGGAACTTGGTACTTATTCAGATCTCACTTCTTTTATAGGCGAAGCATTCCCATATTATCGAACTTGGCAGTCTTTCACATTTTTGTTTTGGGTGGGATTTCATTTATTTTTGTAAGGTTGTTTATTTTATTTTTTTCTTATGATGAAGTTAGTTAAAGAAATGTCTCATTTATACTATCTTTTAGATTTTTTAATATGCACTATGTTTCTTACAAAGAAATGAACTAGATTAACTATGTCTAGATTTACCAACTGACTGACAAGACATGTTATCATATATTATGTTCGTGGATCAAAGTTACACATTCGTTATTTTCGAAAGTGATTCACACTTGGCCGTTTTCAGATTTTTACTTTACTTTGACTAAATACAAACCTTTGTACCATTCGAAGATATATTATATAAATATAGATAAATTTAGTTCGTTTTAGTTCCTTAGGGGTATAAATTTACACCGGGTATAAAACACCTTCATTATTTTGAAACCGACTCACACTTGGCCATTTTCAGATTTTTCCCTTTACCTTGACATAAAGACCTACCTCCATGCCAAATTTCAAGTCAATACGACCATTGGAAGTGGTCTAGGTTTTTGATGAGTGAGTCAGTGAATAAGTGAATCAGTGTATAGTAAAAATAGCGATTTTCTGACGTCAATATCTCAAGACCTACAATAGGTATATTAATGAAATTTTGTATTTTAGATAAGTGAGGGGGTCTCAACAGATACTAGAAATTTGATATGCGTAAATAAAATAGATTTTGAGTTACAGGGGGGTCGAATTTGGCCCGAAATGGTTCGTGTAATATAACCCACGGCCGGTGTGTCGCCTTTTTTGCTCGAACTTGGCGGACACACTGCCGTGTGTCTAGATTCTTCACTATCCGAACATACACGTGACCGCGTTCAGAAGGGGAATTCCCTAAAGTTATCAAGAGAAGTTATTTTTCTTGTCTATGGTCATAAAAGCTAGCAATTGAATTGAATCTTTGAATATTTCTATACTACTTTACTACGTTGCTTATTATACTATAGGGTCCTATGGTCCAGTTGTTATTATTGCCAACCATTTAAATGCAATATAACTTTCCGATTAAACAAACTTTATTAAACAAACTGTTTTATTTTATTTATGTCAGAAAAATAGGTACCTACATATAAACACACAGTACCAACCAGATGTAGTTAATGATAGAAGTACCTAAGCCCAAGTACCATAGTCAAAACAATACAAAGTACCCAGATACAACACAAAAAGCAAAAGAAAACGGGAACTACGCGGAATAGACGGTCAAAATAGCTGGCACATCTGTCGCCCATATGTTAAGGCGAAACAAATCCTTAAAGCTTGACGTGCAACGACCTATTAAGCTATTTGTATTCGATTCAAAACACTTGCATTTATTTGTCTGCAATAGCCATGGAAAATCTTCTCCTCATTGTATGAAATAATCTTCTCCTCATTGAGTGATCTATAGGTTTATAGTTCGGCCATTCAGAGAATGCGTTCCTGACACGTCGCGATTGAACTGACGACGTAATAACATTCATTGATTATTGATATAATAATGTTGTTTTAATGCTCCTCAATTGTTAAAACGGTAAACAACCAGCAAAAATATTTTTATCGTAACTGCAACGCCATTGCAAAGTTACGTCGTCAGTTCAATCGCGACGTGTCAGGAACGCATTCTCTGAATGGCCGAACTATAATCCACAAGCCCTAGTGGCTGAGTTTTCTTTAATTCGCCTGACGGCCTCTGGTGTGATATTGTTACGATTTCTATGACTAATTAGAATCACTATTTTTAACCCCGTTTGGATTGTTTAATGTAGGTAAACACAAAAGTGGATAGCAGTCATTTCTTTTGGACTTGCGGAATCTTTAAAATTTTATGAAGCTACACGTATTTACTCCGAGTCATTAAAATCTTATTCAGTATGCAAATCGAATAGCACATTACAGTGCTTAACGAGGTCGTTACCTATGCTGAGCGGACGTAGCCTCATCATAAAGGTTCGTTTACGATTTAAGTGACAATCCTAAAGGAACCATAAGTACTAGAATATTATGGGAAAGCTATAATTCCAATTTCATGTTTTTTCAAATCATGATTTAAGAAGCTCGCTCATAGTCACATGGTCAGATGTTTCGAAAATACAAGTCCTACGGAGAAGAACCAGATGGATGTTCATATGGAAGATTCTTACTGATTACTGTAGTTACTAGTTTTAAAAACTGAAAAAATCTTTGTTACCTTCTTATTAATATTTACGAAAGAATCCCGACAGAAGACTTATACTTTATGATGATACATTTGTAAGGGTTGGTACTAACCTGCGCTGCGCGTGATGCGTGGCACGTAGCAGCGCCCGCGCAGCCCGCAGCCGCGCGTCCCAGGCACCGCATGCGTCCGTCCCGTTTGCGCCGCCCGACAGTGATGATACCACCCATTGCTGTTCTTCGATCTACATACACATAATTTTTTTAATTATGATATGTACATCATTTTTTTAAGGCTGGATCTTCTAAGGCATTATTTAACATTGATTTGATCTGCCACTGCAATTTGATACAAGTGAGCAGATTCAATAATAAACAAGAGACAAATTACTTAATCATGTAAGAGACACAGAAGCCAAACATTGCCATAAGTTAGCTGGAAGCCGTGCCTCACGAAAAAATGATAACCATTTATCGGGCATTTTAGCCTTGGGAACTAAAGTCGTCATCCGCAAAAAAATGTGGTTTCAAGGAATTTTATTGAAACAAAACCGTTTTGGTCATCTGTGAGAGCGAGACAGTAGAGTAAGTTCCACGCTATCGCGTACTGTGAAGCCATTGTTTTAAAAGGAAACAGTCCTCATTCATTTTTTTATACGGAATTTGGGTCGTCCAGATTAGTTACAGATTTTGCGGATCTCAATGAAAAGGTACCATTGACTGGACGCTGAGTTTGAGCAAAGTGGTTATTAAGACTTTTGTTATAGCCTGTTTTTGCCGATGCCTATTACTTTTAATTGCCAGATGTAGCCCGTGAGACGATTACTTTTGAGTAAATTTTTTGTATGTAGGTAATAATATTAGAATTTTTGTATATAATTTGAAGTTATTAGTTGTGCTATGCTTAGGTATATGGGCAACTAATCGATACAAATACAACGATACCTTGATTGTCGTAAGCCACATACAAGAGCACAAGAAGACACGCGAAAAACGTAACCGTTTTTCGCAGCCTGGTAAAATAAGTTGCCTCTCATAGTCATCACTCACCTTACTAAGTATATCTTTGAAGTCCTTTACTATGGGTGTGGGTTGCTTCGCCTTATCATTGTAATAAGTGATACTGAATCGAGCGCTAGCAAACCAAATCTCGAGCTCGTTGAGAGCATTACGAATTGCAGACTCGCTGGACGCAGATGTGCAGATTTTCTGCAACATATACTCATGTTAATACAATTACAAGATATAAATTGACTGAGTTATTTGCAGGGTATTAACGTTGTGTAGACAGACATTTTATGATGTAAATTAAGATAGCTACATAATTTTACAAGAACATTAACATACCTACATAAGAATATTGTACATATAATACACATATGTACATAATAAGTTTAGGAATGACTCCGAGTCAGTTCCGTAATATTTGCTGCATTAGGGGAAAAAACATCATTATTTACCATGTGGTGATTATAGCGTAGACACTCATTTTTCAAATTGAGTAGAGTTATGTGTTAACACATAAATCTCTATATTATGCATACCTGTAATGACTTAATTTGTTTCTTGATATTTATTGCAGCATTCAATAGATCTCGGACTTGTAAAGTGTCCGGCTTCTTATACTCCATGTCTAGTAGACTGTATACCTCTCGCCAATGGCGTTCGGTAAACTCGTTGCCCCGAAGATATTTTAATAAAGGTGCTAAATCCTGGTAAAATATACATACATATTGCTTATTTAAGAAGTACAGACTTTTTTTCATTTCGGTTAAGTTAACTAAAGGACATGTTGCTTCTAAAACAGCTGGTATCCAGAAGGAGTCCATTATTCTTAAAATATGTTAAAAATATATATTTTGTAATAATGGCTCTATGAAAACATAATGATATCATCAAAAGTGTTAATGTTAATTTTGAACATATGTGTAATGATGTCATTGCACTGGCAGCAAAATGTCTGTACCTAAGCTTGCAATATGCAGAGGTATATAAATAGCTGAATAATGGGACATACGGGAGTTACGCTGAAACGAACAGGTTTTACACATAAATCATGTGGCCCCGATATGTATAAAGCGAGAGTACGCAATATAAAGGTTTCCCATATTATATGACATACTGGAACCTTTTGTGACTATCGTGAACTATCTGTCATAAAACTCGTTTTAAATGAGGTCACAGTGACTTGAGTAAAAAATAGTACTTGAAGTGTGGTCTGCTTTAGATTTTATTTTTGTGCTGCATTATGATAACAGATGTTTTTACTTAAGTGTAAAAAATATAAAATACGAATAATAGAATTACCGAGTATTTCTCTAGCTCTTGCTGTATGTATAGTGTAAGCACAGTGAACGGTTCCAAACGTGATTTCCATTTCACAGAAAATTCTTCAATAAGATGAATCTTTTTCTGGAACACTATCCACTCTTGGTCGGCGATGGATTCGAATTCTAAAAACAAAATTAGGCTAATGTTGTACTTGAAACATATTCGGATACAATATTGAACTGCATTGTGAATGCTTTAGTTAGAGGTTCAATTCAAATATACCAATGTAACGATTATAAGTCCTACCTTCATTGTACTCTTTGAAAGGAGACCACAGTTCGACATATTCAGTCATGAGTTTCTCAGCTTGATCCCACGTATCCGACAGTTGGACTTTCATTTGGAACTTTTCACACTCTTTTCTGTAATTTATAATCATGTTATAAATCTTTATAATTTGCTAGAAGTTCAGCCCTCGTTCTGAGTACTCTACATTCCCCTCTTTCTTAATTCGATACTTTATCTAATTCAGTTCAGTTCTTGTATAATGAAATCGTTAAAAATAAAAATATCTAAGCATTTATGATTATAACCTAAATAAAAATACAGATATTTTTAAACTTTTCTTTGTACATAAAACTAAACATTACTCCTTAACTTTAATAACGATAACATTTTTACGTCATAAAACTTACAATAGGTCATCTCTGTCGGCCACAAATTTATTCCAGTTCGCATGCGCTTCGAACACGGAGCGACATCTATCGAGCATTTCGGTATAGTTGACGCCATGTGTGTCATCTAAACGCGGCTTAGCTTGCGTCCACCGTGAGGTCCAGGCTTCTATACTGGTGTTTAAGTTATCCCATTCACCGCTTAAACTGGATTTTACTAGCTCAGCCTGAGAAAACCAAAGTAGATGCAAGAACATACATAGTTTGTGTCAGTCCATGGTAAACGTAAATGGTACCAAATGGGCGTTGACACTTACGACATTGTATTTCTAAAGTCTAACCAAACGTGTACCATTAGTTTGTATTTCTACAAGGCTTAAGCGCCAAAGTCCATAAATCCTTTTCTTATGAAATTACACGTAGTTGTTCGTTTTAAAACCCCTGATAATTTTTATATAGCAACTAGCCGTTTTCCCGCGGTTTCACCCGCGTCCGTGGGAGCTACTGCCCGCACCGGGATAAAATATAGCCTATGTTACTCGTGGATAATGTAGCTTTCGAATGGTGAAAGAATTTTTAAAAACGGTCGAGTAGTTTTTGAGCCTATTCATTACAACCAAACAAACAAACAAAGTTTTCCTCTTTATAATATTAGTATAGATATATAGTACAATAAAGTTTGCTATTCATTTATTCAAAATTCTCAAAACAACTTACCTGATGTTCAAACATCTTCTGTTGACTGAGCATAAGTTCGTGTATCTTCTGCCATTCCTTCATGGTGCTATCAACTGATGTGTCTCCGCCCCAAGTGCGTAGCATGTGGCCTTTTCGTTTTAATGCCTCTACTGTCTCTTCCATCTAAAGAGTACAAAAACTTGTTAGATTTTTTATTATTTCGATGTAGTTTAAGTGGTCCATCATTTATTACCAGATTCATAATTTTTGTTTTTAATATCCAAATTAGATCAATCAATATATCTTCAATATGATCCTGAATTAAGTTACCTCAGGCATTTGCTGTTGCAAAGCTTGCTGTGTAGCGCTCATTTCAGCGAGTTCCTTAGCGTTCTTCGGCAGTGCTTGGTTCTCCAACATGACTGCTGCAGAGGCAACAAATGCATCAATCCTCGCTGCATCAGACCTGCAGCTGGCCACCAGTGACGACATAAGACATGCCCATAGACTGCGTGCTTGAGCTTCGAATTCACGACGAAGTGTTGTTGTGCCCACTGATATCCATTCTATTTTTTCGTCCTCGCTAAAAGAAAAGATGGTCCATTATTAAACGGTTCATACACTATAAACCATATAACCACCAATTACACCATAAAATGTATTAATTTTGTATTTGCTTCTTTCAAGTACAGCCTGACCAGCTCGTCAGTGACACTCCCATGGTCCACGCGGGGAGCGGGAGGTAAGCAGCGGGAGTGACTATGGGACAGTGACAGGTGACAAGACTGTCCCGCGTGCATCTGTAAAGACTCCCACTGATTACAACCCGCTCCATGGAAGTCTTACTAAAGAGTTGGTAAGGATGTTAAAAAAATCACATATACATTATACAAAATATGTAAAATTATTACTTCTACACAGACAAAACAGATTCTGATGTTTTGATTTTAAAAAATCCAAGTACAAGTTGAACTTACAAAGTCATCTTAGCAACAGCCTGTCCATAAGCTTTGCAAGCCTTGAAGTTGTTCTCCCAGTGCTGCGGTAGCGTGAGATGTTCGCGACACAGCGCGTCCAGGTCGGGCACGCAGGCCAGCGCCGCGCGTCGCGTCCACGATGCACAGGTGGCTTCGAGGGAAGAGAGAGCTGATTCTAGTTGTTGGACTGCTTTGTTGCCTAACCAGCTGTGCCTGAGTGTAAAAAGAGATAGGTAGTAGGTACTGTTTATTATTATGGGCATAAAGTTTAATGTGTATATGGTTCTTATTAGTATTGTAATGAACTGCACAAAAGGGTAGTTACTTTGTGAACTACAAACCTATACCTAGGTAAAAGTGTGACCATAAAGTGGTAGACTTTATGGTCACACTTTTACCTAACTATTATAGGCATTTTGCTATCCTGAAACCCTTGGTTATATACCTTTTTTCTTCTTGGCCCCAACTGTCCCACTACTGTTCAAAGGACTCCCCATTTCATTTCCACACACACCTCTTAATTTTTTCAAGTTTGCCCGCCAATCAGGGTTTTGAGAATCCAGGATCCGTTTATTCTGGGGACTACCCCGATGAGGCGACCCTTGCGTTGTCTTATCTTTCCGGTATCGATATGTTAATTACGCACAATGATAAAATCTGGGTTATGTTCTCAATAAAATTTAATTAAATACAAAGCCAAACGACACTATGTCGTATGTTGCTTTGGCCAGGACACTTTTGCTCAGAAGCCTAAATACCTAAGTAAAACAACAACTTACAGCACATAGATGGGTCTATATGCTAAAATCACTTACTTTTCAACAATAGCAGCAAAAATAGACTGTTTGTCTGTCAAATTGTTCTGCACTCCTACAAAGTGCGCTGGCATTGATACCAGGCGTCGAAGTTGGTGATAATGCTGCACTCGGATCTCTTCTATTGCTGGCTGGACGCGAACGGCGTAACCACTACGAACATAAAAAAATGCGACATTAATTATAAATGGGAACAAATATAATGACCACCATAAAATGCTTTGATACCCTTAGTTTTGTAACCAGAAATATCTACTGAACACCAGAAAAATAAAGTCTAAAAATGTAATAGTACCAGCTATTTTAGTCACGACTTCAGTTTAAATTGTATTCGACCACCAAATTTAGTAAATGATAACCAACTCTTGACGACAAAATTAATGTATTATTTTTGCCTAAATAAGTCACTGTGATTGCCATAAAATGTAGGCTTATTACCAAATAAAGTATTATAATGCCATATTAAGTTATGTGTCCGGCTTGCAATGCATGCGTGAGTGTCAGTATGACGAGTAACAGGGGAAAATGGAAGAAAATGACATATTGCGCCGACCCCAAGTAAAATTGGGAACAGGGCAGGAGAAAGAAGAAGAAGAATGTGTTTCTCAATACACTCCCTCAAAAACACACTCTTATCGCACTGTTTAGAGCCATGCAATAGACAATTTTCCACCCTAGTGCAGGAAAAGGGTCCCCATAATGTTATTACATTTATTGTATCAGGCCGAACTTATTTTTTTGGAGTCAGTTTACTTAAACAGGATTGCAAGATGTGAAAACTTTGATTATCATTTTATATTAAAACGCTGGTATAATTTTGATGATCATTTACTACGTTTGGTGATCATTTACTACTTTTGGGATAACAATGATTTATTTGGACTCATTTTGCTTAAATAGGATAGCAGAATTTAAAAACTTTGGTTATAATCTTACTTTAAAATGGTGGTTTAATTTTGGTGATCATTTACTATTTTTGGCTTACACATGATTTATTTTGGAGTAATTTCACTTAAATAGGACAGCAAAGTGTTAAAACTTTGGTTATAGTTTTACATTAAAATGCGAGTTTCATTTTGGTGATCATTTACTATTTTTGTCTGCTATTTGTTACTATATCTGGTGATCAGTGAAACATAAGCCATTATAAATAAGACCTCATTCTGTGTTGTTGATCATTTAATATTCAGAAACAGAACAATTTTAATAAATGTATTATTTATCTTATATGGGGAAAATGCCTTTTGGAAATATGTTTGTTAATCTCATGATTGAAATATATAGTTATTTATATTATGTTGTTGATTTACCAGGAACAGATAAAAGAGGTCAGCGAGGCTTCCTCATGTGATACGCTATTAGTATCAACCGATGACTAGTTCGAATCAAAACTAGGTCTAAGATCACTCATCGAGACTAATTGAAAGGCTATTGATACGGTTATTAAAACTTAATAAATATTTCTTATACAGATGCACCATTTGCACACTGTTAACCTTTAGAAATATGGTTTATTAATTTTCGCCTTCGCTCGGAAGTCCTCTTTCTGGTAAACAGCATTGCCGATAAACCGTAAATAGTTAAATAGGGCACAGGGATGTACATAATAAGAATTTAATGCAATGAGATGGGGCAGTTTAATTCAAAGATTTCACTTCGAACTTAAGTACGCATTAAGAATTTTTAATAGTACATACTACATATTACGGACTATTTACTGATTTTCAAATGATAACGAAATAAATAAGCGTACATACAGTTATTTAAAATTCATATATGACAATAAACTTATAATTACCGTAAAACGAGATCAACTTTGACATGCGGGAAGTGTTTATGCAGTGACAGCAACGTCTTTATGTACTGATACTCAAGAGCCTTATACAGCTGCCAGTCCCAGTGAGATCTCCATAGTTCCGTGTTCTTATAACCGTTGGATTCCACCTAGGAAAAATGACAGGTAAAAAACGTAGGTTACACAATCCTTCTATAAATATTCAATTTAATTATATGCGAACTAACATTCATTTTGCAACTTTTTCTTGCTGATAAATAAACAAAATAAATTACTCACTGTGTCTATAATGTCTCTTATATCTTTAACGCCTTTTTTCCATTCCGATTGTTTGGCCAAGAGTTCAGTCTCTATTAGTTTCTGAACAATATTTCTGATCGCCACATGTTGACCTGTCAGGTATGTATTCTGAAAGAGCAAAAGTATATAATCGAAGCGTACAGACGAAGATACCTTTAGGTACCGATGTATTATTGTATTCTAAGATTATCACACTATCGAGTCTGTCAAATACCTGTGTCTCCAGCTTTAAGACGATTTTCTTGAGTTTATCAGTGTAATTAGCCAGTTGTTCAACGTCGTCCCAGTAAACGGCCTTTTGGTCTTGCACCAAGTTGGACAAGTCGAGAGCGGCTTGCAACATCATCGGACGGGTGGACGGAATCATGCGTTCACCTAACGTGTTGTGGAATGATGCTACCTGGATATACGAGATAGAGGATATCAGGCCTTATTTATTAACATGTCTGCAACACTTGACATGAATAAAGAAAAAGGGACGGGAGCACATACAAAGTATTTAAAAACGCGTCAAGCGATCAGCAAATAAAGAACTTGTTCCATCACTGTTCACATCACACTGATATTGTAAAGGCGAAATTTTGTTAGTGCGTGTTTGTTAATTTATAGCGCGTAAACGGCTGAACGAATTTGATGAAACTTGGCAACAATATAGAATCATTATAAATTAAAAAAAACCCCCGACCCAAAAAAAGTACGCAATTATTATGACAAAAGGTTAAAAACGCTAAACCCTATAAAAAGCAAAAAATAACTTTTAACACTACGTAAGTACCAACTAAAGCATGCCAGACTAAACTAAATTTTGTCGTGTCGGGGGACCGCTCTAATTATCTAATTAAGATTCGTGTTTTTTTTATATACGAATGTTGTAATTAGGTAGGTACCTATCATTTGATTTATGTAAGTATTTTTGAAGGTAAAAAGCGGTCCCCCGACACGTCAAAATTTAGTTTAGTCTGACATGCTTTAGTTGGTACTTACGTAGTGTTAAAAGTTATTTTTTGCTTTTTATAGGGTTTAGCGTTTTTAACCTTTTGTCATAATAATTGCGTACTTTTTTTGGGTCGGGGGTTTTTTAAATTTATAATTTAATTTTATTTCATGCTTTTTGAAGGAGCTGCTTAATTTTTCCTTCATTTAATTTATTTTATTTTAAGATGGGGTAGCTATATGCGATCTCGGCCAAAGGAAGCTGTTTAACAATCCTCATGGCAAACTGGCTCTGGGAGAATTGCACAGATTGAGAAACAATAAATATTAACCTTTGGTGATCCAGAGTTATATACCATTCTAGGGTTTCATCCGCCACATCCCATTTCCAGCATCAGGTTCTCGTCAATTAGAAACATGAAGAGAACCAGTCAAGACAAATTCAACGAGCCCAAACTCGATGGGTTTACTAAAAAGCAGTTCAGGGTTAGGTCTCCTATCTTCGTGTCCTAACAGCAGACCAGCTCAGTGGTTCCAAAAGACATTAGTATTTCAAATTTCTAACGCGTTTCGAGCGTGTAACATTCCTATCACACCTAACAAACGAGCTGATGACCTTGAAGACCTGAACCGATTTCCACCAAACATAGCTAAGAACACTCCCGAATGACATTCCTTTCAAAAAAAAAAAACCGCATTACAATCGGATCATCCGTTTGGGAGCTACGTTGCCACATACACACACACACACACACACACACACACAGACACGTCAAACTTATAACACCCCGTCGTTTTTGCGTCGGGGGTTAAAAATGAAACATAAGTTTTCTATCCGGGTATTGTCGGAAGCTAGTTACATAATAATATAACATGGTTACCTACCTGTTGTAACGGCCTAGCATGCGCCAACGCAGTACTGAGGTTGTCAAGCACAGCAGCGGCCGGGGGCGGCGGCAGGCGCATGGCCGCCAGCGACCGCGCCTCCAGCTCCAAGCGCACTAACCCCGGGTTGAAGTTCACCACCATCAGACGAGAACTGCTGCTGAACTCCACCACTGGCTTGTCTGTTGATATTTGGAGGGATCCATTCTTTGCTTGAGCCTGTTGTCATTTTAGTCGGTGTTATATTAAAAAAAGGAATAACAATAAGTTGATTTTAGTCACAGGGATTATTCTCTAGCTAGGGAGTTTGTCAGTGGATATTGGGTCTGCTAACTGCATATCTTTATGAGTGGAGTAACCAAGTGTGCGCATAAATATGGGATTGGCTGGGATGGGATGTTGGATGACATGGACAATGACATGGATAAGCTGGCTAGAAGATAAGCAACAGAAAATGTAATAGAAATATAAACACAATCACTTTCATTTACCTGCAAATCGCGACACCACTCTTCGTGTAGCTGCGTGTACATGTTTTTGAGATCTTTTAATAATTTT
Organism: Helicoverpa zea; assembly: GCF_022581195.2. Taxonomy (NCBI): domain Eukaryota; kingdom Metazoa; phylum Arthropoda; class Insecta; order Lepidoptera; family Noctuidae; genus Helicoverpa; species Helicoverpa zea. The sequence goes on along the minus strand of NC_061459.1, from coordinate 5,639,651 downwards.
GTGGCAAGACTATGCAATTCAGAACTGCTATCGAATTCTTTTAAATACTTCTCGGCACACATTTTTATTTCTTTCACCTGAAATTATAGATCATTTTTAGGACAAGATAAAACAGGAAAAAAATAATGATTTTAACCGTTATCTACAGCATGATTAAATGACCATAACATGAGTACCAATACCTTGGCTTCCATAAGCTTTGCCCATTGTATTTGCAGCACGACATTCGACATTTCAGGCGGCTGGTACAAGTTGACGACCACCTCGTCAGCATCCATTTGCGCTTGTATGCTCTTCAGCATCGACAGAAGAGATGACACGAATATCTCCAGTTCGGTATTGAGCGCGTGTTTTACTAGAGGTCGCTCTATTAACGAGCTGTATCTCATGAACTCATAAAGCATCTGTAATGAGGTATGATGTATTATACTAATTATAATATTTTTAAACTGAATTGGCCTTACTACAAAAACTTTAACCACTGTTTTACACTTGTCTAAAAAAAATGTGGCTCCAAAATGAACCATATGTCAACGTCATAATTTGTCATTTTTTTAGACAAGTCTTAAACTGGCGTTAAAAAGTTTTTGTGGTAAGACGGAATATGTTTTGTTTGGCTGAACGCACTCATCTAAGGAAATACTCAACAAACTTGATAATTATAGTCTTGGAGAACCCATATGTTGAAGGTAGGTATTGAGTTACCTTGGGACGCCGGCTCAATCGCGGGAAACATGCAAATGTTGTAATTGAAATGTACATTTTAATGAGATACAATACAGTTTTGAATACATGGATTATTTTTAATCAACTACGTCGGGCCCCGAAAAGAGACTGATTTTGTCAATTTTAAACGTTGCTTTACATAATTTTATAAAGTGTACGTACCTGTTTGGTGGACATATTATGCAATCTGGGTTTTAATTTTTCGGCAACTTTTGATTCAGCAGGTCGCAAACTAGTTGAGAATTTAGAAACAGCTGTTTCCCATCCAGGGTTTGGTCCGTTACACATCCAGATATTTACATCTATGAAAAAGAAAGATCATCAGTAATTCAATTAATTAAATAAGCATTACTTACTAATTCCACTCACTTTCGAAAGGCGCGAATAGTTCATTGGTCTGCAGTTCAGATCGTTCATTATTGGAAAGCAATTTATTCAATTGATTATGAGTGGACCTGATGTCATGAATCTGAAAATAAATATAAGCTAAAGACCCTGAATATATTATATGTACATTTAAAAAGTACTCATGTGTTTTCATACCTCTTTTACACGAGTTTGAAAGTTTACACAAAATGATGGCACATAGGGTCCCCCATTCCAAGCATGCAGGGCGTAGTTCGGCCAATACGTCTCAGTTAACGACTCGCAAGCACTGTTCCAAGTTTGAATCACATGGCAACTCTCAGACAAAAGGTTGAGTATTTCACTATCCTTATTTCCATTGTGAACTTTCCAAAGATCAGTGGTAGACACTGAGTTTTGTATAATTGAACATATTTCATGACCTAAAATGTTTGAACGTTAATTAAGCTTAAATAATAATTTCTTGTCCATTGTCTATAGATATACTTTGAAATCGTACCAATGATATCAAAGACATGAACCATCCTTTCTTGTGAATATAGCGAGGTACTGATGCGCCATATATCATCCAGAATCCCACCAATGTTCTCTGCTGACTCTCTAATTTCTTCCATTGAACTGGAATGTATTGTTCTGCAATTGGAAAGGTTCAATTCAAGTCAATTGGAGTTATAAGGTAAATGCAATGGTTGGTATTTATTAATAGAAGGGTACTCTAGCTTTTATGCTGATCTGGCATATTGTGTTAGTTTAATATTACTGACTATATAGTTGTTTGACTTTGAAATGCTCATGTTAAAATTAGTTTTAGGTGCAATACCTGATTTCTTCCAACACATCTTCAAAAAGTTCGCAAAAGTTAGATGATGCCTCTTTTTCCTTTTTGGTAGCATCTCTCTTCTGCCCTACAGTTCTCCAATATTCTAATTCATCTTGGATTGATAAAACAACTGCGACAAGAAACATCTCATTAATAACAAGAAAGCCTTATGAAAAGCCAAATTCGCATTACATATATGCTTTAGACTTCATATTATTATATCTGAAAGCTATATACATACCATTAATGTTAGTGTCCCCTTTTCCATGAGCCAAAATTCTCAAGTTGGATTCTAGATCAGATAGATTCTTTTGGAGTTTGTTGGAATATAAATCATTTCCCTGAAAAAGTAAACTTAAATAAATTATTTATTTCTCAAAATGACAAAAGTCCCTTACTAACAATTTGTACTAACTATAGAAAATACCCACATTGACTGAAACATAACTATGTAATTCATAAAAAAAACAATAAAGATGGTTTCAAATAAGTAATTACTTACAGCAGCCAATAGAGGAGTGTAGACTTGTCTCCAGATTTGATATAGAGACTCCACAGTGTTATTTGACAGAGTCAGTATATTTATATTGTGAATAGCATCTTCTTTAAGCAACTCTTGAGCCAATGTTTTATAAAAAACTATGGAATTGCTTTTCCCATCCTGAATCTGTAAGTTTATAGGAGCAGACAATAACTTTCAAATTGCTTAACAAAATTCAACCTTATTACAAGAACCTATGAGTTGTTTCACCTTTCATTGAAATTACATAGTAAGATCATTTGCTACAGAGTAGATTTTTTGATGGAACAAATTGCATTTAGTGGTAAAAGAATAACCTAGAGATATGATTATGCAAGGTGAACATAATACTAACTTTAGTATGAAGATAAATAACATCATTGCTAAGTCTGCCTTGAATTATGAGTATATTTGGGTTGTTTATAAAGTCTGCTAATGCATCTTCTGACTTTTCATCTAGTTTTAATTCCGGTTTACTGAAATAGTGTTCTGAAAAAAAAAAAAACTAAGCGTAAAGAATTGTTCTTTACGCTTTTAGAATAAAGTTCGACTAAGACTACCATTGTTTTAACGACTGAAACTCTTAGCCTTTAGTGGAATCAGAAAACGTTGCAGCACTGTGTAAAAAACAATGTTTGTTACCGTATTGAAAGCAAACCTTTACAGGAACATAATTTGTGACTTTTTTCACAATGTAACGTAGTAATTTATTTATATAAGTATTCTAGTGGAAACGAGTATAATGCCGTATTACCAATCGTAGATATTATAAAATGTCTTAATGGTAACATGGTTTGCAGCGATTACAGTACACAAATTGCGCTTCATTGACACATCTAAAGAACAATGCTTTTAGAATAAAGTTCGACTAAGACTACCATCGTTTTAACGACTGAAACTCTTAGCCTTTAGTGGAATCAGAAAACGTTGCAGCACTGTGTAAAAAACAATGTTTGTTACCGTATTGAAAGCAAACCTTTACAGGAACATAATTTGTGACTTTTTTCACAATGTAACGTAGTAATTTATTTATATAAGTATTCTAGTGGAAACGAGTATAATGCCGTATTACCAATCGTAGATATTATAAAATGTCTTAATGGTAACATGGTTTGCAGCGATTACAGTACACAAATTGCGCTTCATTGACACATCTAAAGAACAATGCTTTTAGAATAAAGTTCGACTAAGACTACCATCGTTTTAACGACTGAAACTCTTAGCCTTTAGTGGAATCAGAAAACGTTGCAGCACTGTGTAAAAAACAATGTTTGTTACCGTATTGAAAGCAAACCTTTACAGGGGTAAAAATTTAGTATCGTTTGGCAGGCGGAGGGGGAGGAAAAGGGGGGGAGGGTGGTGGGGGGCTCCACCCCTATCCTCTGGTACCACTCCCGTTACAAGGTAACGCATAATTTTTGAGAAAAATAGATATTTGTAACCTAACCTCAAAACACTATAATCACCCACTACGGTCGGAAAATTAAGTGCAAGTACTTCTAATCAATACAAACAAAGGCAAAGTCGACGGAGCCCCGCTACGCGGGGCTCCTACTTCTGGGTGGTTTAAAAAAAAATAACCACGAAGGGGATGGCGGGGTCTTGCAGACCCCGCCATCCCCTTCGAACCTAACCTATCCGAGTCGGGGGTGCCCTAAGTCGCGAGCTCGCTTCGCTCGCTCGTGCATACTAAGAGGAATAAGATGTTATTTGAAATAACATCATAGTACATTCACGCAACTCGAAGAGATACGGAATAACACTAATGACAGCTAATCACAAATGACACTTAACGCAAAAACCAGAGACATTTATTTATTTTTTGCGTTCCTTTTCACGGATTTGTACACCACAGACGATATACTAAAACACATTCGGTTGTCGATCGCCCATTTTAACGTTCCGTTTTACCGAATAACGTTGACATTACGCGTTTTATCTGATTTGAGGTTAGAAACATTTTTTGTAAATTTCTCGAAAAATATCCATTACCTTGTAACAAGAGTGGTAGCGTTATAATCGGAGACCCACCCTCTACCAGATATAACCACTTTTAGCCCCGTCCGCCTGCCAAACGATACTAAAGCCAACCCAACGAGTATAATGCCGTATTACCAATCGTAGATATTATAAAATGTCTTAATGGTAACATGGTTTGCAGCGATTACAGTACACAAATTGCGCTTCATTGACACATCTAAAGAACAATGCTTTTAGAATAAAGTTCGACTAAGACTACCATCGTTTTAACGACTGAAACTCTTAGCCTTTAGTGGAATCAGAAAACGTTGCAGCACTGTGTAAAAAACAATGTTTGTTACCGTATTGAAAGCAAACCTTTACAGGAACATAATTTGTGACTTTTTTCACAATGTAACGTAGTAATTTATTTATATAAGTATTCTAGTGGAAACGAGTATAATGCCGTATTACCAATCGTAGATATTATAAAATGTCTTAATGGTAACATGGTTTGCAGCGATTACAGTACACAAATTGCGCTTCATTGACACATCTTCAAAAATCTTCTTAGCGCAAACCAGCATGCAAAAACTTACTGTTGTCACTTTTGAATAAAACTTCACAACATTGTCGTCATGGCAACCGTTGGCAACCATGTTACACCACAGATTAAATTAAACAAAGTAATTATTGTGCATAAAATAATAGAACGTTTCAGCGCCATTACAGGAATAGAAGAAAACAAAAATGTAATGATACCCCCACGTTTTTCTAATTTCGCATTGGGCTCGCACGGTACGGCCGGGTATCACGTTTCAAACTTGATGACTGTGGCGTATATCGGAGCGTAACTCTGCTCTGCTGTCAGATGAAACGTCATTTTTGTGATACCAGTCACTAAAAACTTTATACCATTTATATTTAAAAAATAAATATAAAATGAAAAGCACCTTCTTGTTTTAAATTTCTTTGCCAACTGTGTAACAACAGCAATATTTTTCCCCAAGTACGTGTTCGGGTCAACCTTCAGTCTTAACCCAATGCAGCTTATTAATTATTATGTACCAGTGTAACACTGGCAGTGTTTATAGGTTGCGACCGTCTTTCAGAACCGAGCTCAACCAAGTTACCCGGATAATTCGACACAATTCTAACTATTAAAGATATTTAACAGACCGACGGCGACGGGACCCATCTATTCTATGTGCCTTCCAAAATATACAGGTACTCTTCATGATGAAAGGTTAAGGTTTTATTTATTTTTTAAGAGTTGGCATTTTTGAATACCTTTTTATTTTTTCCCAAAACTCGGCCAGCATTTATTTCTTTGGTAACACTGACTTGCGATCTTGATCTTCATTTTGACGTTTTTTTGTTTTTCTCTCGAAAAAAACTATCAATTTTCTCACATTCTTATCTAGGTACTTCTGCGTAATATTTAAATATGAATAATATGTTCCGACCTCTAAGATCCGTTATCGCTGTAAGTAATTAATCTATTATCAATGAAGCAAATTAAAATTCCTATTTGGGATTTTACGATGAAGGAATTCACCGCCCAAAATATTTTTTACGAAAGATGAAATAGCTGTTTGCTTTCTAGCGACGCATTATCTAACAAACAAAAATTGTTGGTACAGATAGTTGCCTTTCAGTGTAGTTTGTCTATTTCTGAAAACTTGCAAAGAAATGATACCTACAAATATAACTTAATGTATCTGTTGTAGTTAATTTAATCTTTATTATATAAGGAATATTACATCACAATTACCCAGATTATGCCGTACAAAACCTATTTTAGTGTAGGAGTACAAAATATTCTAGATCAATTTCACACATGCATTGATCTATTTGTCGTTTTGTTGTATGACAACAAATAGTTGTTTTATATATTTTCAGACTTACAAGTTTGCTAAAGGGATCCCCAGCGTTGCTCGCATGAGTGACAAGCCAGTGGATGTTGATTACTCTTATATTGAGATTCCTCGCTACGATGTTGATAAACCACAATCATTGGAGAAGCGCAAAGCAAGGTGAGATAATGTTTTTAACTTATTTTTTAAGTTACATAAATTAATTTGTACTGGGAAATTTAAGAGAAACTAAGGCCATTTTGCTAGCCTGCCGGGGCTGCGGGTTGTTCGAAAGAGATACCGCGGCCCTGGTACACAAAAGGCCTATGACGGAACACAACGGTTTTTAGTCAGTAAGAGTCTGACACTCGCTCACCACTGCTAACCCACAGCGGGAGGGGTCATTTGATGATTTTTGAAGTTGTTAAAAAAAAAAGGCCATTTTGCTAGTGTACATACAAAGACAAGGGACAATAATTACATTAACAAGCAAACAATACAAAAGCAGGACTTATAAAATTACAATATATGTATGTCTATTTCAGCTGTAATGGCAGGAACATAATATTTAGGACTGATCATTACTATTAGATATTAGTGATAAAAAAAATATTTATTGGACACATTGAACACCTCGGTAGTTATGTTTTAATGCATCATCGCTTAATAGTTTCAAATATTTAATTAATTATGCAAGAGAAGATTGTTTTATATTTACTTCCACACTCAGAAATGAATTCATAAAAACTAGCATATATTGAAGTTTTGGCTACACTTCCCTACAACTTAATTAATTCCAAATACACATACTATAAATTCTAGGTTATCAATTATATAACTGAATGACAAAGAGTACATAATTATATTTCCTTTACCATTCCAGGCTCCTGTATCAGTCCCGCAAGAGAGGAATGTTGGAGAATGATCTTCTTTTGAGTACTTTTGCTAAGAAACATCTGGACTCCTTGACTGAAGAGCAGACAATTATGTATGATCGCCTCATTAATACCGTGAGCAATGACTGGGATCTATTCTACTGGATGGTTGAGAAGCAGCCCACACCAAAGGAATATGACAACGAAATCATGGACATGCTGAAGAAACATGCTAAAAATGAAGACAGAGTTGCTCTCAAGCAACCCAATCTATATTGAAAAATTTTCTGGCAAGATAATGTTAGCTGAATCTTTATTAATTTTATGTTTTTAGACAGTATTTCAAATGCAGTTAAATTATTTATTAATATGTACTTAAATTACTTTGTTGAGTAGTGAATAATAACGCTGATAATAACAAACTGGTTTTGTTTTGTTTTAGTTGAATTGAAAATACGCAACTACGTCATTTTACAATAATAAAATTATAACGCAGTTTGTGACGTTCACTCTGTATTGAAAGCGTCACTTTTTAAATTGTAATATAGCTAGAGCATCTAGAATTACCTATACTCCTAAATACGTCATCAAGATTATATAAAAAAATATTTACAATATTAATATAATTTCCTATATCCTGTAAATTATTTCCATAACATAAGAATTGTTAGTGTACACAAGTCTACAGACATTTGGACGATTTTGTCTTTTGTCAGTTCGGGTATGTGTTATATTATGTAGAATAATTCTTTATGCAAATTGCTTTCGTGCGTAAATAAGCATTTATTTGCCAGGAAAATTAACATATTCATTTAAATGTGTATGAACATGGAAGCTCTGTGACCTAATACAAGCATTTCACTCGACCTCACGCCGCCGCCGCAAGGAGGTACGCAGTGGAGCTCCTTAGTTTCGTGTGAACTGCCCGACTGCCCGCCAATCGCGTACACGTTGTATGCCAAATAAATAACTCTCAGTGCGTAATCCTTATTTTGATTAAATACTGCGTTATCAAATATAATTTTATAATTTGTGTTGATTATGAATATCACGTCACTCGCAGGTCAGCGACAATCTTATCATTCATTATTATAGCTGTTTAAATGTTTGTGCTTTGATCCAGTAAAGTCAGTTAACTTGAGGCAAGTTGTGAATGTACATATTTCAAAGAGTGCACACTAATTCTACAAAAAAATAAATAAACAGTGTTTTGTGATTATAGAACAATTATTTGTGTGAGGTGTTAATATTTTGTGATAAAAATGCCTATTCGTCGCAGTCAGGTAAGGATTTTTACAATATTTTTTAATTTTATACGTAAAATAAATTAGTAATAATAAACTCCAATATAAAATCTTACTGATGCTCGAAATAATTGTAGATAAACATTTGTTTGTTGAAGGCGCAATTGGCGCGTTAGGAAGTTAACATATTGAGACAATATGTAGTAAATAAATGTTCCATCATTTTTATTTAATTTTCGAAATGTTTATACATCGTCCTCTTATTGTATATTTTTTAACTATTATCCAGTTGGAAACTTACTTAATTCACCTCAAATGTAATAACTAACTCGATATCCCCTGAAAGGTCTGAAGCAACCATTTAGCGGCCCGGCTGCGGCAGAAGGAATATTTAAAAGAATAAACCATCATATTGGTGACTTTCCCGCGTGCTTGTGTGTTTTACACTCAATTTTTTATACTTCGCATTTAAGATTGTTGATCATCCCCCTGCTTTATCCCAATTTAAGATTGCTTTCCATAAAATGACTTTCTGTCTATTTCGGAATCGCTGCAATTCAATGAATTTGTCCTGCTTTGAGAAAAGATATACAAATTAGTTCAATAATTTGATTCAATTATAATATTAAAATAAATAGACAGATTTCTGGGACTATTTAGACGATGGCACCTATAGCCTGGGGGTCAACCCAGATTTCGATTTGAAAAGCTCATTACTTAATACCTACTTAGAATTCTTTAATTAGGTCAAAAACAATTAATGAGTATTTAGTCTGACAAAAATTTATAAGTTTCAATAAGGAAAAATATCTATTTATTTTATTTTTATTGTCTTTTCAGGTTTTAGTGAAGTGGATCTTTGAGAACCAGCACAAGCTGCAAATGGTTCGCTATTGCAGTTCTTCGCTGCGTTATAAGGAGTTAGAGGAAAATTCGGCGCAAGTGCAGCCGGAGCACGTGGCGCCCTCTATAGCCGCACCCGCCGACAAGCCCCGCCCACATATTACGCCTGAAATCTCGTTCAAGGTGAGTTATATTGCCGATCTAATCAGAAACCACTAGGCTTATTTGAGACAATCTACCCAAATGTGCTTACAGATGTAGAGCTTAAAACTGATACATGGAAATACTAGTTAGATACAGAAAAAGCTTCTAGTGCGCTATTCTGTTTTGTCTCTAACTTAATGTCATAAACAATTAGCTAAATCATGATGATACTATTTTTGCTTCAAAGTTAATTAATTACATTCAACTAATGTTTATAATTCATTGGAATAATTTCATTGCGCAGCTACTGACGTACATAACGTATAAAACTGCATGAAAACAGATAATTCTAAGTAATGTACGTTATTGTTTTTAAATCGAATGTACCCACTAGGGCTATAAATTTCTGTTTTGAACCTTTATCTTGTTTGTGTGCACTCATGTAACTGTACTTCTAAACTGCTATCAGGAGGCAACTGCATGATTTATGTATTGACTTGAATCGAGCATGCCAACTGACACGTGACCGATCGACGACGTACCCTTCTGACGATATACCACTATATTGTTACTGTAACAAATGTTTACATACATTAACTTAAACATGTTTAATGTGATGTAATTATTTGACGCCTTAACTAAGCGATAGTGACTTGAAAATAAAATTGCTCAATAACTTGAGGTTATTATATAAACAATTAAATATCAAAAGTCATTCTACAAATCTGTAAAAGTAAATATTATAAATAATATGTAAGATAATCTTAGTATGTAATCAGAGTTCAGTACTTGGTTCAAAGTTTAAATGTCCGTGTTTTTTGCAGCATGAAGATTTACAAGTAAGACTTGCAGCTCCATATCAGTTGAATCCGAAGCCTGAGGCATCAGATCTTGGCTTTGGCAAATTTTTCACCGATCACATGCTCAAAATAAACTACTTCAAGCAACTGGGAGGGTGGCAGAAACCGGAGATAATGCCATTTGAAAATTTGAGCATACACCCTGCAGCTAAAGCCCTACATTATGCTATACAAGTATGTTCATTAGCTAATTACATTATTCTCGAGTAGTCTATGTGCTTATGATAAGCTCTTCGTAAAAGCAACTGCTGTAAGCGTACTAAAAAGAACTTTGCAACTATGTTGTCAATATTGCAGTCTGTAAATTCATAAAAAAAATTTACAAGAAAATATAAATGTTTGCTATGTCTAAAATTATTGCTCTTATTTATATCACTAAGACACTGTTAAAGTTATATTGTTACAGTAATGTATGCCAATGATGTCTACTAAGTATTTATATAAGTTTGCAAGGAGATAAAACGACTTTATTTTTTCCAGTTATTCGAAGGACTGAAAGCGTACAGGGGGGTCGATGATAAGATACGATTGTTCCGACCCGAATTGAATATGGAAAGGATGAATTTAGCGGCTCAGAGGTCTGGCCTGCCAACCTTTGACGGAGACGAACTTATTAAATGTATAACGAGGCTAGTTCAAATTGACCAGGAATGGGTACCACATTCAGAAACCTCCACCTTGTATATACGACCCACGTTAATAGGAACCGAGGTGAGCCGTGTTCAATTTATTTTACAGTAGAACGCCATCATTGTTTATAGACAAACGATCATTATTATTTCCTAATTTGAAATCCCTAAATGCACAACTGCTAACTTCCGAAACGTTGCATAAACTTAACAAGAATGCAAACATAAATGTAGCTATAGGACTTAGGATATTACTTTTTTTTACGAATGGGTCTCGAAAACACATGCCCCCTCTTGAAAGTTTCAAGTTATCAAATGTTGATATGAAGGTAGGTGTAAATATGCTCACATTATATACCTTATCTTTAATAAAATAACAATCAGAATAAAGCAATTCACGTTTTAGTGGGGGGCAATAAAATCTGTGCACATGCGGAAAAATTGTTTGGTCACTTTCTTATCTTCTTAATTTTATAACTAAACGCCTCTTATTGATAAAAATTGGCAAATAACAATGTTATCATAAAATTCACAGATACTGTGAATAGATTTGTTTAATCTTGCGACAAATTTATCAATTTAGTTTTTTTGCTTGTGTCATAGGACAGGCTACGGAGAATGTTTGTGTAGCTCCCCACAGTATCGATATTTCGTTTATCTGTAGTGAAGGACGATAAGTAAACAGATCGGGCTTTGTTGTCAAGTAGGTACCGCACCACCGCTCTTATCAACTATAATGAACTTCTACTTTTGTTTGCTACTGACTTTTGCTATAAGGTATTTAGCAAACATGATTTTCAATTATAGTCCAATTTGGTTAAGTTAATCATTACATTTTTGTAACTTTTACACATTGAAAGAACATCACTATTTATTTGCAAAAGCACCAGTCTTTATCATTGTTTTTTTATGTTATAAATGTGCTTCTGATTACAATGTTGTTTATCGCCCACGTTGTCGGTGGCGCGGTGGCGTATATGGAATGTATACCTTTACACAACGCTTGTGACGTCAGAGATCGTGTTGCCGTGGGGTATGTTTTCAAATGTAGAAAGCGAAAATACTTAATAGAAAGCGTACCTTTGCGTAACATTTATGACGTCACTGGCGCGAGTTGACTTGGGGTATGTTTTCAGTTTGGATATCCCCAAGCAGTTATTATAAAATATACCCGACCATAACGTAGCTATCCACAAGAGGTTGCTGTAGAATTTCCGAAACAATATGAAAATGCAGTTGCCGGGTTTAAAACTGAAATAAAACGCTTCACAAGTTTATTTGAAATTGCACTGTCAAAATTCACAAATATGATAAAAAAAGTAAATACATCAGAACAAGCACAAAACTTAATTTTACATCCGATAATGACAAGGCGTGTACCTAGAAAAATTAAAGTTCAAAGCACATTCATTATAGTTCAGTTCAAGCTGGGCGGCCATCAAACAAAGAACGCATAACTAAACGGAAGCATGATCTAGGACAGAATATTAAAATGAATGTCAATAACGCCCGTTAATTTTATATTTTTCATTTTATCAGTTTTTCCTAATTGCATTTCTTTATTAGATTCATTTCCTTGTATAATTTGAAATTCTTGATACGGCTATATATATTTTTATTGTATATACGAACTCAACACTACGGAGCGTTGCGTAAAGGTATAATTTCCATATACGCGCCGCGGTGTACACGTTGCAGTTGGACAAACAAGCTGCTTCAGTTATCGCCTGCTGCTATTTTGATGCTCAGATTGAGCCATATTCCTTTCAGCATCGATAACTTTCAACTTTTATCAAGTTATCTCAGATTATTGAAGAGTTGTTTTCCAATTACAATTACAATATTAATAGATGGATAGGTACGGATTCTTTAGCTGTTAGGGCAGACTTTGCTTATCATAAAGTAAAAATAAACCATAAAAGTACACCTCTGTCAATATTTTTTCAATGTGGTATTTTGCACAATCCTCATTAGATAGTTAAGAAGATAATCGCAATTCGAGATAGTCATCAGCTATTAGCTCATTTATTTTTCGTTGTTTTTATCGCGAGCTTACCAGTGATAGCGGTTCAAGGTAACTTAATTGCGATCGATACAACTAAAGGTGTTCGCCTGTTACCAAAAAAGAGTATTTAAATGTCACGTATTGAAAAATCTACTTTTATATGCAAATGGTTTAATTCAAGTGAAATGGTTCTTTACCTAATGATACATTGTTTCGGAAGCCGATGTTTTTAATTAATGTTATTTTTCGCCACTGACTTGAAACACACGTTGTAACACAAAATTAATATGTAAACATTTTTGTAGTCGTTTAACGAAATCTATAACAATGTATCTTATCCAACAGCCAACCTTCGGTATAATGGCTCCTGAGACGGCGCTGTTGTTCGTAATCTTGAGTCCGGTGAGCGCGTACTACAAGACTGGCAATGATGGTGCCGTGTCTATCTACGCGGACCCCAACGTGGTGCGAGCCTTCCCCGGAGGCGTGGGCAACCGAAAAGTGGGCTCTAATTATGGACCTACGATCGGTGAGTTTCACATCATAGATTTCAATATTCTGCATTTTTTTTTAAACCCTGAAGAGCTTTCGTTGGTTGCAGTTTAGATTATTATTGTTTGTTTATATTCTTGGACTCAGTTATGTCAGTCATTTTATCTTCAAATAAAATTCACGCTTGTAATTTCAATGATGTCATTCTCATTGCTTAGCATAAATATTTTGCAACGATGAGCTTACATATTGACCGGAAGGTTGAACCCTAATAGTGTATCAATAAGTGAATGTAACCGGTGTTAACGGGAATAGTCATGTTTTGATTATGTTTACAGAGGCCACGGCTCGGGCAGCTAAACTAGGTCATCATCAAGTGTTATGGTTGTTCGGACCTAACCACGAGCTCACTGAAGTCGGCGCGATGAACATATTCGTAGTTTATATCAACGAACAAGGAGGTAAGTAATCAATACTACACGCTGAATACATTATTATTGGTCCCTAACAATAAAAAACAACGTATGATCATGCGGTTAATGGTTGGATATCCGTGTGACTGGCTGATACCGTAACGTTATCTGGTGCGTCGGTGGCGCTCTGACCTTTTGACCGGTAAATTCTCGCCTCATATCTGAGGCAACAATTAGGGTCAGTCACATCAGTTCCAACGTTTTTTCCAGACTATGATGTTTTCATTTTATTTTATGACGATTAAAGTTACGCAATATTTTATTTTCAGATAAACAGTTGAGTACTCCGCCGTTGAACGGTCTCATCTTGCCCGGAGTGACTCGTCGATCAATTTTGGAGCTCGCTAGCCAATGGGAAGATTTAGTTGTCAAAGAAGAGGTGATCACCATGGATAGAATTATTGATCTCAATAAGAAAGGACGGGTAAGTTCTAAATCGATGATTCATATTGATGTTTTCATGTGAGTTTCAAGTATTGAAAAATAATAAATGGTTATTATTTCAGTTACTAGAGATGTTTGGAGCGGGCACGGCGGTGGTGATCAGCCCTATCAGCAGGGTGGGTTTCTTGGATCAAGAAATCCATGTGTCCACCATGTCGCAGGCACAGCCCGTGTACCAGCGAGTGAAGGACACGTTGTTAGCGATACAATACGGACACATAGAGCACCCCTTTGCGAAGGTCATCTCATAGTGCTGACGAGGCCGCTGAGCCCTCCTGCGAACATTACATTTGACTGTTTAGTGGTCACGTCATTCAAAGACGAGTACTGTGAATTTACATATCAGAACTGTCCTGTGCTAAGGAATAAACAGAAAACTTTCTGTGCCTAAAATGTGGGACGATAAATTATATTATTTAAATGATAACATTTAGTGATAAGTTAAGGTTACATTGAACGGAGAAGCGAAGAATGTATAAATGCTGCGCATTTGGTACCACAAAGACTCGCCTAATTATACTGTTATCGACGGCGCTATCAGTATGTACGTGTTTATTTTATTTATTTATTAATTATCTACTATCTTTGGGAGGCCATAAGTAATAGGTATTATTTCACTTAGTTGTGACATGCGATTCAAGTCTCATGAAGTTATCGAAAACACTATTGTCAACTACATAATTATCATGTTGTATGGTGCTACTTTAAGATTAAGATACGTTAGCGGGTGGCCAATATTTTGTTTATTTATTTTATTGAAAATCAGTGATGCAAAGAAACATGGTAAATAAATAGTTTTATTAAAGAATGCCGTTCACCAAAACATTACATATAAGTGAGTCGTTAAGTTATCAAAATAGCTGCCAAAATTAATGAAATACCTTAAATGACACAAACCATGACCGCCGACAGGGATGGAATTGTAAATGATGTGATATTATAGTGTAATTAATGTAAAAGCCGGAGCTTACCCCCTGTATATAATTGTAAATTGTATTGTGTTAAGTTTAGACGTTACAAAATACCCTGCCTAAATGCCTAAACACAAGAATCAGAAATCTAAATTAGAGGCTAAGAAATAATACTGCTTTGTATTTGCATTTTGGTTCCGTGACATTTTCCTGTGATATTTTTTCACCTAGATTCAGTTTATTTAATGGAATAGAATGCAATGATTTTGAAAGTTCAAAAGAAAAGTAAGCTAAGTTAACAAACTGATAACGTGCATTTTTCTAGTCTAAGTTAAGAATCTGTATGAAATGTTTCATATTTATAAATACATTATTTGTTAAAGTAATATCCCGTTTTAATTATTACCTTAATTGCAAAACATGCCAAAGATCCACTTTCAATCTCGTAAGGGTGCGTCCACATCTGGCGAATGCGCAGCACGCGAGCCGATCGCGAGCTGTCCGCGAGCTGCGCGCGTGCATTTTTGTTCGTGCGCCGCTTCTGCGCCGCCCGCGCGCAGCTCGCGCGCGACCTAAGCGCCGCACGCGAGCGGCGCGCAGGCGGCGCGCGACGTCTGCCATCTTCGATAGTACTGAGCCAATATACGGAACTGTAAGGGCGAGAACTGATTGCGCGCTCTATACGAGCCTTGCGTGAGTTGCGCTAAAGACAAGCACCGAACTATTGCAGTGACTGCACGCGCGCAGCTCGCGGACAGCTCGCGATCGGCTCGCGTGCTGCGCATTCGCCAGATGTGGACGCACCCTTACATAATCATTTTTTTACTTACACGGGGAAGAAATACAATTTTTATCCTATACAGAAAATAAGTTTTATCTTATCACAAAATATCGGTCGCAAAAGGGATTAGGGACAAAAACATGTGCAAAAACAAATGGGGACATGTACAGTACCTATTTTTTAACGGAACCTGTAAGGTTATTGTGTTAATTCATTAGAGAAGATAACATTAATTAGCCCCAATTTGGCCAATGTTGAGTTACTTGTAAGGAAGAATAAAATAAGATAAAATTTCCGGGTCGATGACAAATGCCTTCCGCATAATTATAGAACTGCTACGATCACGGAGGGCGCTCATTCGTTGTTACTTCACTTTAGTCTTCCTCAATATCCGCTTTTATATAACAATTTTTTTTTAATCTATTTGGCAACAAGCACTGCAGAATATTTAAGGATAGGTGAGGATAGTAATCTTTTGTCGTCATTATCGATCGTGACGCCCACCTGCACCGCCCTGAAGTTTAATAATGGAAAGCCAATAATATGTCGCACTATTCCGATAGATTTTTTATCAATCACGTGTTTTTTTGTTACTCATGCTGAATAGTGGTATCTACTTATTCACCGAGCTTTATTTCTATCTATATTAAATAGATGCTTATCGCCCAGCTTAAGGCCCAGACTCCACCAGAGCGCAGAAGTTTTAAAACAATGAACATCTTTATTCAAACACCTCACATAATGGCTACTGAGCTGAGAAATTCAACTAACTTTTCTTCTCTACTTCACTCTGCTTCGATGAAATTTGGGCCTAACGGAATCTAATCAAATCAAGTAAAATAAAAATATCCGTAGGTACAAAAGAAGTTTAATTATGAACATATTCAAGTTTCACAAACGTCTATTCTGGGGGTAGAGGTAGGTCATCGTCAAATTCTTCTATATGTTTCTTCTTCGTCTCAGAGCGGTTTATTGACCGGTTGACCGGCTGCAAACCATCTGAATTCGATGTACTCGAATACCTGAGGACGAATGATCAGTGTTTAGTCGTCTCTATTTTATAGCAGTTACCTGTCGCTAAAACTTGAAACGAACTTGAGTACGCATTGTGGATGAATTGAATTGATTACGGAATCAAACCAATAAATATTCAGACGATTGACCCCGCGGCGCCACTCGTTTTTTAGCGTAAATGTCTGGCGCGCAGTAGCTCGTTAATGAGGCGAGTGTTCTCACTCTCACGCTACATGCGCCAAAGAGATTAACATCACATTGTTGCTGATACTTAGGTATTGGAAAATAGAACATGATTTATTTTTGGAATGTTCCAAATCTCCATTTTTAGGTAGGCCATTCAGCGGCCGCTGTTTTACGCGCGACCATTTTCGCTTCAATCCTGAGGCGCTGCACTATGGGACGAACCTGTGCGTTTCATCTCAAAATTCTGTAACTTTTTTGTTTCTCGATATTTTGCATTGAAATTTTGTGTATGTACGTCTGAATAGTTATGCTATTAGATAAATAAATCGCTGCAACTTTAAATAATAGATTTATTACGGAAAAAAAAGTCAAATATAAAATTTTGAAATTTTTCATACAAAAATTAAATGAAATCGTTATAATGAATTATTTGCTTACGTTACATTACAAAAAAAATATTAAGAAGTTAATAAAAAGATTATGGCATAACTTTAAACAAAAAAAAAACATGAAATTTCTCATCACTTGCCAATATTTAAAGCCCTTTAGCTTCGTCAAGTAGTTCTTTTGGTATCATAGTACTGTTTCAGTTTAAGCTAGATATATAGGGGTCAGAAGTATACAACAACAAGTGCAGAAAGTCTTCCATTGTGGCAGACCTGGAACACTTTCTAGCGTGTGATTGAACCGATATTTCTAATAGTCTTTATTACGCGTCTTGAGCATCTGCCGATAATTGGACTATTAATAAAACTGCAAAATGTTCTTTTATTTTGATACCATGTATAAGAATTTTGTGACTGAAGATGGCATATAGTATAACTGTGCGGTCCCCAGCGCATAGTCACCAAACTTAACTGCGTTTACAGAAAATCCCGATGACATGGTTTCTGCAGAACATTGATAGTTTTGGAAAAATCTCCTTGCCGTATTTCCGTCACTGCTATTTCCAGAACCTTGACGAGGTTTATCAATGTTTAAAGCCAAGCAATTTTCGGAAAAGAGTTTGAACGTACTTCTCTTTTTCTTTAATCTTCTTATTCTCTGGAGTCGATGCAGACCACTTTAGAACAAATCGTAATGAAATTTTATTTGATACTTTGCATAACCATTTTCACATCTATTGATAAATGAAAATTGTCCAACAAATATTTTTCAATGTCTGAAGTACTTTTCCCGCTTATTATCTGAGCACATATTGCGTCGAAAACAAACGAATTCACTCATTTTTAATTTTATTATATTGCAGTTAGTCACACAAAGAAAATATTCGGACACATTGATGAACATGCTGAAAACCCGAGTATTTATAGGACGCTAGTTTTAGTAACTTGTGAAAAACCAATGAGAAAAATGATAAGAATAGTTCTCACTTAGATAAAAAACTATGCAACATGATTTTTATCATATGTACATGTGGTTAGAATGTTCACTGCAAAAAAAAATATCATGAGAAAAAATATTTTGGTCCATATTTCGGCTTCTAGCTCGAAATGGCGCAGTAATGACGCAGGTTTTTTTTATTTCCCTGTAACACTGAATAAGTAAAGTATCTTAAAATGTCATTAACTCGACACCGGGAGCCACCGATAACAACAAAACCTCCACTTGAAAATTAGAAAGACGTAAAATTTCCTTATGACGTTTAAAAATTAAATAAAAAAACAAAAAAATATATATGTCATAAAAACATAACGGAATCGTAAATAAGAGATCTTAAACTATTCAAAAATGTATAATACTAATATATTTCCTTGAAAGATATAGAAAATATCTCAAGTTGAACTTCTATAACGAGTAGTTTAGTTAATATGAAATATTCAACGTATGAAGTTTGAATGTAATTTTATGCAAATAAAACATTTTTTTTATTTTTTTTTACTTCGGTTTCGGATAGGTCTATTATTAATGATTGTAAAACAATCAAAACAGTTTCAGTAACACTACCTTTGTCTCAACCATTTTTGAGACGGAAAATACTGTTTGGTCCCATAGTGCGCTGGTTAAAGGAAACCCTTTAAAGACTTTGCTGATTCAGATTAAGTTCTTGATGTCGATCAATTAAGATACAAGGATTTAATGGATTCAAAAATATAATGTAAAGTTTAGTGGTGGTGGTTGAAGTAGTTGTTTCCTTGATCAATTTTGGATCCTGTATGATGAATGAGAGGAGTATGGTCACTCACGCGTATGGCCTGGTGCTGGGGCGCGAGCTGTCGGGGCGGGCATCGCTAGCGCGGCGCGAGGCGGCGCTGCCCCCTCCCCCTCCCCCCGCGCTGTCCACGCGCGCGGCGCCTGCGCACACGTCACGGGCCCACATTACCCTCATGCACATTCATGAAGCCGCTGTGACGTCACCACACGTGCAATGTGGCGTCGTTACAAACGGACACTTTTTGCGCTGTTTGCACTAACTAACTTTCTAAGTACCTAGTTTTGTAACAATAACGGCCTGCACAAAATGGCAGTTGGGTTGGCAGGTTATTTAAAATGTAACTTTATTTTTATGTGAAGGGGTATGCATCCGGTAGCGAATTAGGAGAACGTAGGATGTTTCATGTAGTCTTCATAAACCCAACTGCAAAGCAACTGCTGAAAACAATTTTCTGAGCTATTGAAATAAGTCAGAGGATTGTTATCTGCACCTAGTACCTACCTACAACACACACCACCTACAACCTACCACCAACCTACAAGTACCTAGTCCTTGATGCTCTACGCTACCGTCTCTCAGCACTTATTTGTAGGCAGATCGCATGAATCATGAACGAATTTTCAGGAAGTTATGTTCAATCACATTCAGTGAATCACCTTTACAGGTAAAGTAATACGCCACGATAATATTTGAAAAATAAATAAGACGATTAATAACAAACAAATCGATGACATTGTGTTGTTTCAGGAATTTCCGCGATTTAAACTTACATGCAAGAGATATAAACTGATAAAAAGAGAAATAAACAACGCTGCGGTAAAAAAGCTTAATTATGCAATATTTTGTAGCAATTAGCTCATTGAATTTCGTATTATTGACCTCTGATCTGGTCGATGGGCGACTGACTGGCCCCTGAGGAGATACTTCCTGCTGACGTAACCGCTACTGAAACAAAATAATCAATTAAGTATAATACGTAGGTATAATGTTCGTCGCTGGTGGTAGCTGCGATTTGATCTAATTTCTCAGATAAGATAGGTACGTTTCCACGCGCGTCGGACGATATACGTGCGCATTAAAATTTCAAATTGACTCTAAGTAACTAATATTCAGCATGCGTAGTTTTCCGTCATTGATAATTCTAATGTAGGTGGTTAGGTATGTACATTTTGAGAATATAGAAAGTAAATGCGTGTTAGTAAATAGTACTCAATACTCAATTCTTTAATGCATACCATAATTAAACATTATGGTATGACATACCTATAGAACAACAAGTCTTTAATGTTTAATTAAACATTATGGTATGCATTAAAGACTTGTTGTTCTATAGGTATGTCACAATTATGGACCCTGTCGGGCACAGCACATACTTCCTTACTTAGTAGCTTAGATTACACAGTTGTCTAAGCGTATTTTGGTACTAATTGTAGAGTAACTGATTTACACTGATCTGCTTATATCCCTTTCATATAAGCAGATGAGTGTGACTAGCTAACCTTGCTCTTTCTGCTTTACCCTGGCTTGCGCTCGCTGCAGCTCCCGCGTCCACGTGCTTGTCTCGGATAGGCCTTGATCACCACAGAGTTTCACTATCAACTTCAAACCTGTAAATGTTCATTATTTCAGTTTATTGACATTAAATAATGGTCACTAACATACATGTTCTGCGCAGCAAGCATGGGGAAACTTGGGCCTTTGACCCAGCAGTGCAATCTTTCGGCTGTGACGACAAAAATTTATATTTTATCTGCCTTGTTCAAGGCTAGAAAATAATTATCTAATTGGAAATAAGGTTCAGTATTATCGCGTGTTTATGCGTTGTTCTTTTAAGATGCAAAAGGGCAAGCGGGCATGCTGGAAAAGATTCTTATAAAATAAGCTGTGCTCTTGTAGGTACTATGTTCTATTTTTCTTCTTGTCTATGTTCTGTGTGTAACTATGTACATAAATAGTAAAATAAAAAATAACGAACTTACACTGCACATTGTCAGGAAACCGTGAGTTCATCTTCTTGTAGAGCGACAACGCTTCTTGATATCGCCCACTGGCTCGCAGGCACGCTCCCATCAGCAAACCCCATTTAGCCTACGACAAAACTCGTATTATTGCGTCTTGTTTTAACTTTTTCATTGATGATTTTGTTAGTCTAATTAAAGTATTAAATATTAGTAGTCTAGTCAGGCTACCGAGATCGAAATTTTTCGATGATCAAGACGCCCTTAGTCGCCACTTCCATAGCAATTCTAGTGGCGGATGTACCGTAGTGGGCGTTGTGAAAGCTAGATCAGCAAACAACCCTAATTTACTTGTGACGCCACACTCATTTCTTATTTTTCGTCAACTCCCCTTTTATACACTGCCTTATGTATTCCTCATACTAAGTCGAATTGTGAATACAGTATTGAGCGATATGTAGCAAAAGTGGCATTTTTTGTTTGTGATGTTATATCAGTGTTAATAGATATCGAAACTCTCGTTTTTACAATAACAGAAGTTAATGTTAGGGTGCGTCCACATCTGGCGAATGCGCAGCACGCGAGCCGATCGCGAGCTGTCCGCGAGCTGCGCGCGTGCAGTCACTGCAAGGGTGCGTCCACATCTGGCGAATGCGCCGCGAATGCGCAGCACGCGAGCCGATCGCGAGCTGTCCGCGAGCTGCGCGCGTGCATTTTTGTTCGTGCGCCGCTTCTGCGCCGCCCGCGCGCAGCTCGCGCGCGACCTAAGCGCCGCACGCGAGCGGCGCGCAGGCGGCGCGCGACGTCTGCCATCTTCGATAGTACTGAGCCAATATACGGAAAAGCTAAAGAGGCGCACCGAACTATTGGGGTGCGTCCACATCTGGCGAATGCGCCGCGAATGCGCAGCACGCGAGCCGATCGCGAGCTGTCCGCGAGCTGCGCGCGTGCAGTCACTGCAATAGTTCGGTGCGCCTCTTTAGCGCAACTCACGCAAGGCTCGTATAGAGCGCGCGAGCGGCGCGCGATCTGCGCGCAATCAGTTCTCGCCCTTACAGTTCCGTATATTGGCTCAGTACTATCGAAGATGGCAGACGTCGCGCGCCGCCTGCGCGTCGCTCGCGCGCGAACTGCGCGCGGGCGGCGCAGAAGCGGCGCACGAACAAAAATGCACGCGCGCAGCTCGCGGGCAGGTCGCAAACGGCTCGCGAGCTGTCCGCGACCGCGCGCGTGCATTTTTGTTCGTGCGCCGCTTCTGCGCCGCCCGCGCGCAGCTCGCGCGCGAGCGACGCGCAGGCGGCGCGCGACGTCTGCCATCTTCGATAGTACTGAGCCAGTATACGGAACTGTAAGGGCGAGAACTGAGTGCGCGCAGATCGCGCGCTCTATACGAGCCTTGCATGAGTTGCGCTAAAGAGGCGCACCAAGCTATTGCAGTGACTGCACGCGCGCAGCTCGCAGACGGCTCGCAATCGGCTCGCGTGCTGCGCATTCGCGGCACATTCGCCAGATGTGGACGCACCCTAAGATAACTATCTTTGTTTGAAGTTATTATTATTGTGTCCTAACAATAATAATTCTGGATTGACGCACAACGTTTCGGAAAATGGAATGTTCTCTGATAACAAACAAACGGTACTTACTATCGTTTTTATGTAGGTACCTACGTCATATTAACACTATTTGAAGTTTTAGTTTAGTTTTTTTTTATTTATAGAAGAAAAGTACTCACAAAAAATAATGTCAACGAGAAAAATGAATATTTTTGTACATAGGATGTACCTAATGTATGCTGAAATCTGTTCATATATTACACGAAGTCATTATAATTAATGAAGCCGTTAGTATGTCTATTTGTTACGGTAGGTACTGAAGATAATGAATTTTGATATGCTTATTAGCAATAACAACAAACAGTTGATGTTACCTGTTCGTAAAGGATAACATACTACCTACATTCTGAGGTTTTACAGCAAAGGGATTCCATCGAGTAAGTACCTAAACGTAATTTGAATTATTAAAGTTTTACTTTCTAAAAGCACTTTAATGTTCTTCTGTGTTGTAACGTTGTACGTTAATGTCAACGTTTTAAAATACTTGCCTTTTGTTTTTAATCAAAATATTAATATAAGGTGGGTAGAAAAATAAATAAATAAATGTAATGTCTACCTACGGTTGCGTTTAGAAACGCGTACAATTATTTGTTTCGTTAATTAAGTATTATTTATTTCTTTTACTAAACTGATTAACGTATTTTTAAATTCATATTTATTATAACAACTTGGGTCTAGAAATAAAAAATTGTAACTTAATCAAAACTTAAAAACAAACAGTACGTAGTCATTATCTGTATCGGTGCAACGGCAAGTTAAACCAAATTGGACTTCACGTCATTGTGATATGGTTTCGATTCTTTTACCTGGACTGCTGTACCAATGCAAATCGGATTCGTTCGCTACTCATTCACGGGCGTGTACCGTGAGGTTGGTTAGCTGCTTTAGCGACTCGACCATTTTTAAAATATCATCACGGAAGACACACGTTCACGCGCTCCTTACAAGCACTCACTTTTGCCAGTCCTTAGTGCGTGACGTTAATCGTGGTCTTAACGGTTTTATTTTATAATTTTGAAAACATATTTTTCAAATTTCGTTTAACTTATTCTCTATATTGTAGAATCAGTGCATCTCCCCGTATTGGGTAAGTGTTGAACAATTCGTGTAATTGCTACCACCCACCTATTGGGTGACCGTTGGCAAATGACTTGCAGATTTCATCTTTTCTTGCTTTGCACATTGTCGCATCATTTGTAGCCTTTTTCATCATCATAAGCAGTCAGGGTTATTCTTTTCATTTGCTTATCCCTGCATCTTATTTTTTATATGTTTTATACATTTTATATAAAAATTACATTTCAGCTGTTCTCTGTAAACTCCGATTCTGACTGTGAATTTGCACACATTCGCCTTAAGCGCACTGAGCTTCTGCTTCCTGCTTCCGCGGCAAACACAGTCAGAGGAGGACAATCAGAAATGGACATTTATTTGAATGGATGTAAATTCCAGGGTCCAAAGTTCGGGTTCAAAGTTCGGCTTAAACTCCGGGCCACGGCTGATCCGTTGGCCGAACGTCGACAGGCACCGAGAGGCACCGTGCACCGATTACCCTCTACCATACTGCATCACCATCTGCGGGTCGTCCACCCTGAAGCGCCTCCTCGGCTGAGCGTCATCACCGGACATCTCTCCACGTGAAGCCAGGACAGTGCTAGCGCGCTTTACCTCCATATAACAAAATTAATTTTGCTGACGGGCATTCGAATCGCGACCTTGGAAATAAATTTTTATGTTCACAATGTGGGGTTTAATTTAAAATCTAAACCGTCCACACGCGAAACGTGACATTGGCGCCCTTTTCGTGGTTTATATTTATATGGTCAGTAATTTTTTTTTTTGTTCTATGGAGGTAGTAGTGCTTTTTGGTGTTTTGTGTGCGTTCTTTATGTTTTTTAGTTTTGTGAAACGTTTTTTTTCTTTTGGTTGCATAGTAACTAAGGTGTACGTCACATTTGTTTTGTAATATTTAACATTTTAAATATTAATCAGTGATTGATATTATCAAAGTGCAGTCACAGTCCTAAACTTGACACACACTAGTATAATTTGCCGTTAATTTTGTTTTTTCAAATTTTTTTTTAGCCGTCATTATAGTTATTGTAAATTACCCACTGTTTCTTAAATAAAATTTTGCTTCGTAGAATGTCTTGCATAAGGTACTATCAACGGCATAATTTGGTGGACACTTAATTTTTAATTTTTTTTTTTGGTACTACAGTTAATTTTATTACATCTGCAGTACAGTCGACAGTGTAAATTAATACTTCGTTATTGTTTTTTTTTATATAGTTTTTTTTACACATTTTTTTTTTAAATATAAACGGTACAATCATAAATGTATGTATTGCAAATTACAATTACAGTCGGCAACATTATTTGTCGTTTTTATTAAAAATAAATTTGTTTGTGTATTTAATGTGCGTACACATTAGTTACGAAATTTGCTTTGTTTTTTTATTTTTTTGTTGCAATTTTTTTTTTTGGTTGCAATTTTTTTTTTTGTTTTGTCACACGCTTATTTTAGTTAACATTCTTCTCCGTGGAAAAACAACCAAGACGTTACTTAGTTAAATTTAAAAATTGTAACAGACGGAGTATTTTTTTTTAATTTCTAATTGTTTTTTCACGTTATTGAGTTGTTCAACATTCACCCAATCACTTTTCGCATAATTTTTTTTTTTTATTCAATCTTTCTTCGCTATGGCTTATCCAGTTAAGTTTATGTCGCTTCAAAAGGCTGAGCTTGAGTACGAAGTCTCTATTAGGGGTGAATCTCCAGCTACTACAGTGCAGGAGTTGCGCAAACAAATTGCAAAGTGTGGACCATTGTTTCCTTCGGAAGACATCCTCACTAGTCCGTTCGATTCAGCAGTCGACCTTAAAGGAGTTTTGGATGTTCTTGAAAGGGTTAACAATAATTTAGAATCTACTTCAATAGATAAAAACACATTGTTACGGAGTCAAAATTTACTTAACCATGTTTATCACCGCCTTAATCGTATTGCATTTGATGACAAATTGGAGGAGACTTACGACCAATGTGTTGGCCTTTTCAAGAGCACTTCTGCAAAGCTTAATTCGCTTAATGATTCTGCTGTGGACCCTCTAGCTACCACTAGTACGGACTGCTCATCCGTTCTTACTGCGACACCTGTTAATGTTTCCGTTACTTGTGAAGGCAACATTAACAAATTTTCAAAGATAAAATATGATGGCAAGTCTTGCGTACGTGCATTTATTCAACGTTGTGAAGAATTGTGTCAGGCTAAAAATATTTCTTATAATAAAATATTATCTAACGCTACAGAGATATTTATCGGCGAAGCATTGCATTGGTACAGAAGTGTCAAGGATACGATTTCGAGTTGGAACGATCTTACACTGGCGTTGAGACGTGATTTCGATGAGTCTGATTATGACTACAGACTGCTTACAGAGATACGGACTCGTACACAGGGTGAGACTGAAAATATCGTCATTTACTTATCTATTATGTCTGGACTCTTTTCGCGACTTTCAAAGAAGGTGTCAGAGGAAGATAAATTGGAGATAATCCTTCACAATATTCGTCCAATCTACGCGAATATCCTTGCTTCTGTTTCGGAAATAAATTCTATTGACGAATTGCGAACCTTGTGTCGAAATTATGAAAATATCCAATCACGATTTTCTCAATTTAAGGAACCCCCTAAACCGTCCTCGAATACCTTAGCTCCTGAGTTAGCATATTCAGGACAATCTAATAGTAAGCATTATTCTAAATTTAATAATAACAACACATATGGTAAAAATTTTCACAATAACAATAGGCAAAATAATAATCAAAATATTTATAATAATAACAAAGGTAATAATAATTCTACAGCTAAATATGTTCATGCAGTCGGTACTCCTAATCCTAATTCTAACCCTAATCCTAAACATAATACTAGTTCTAAAATGCGCTACTGCCCACGTTGTCGCAATAACACACATAATCTAAGGCAGTGTACAAGCAAGGATGTGGTAGTATGTTTTTCTTGTGGTCGTGAGGGCGTGAAAGCTCCTGATTGTCCAAACTGCAGCAAGGATGTTAATAAGGAAAAAAACTAATTACAGAGAACCGTGCAAATAATAAATTTGATAACCAAGAGTGGCAGGATTGGTTACAAACAATTAGGTTATTTTTTAAATCGTATAACATCTACACGGTTCTCGAGGATAAAGGAGACTGTGATGATAGGCCTTATGTATCTGTTCTGATTAACGATCTTACCGTCTCGGGTCTTCTAGATTCCGGTTCCGCGGTAACCATTATAGGCAACAGTGCTCATAACATACTTAAAGATTATGGCTTGCCACTTATTGAAAACGATTGCATTACAGTAACGGCAGCAGGAGGTCAAAATTTAAATAGTTTAGGTTATATTAATTTACCAATAAAATTCGAGAATCAATTTCACATTTTGAAGGCACATGTCATTCCCGATATTAAAAGGAACCTGATTTTAGGCATAGATTTTTGGCGTAAATTTAAGATATGTCCAAAATATACTGGTAGCGTTACAATGTTTAATGACATTAATTGCTCATTATTTTCCCCCACTTGAAAGCCACATGGGTTTCACGGATAAGCCGAACGCAACGGAAGCTATGCTCGAAAGATATATGTATGTTAAACTAAAACTTAACTTCTAAGAATGAGCAATACGATATAAATTACTGAGATCGATATTGCTCGAATTATATCTAACATAAATTAATGAATTGGTAAAAGGCAGACCCTGACGATAGGTCGTCGAAGCGTCTTGCCATTAGCAGCTCGGAGAGTAACAACTCTAACAATATTATCGGCACTTGGGTGCACTTGTTCTATATGAGCCGATCTCCAGAGCAAAGGTGGAAGATTTGGTTCGTTGACGATGACTAAATCGTTATCTTTTAAATTAGGCGCGATTTGAAACCATTTGTTCTTTTGTTGAAGTGTGTGAAGATAATCACGTTGCCAAGCTCGCCAAAAGACGATTTGAAGACAAGCTAAGCCATTGTATACTATAGCAGATTTATTTTTATAAAGTTCATTAACGAACTCTTTGAGACATTTATTCGCGCCTAAGAAATTTTTACGACAAGCGGTTAGAACATAATAACACATATCGCGACGAGAAGCAAATCCGATTATCCAGAAGTTATGTTGACTCAACGATCGCGATGTTCTAAGACCGCAGTGAAGATACTTTAAATGAAAATGTTTAACTATCATTGGAGACAGTGGACTTAGTTTAGGTAAAAGCAGAGGGTGTAACGTAGATGTGAGTAAGTAAACCTCACCAATGCGTCCCCCCACTCGCAACAAACCGTCCTCATTTAGAAACGGTGAAAGGTTTTGAATAGATTTGTAACCTTGTTGCTTATCAAGCACTGGATTAAATTCCGTTGTCATATATTGACTTTGAGTATACTGAACCAGAGTTCTCAATAACTTATTAAGTTCAGCGCTAGAACGAGGAGAAGTGTCCCAATTTTGTTTGGGACGTTTAAAATTAGAAATAATGCGAAAACACCAGGCTAAAGTTCCTTGATGTTTCATAAAAATGGAATGTCTAGAAATTAAAGTTGTATTTACATCTTGAACTTGACGAGAATGTAAATGTTCTGTGATAACGATTTCACGATTAGCTACATGCATTTTTAGTGAATGAGGATTAGTATTAATCCAAGAGAGCGTACTACTGCTATAAGAATGAGCACGATTACTTTGAATAGGAGTTTTATCCTTTAACAGATTATACATGTGAGATAGCACACGCGCTAGAAGCAAAGCATTGCTTAGCTCGAGCCTATTCACTGTAGGAGCCACTCTAGACTTTCCTATAAATAGATGCGTTACAGTAGAATTCGTACATGTAACAGCGCATAAATACACGTAGCATTCATATTCTTTTAACGAACCGTCGCAAAATCCTACTAAGTAGATATCAATAAGATCCGGAGGTATGACTAGCCGCGGTAAGATTATACTTTTCAAACTTAATAAATTCGCGGCAGGCGAATGCCATTGTTTGGCTAAATATTGAGAAATAGCATCATCCCAAGATGAATAAGGCGAACTAGTTACTTCATACGCAACTATTTTGAGCTCATATTCTACGAGAGCTTCGGTAGGACTGTCTCGCCATAGGATATGTTGATAGCACCTTTCTTCAGGCCTTATCAGAATCTGCCTGTAAACATCAGCAGTAAAAACAGTTTTATGAGGACGAAACTTGGTAACTAAATCGTTTTGAAGTTTAGGTCCTACATGAACAATATTAGTCAACGAGTGATTATTTGTAGTCCGACTACTGGCGTCGAAGACTACACGCAGTCGTGTCGTAGTATTTTCTGGACGCACGACGCAGAGATGCAGAATAAGGTACCGACCAGCAGAAGTGTCAATAGGCTGCATATGTCCCAAGTCTTTGTACTGCTCCATGGAATCCTGATATTCCGTTTTTGACTCAGGTTGAGTACATAAACGTTTCTCTAGTTTGAGAAATCGATTTAAAACGTGGCGATAAGAATCACCAAGGGAAGAGGCATAATCCTTTAACACCAAAGGAACTACATACCTTCCCTCCGGAGTACGACATGTACCGGATTTGTATTTTTGTTCACAAACTTCGTGAACTTTGTCTTCAGGGCCGGAAATTCTACGTTTCGGCGGCTCCTCAGACTCCCAGAACCGTTGAACGGTATCGTCGAGCGCACTGGATGACGCGACGAGTGACGTAACGGATTGATCTGGTGTCAGAGTTGACGTGTTATGAAGAAACTGACCTGTTATCACCCAGCCGAATACACTCGATAACGCGCAAGGTAATCCGGGACCGGGAGTGTAACGAGAGCCAGTATATATCTGGTCAAAACACTCAACTCCTAATAAAAGATCGATCGGACCCGATTTATAAAAATCGCAGTCGGCGAGATCTAAGTGTGCGAAATGATCCTTGACGTACATCGGCAGCGATGACGAAGGCATCATTCCCGCAATCTTTGGTAAAACTACCAAAGAGATGTCAAACTGTGGTGACTCACTCAGCCGAGGTATTATCGAACCAACAGTGTGACCCTTGATATTAACGAAATTTTGACCAAGCCCAGACACGGTTAAGTTGCATTTTCTAATCCGCAAACCTAATCTACGTGCGCACTCGTTTGTGATAAATGAATCCATCGACCCGCTGTCGATGAGCGCACGAGCATACTGCATAGAACCATCTGAGTGACGCAAGCGCACTACAGCAGTACCTAAGATCTTTGTACTCTTGAACGGTTCAGTTGTTGTAGATGAGCAGGTAAGCGTGGTGCTTGAACCCGCTCTCACAGTCACCTTTGAATCACCCACCTGTGTTTCTTTACTTTGACGTTCGATATGCAGCAGTGTATTATGTCTCTCGTTACAAATATAGCAAGACGACTTTGATTTGCAGTTAACACTATCGTGACCAGGACGCAAACAGTTAGTACATAGACGCAAATCTTTAACGAATGTTCTGCGTTGATCAACCGACATTGAATGCATCTTTCCGCAACGGTACACAGAATGACTTTCATTGCAACAAACGCATATTATCTGGTTTGACTTGGTATTATTTGAGGTAGGTTGCTTAATATTTAAGGAAATTAATGACGTTCGCGGACGATCATGATTTTCGACCTTATTAGTTCGAACGTTAAATTTATTAAAATTGGAAGAGCAAGCTAACGCGGGTGGCTGACTTACTTCCAGAACTTTTATATAATTTTGTAAATAAGCCAGAAAGTTATTGAATGTGGGAAGTTCGTCCTTATTCTCTAACTCGAACCTTCGCCTAGTGTCAAAGTCAAGAGGTCGAGACGCAATGTAAAATAAAATAAATTCACTTAAATCATTAATATTTAGAGCACGAAGTGCATTGACACTTTCATACAGTGTATTGGTTAATTCGGATAGATTTGATAACGATGGTTTTTGAATTGGGGATAATTTAAATAATTTCTCTAAATAAGTTGTCGCGAGAATGCGCTTGCTGTCGAACCTATCGATGAGCGCGTTATATACTACAGCGTAATTCGCTGATGTAATAGGAACGCCTTTCGTGAGCGACAACGCACTGCCGGACAAACATGGAATTAGATAATGAAATTTTTCTATATCGGATAACGAGGCGTTATTATGCACTAATGGCTCGTAACTATCTTTAAACGTCTGCCAGTTTTCAATCTGGCCATCGAATTTTGGAATTCTCAACTTAGGCAGCTTTACAGCAGCAATCGATGATTGTGTACCAGATGCTACTGCCAGTGGCGCACACGAACTAGAGTCTAGCGAATCGGCAAACTCAACGGCCGCGTAATATAACTCGTCAAACGACACCAAAACGAGATTATCAATTACGAACTTTGGATTAATTTTTAATTGTATTTTATCAATTTCTTTACAGACTTCAACATAACTATCGCGAATTTTTTCTATTGACTTATATCTGGCCTTGAAAGTAGATATTTTTGCTTTACTTTCTTGGCAACTTTTAACTAAGTCGTAAATAATTTGCATGTTTTTGAACGCATACTCGCGTTCTTTAATCAAAGATTTCAATTCTACTTCCATCTTGCTCAGAGACTACTGAATGAAGAAAGAAAAAGTTAACTGATTGGTTTATAGTTAAAATAAAATCCTTCGAGCACAACTGTCACTACGAACTACTTATAAGAGATCAACGGCGAATGCAGCAACAATACTCTTAGGTATAAGAAGTTTTGCGAGTGGAACAGATCGAAAACTCGATAGGAAATATTATTTTGAGAAAATATTACTGAGAAATATTAGTATTTACGAGATTTTGTGAGGAAATTCGTTCCTCACAGGAGGCACCAAAAGAAGAATGGATGGGCCTCGCTGGAGAAATTGCTGGCGTTACTGCAAACTCCGTTGAAGTCCCCGTTGAAACCCCGTGACCCTCAATGTAGGTGAAAAAGGCAAACTTACCTGGGAAACAGGGAAGTGGACAGGAAGGCAGTCTGCCGACGACGGGACACTCGAGATGCCGGCCGGCCAGCGGGACACTTTCTCTGCACTTGCTTCGTATTGTCTTTTCACGAGTCCGGGTGATCGAGGCACTAACAGACAGCACTTCTAGCGAGGCTTTTATGGGTTTTTCTTATTTTTATCGCGCGACGAGCCGCGGGCGATACCAATTTTTTGACTTTCCCAAAGAGAAGTGAAAACAAAAGCGAAACCCGTCATGGCAGGAAAAATTAAAAATAAAGAAATGAGGAAACGACCAAGAAGTCTGAACAAGAAAAGAAGAATGGATGGGCCTCGCTGGAGAAATTGCTGGCGTTACTGCAAACTCCGTTGAAGTCCCCGTTGAAACCCCGTGACCCTCAATGTAGGTGAAAAAGGCAAACTTACCTGGGAAACAGGGAAGTGGACAGGAAGGCAGTCTGCCGACGACGGGACACTCGAGATGCCGGCCGGCCAGCGGGACACTTTCTCTGCACTCCTATAGATACTCCTCAACATTCCTTCATACAAGGCTATACTAATCTTGATGAGGCACAAAAGAAACTGGCGGATAGTGTCATCAAACAGTTCGAAGACATTTCTTTTCATCGCAATGGTTTGGGCGTAACGAGTCTTATCCAGCACCGCATTGAGACGGGTAACGCAGCACCGATTCGTCAACGGTACTACCGACTGTCACCGGAGAAGCAGCGTATTTTGATTGAACAGGTGGATGAAATGCTTTCACTCGACGTAATCGAGCCTTGCGAGAGCGCATGGTCATCTCCTGTTCTGATCGTAAATAAAAAGAACGGCCAGCCTCGGTTTTGCCTTGATAGTCGCAAACTTAATTCGGTGACTAAGCGCGATGCCTATAATCTCCCTTACATATCGGAGATTTTAGACAACTTACGAGACGCGCGCTATTTATCAAGTTTAGACCTATCCAAGGCTTTCTGGCAAATACCTATCGCTGCTGAAGACCGTGAGAAGACAGCGTTTTACGTTCCTGGCAGGGGCACCTTTTGTTTCAAGCGTACTGCTTTTGGCTTGACAAATGCACCGGCTACTCAGCAGAGACTCGTTGACCTTTTGTTTTCCGAGTTTGGCCTAAAAGTCTTCGCTTATTTGGATGACGTCATCATCATTTCTGAAGACTTCAATAGTCACATGACACTACTTTTGCGCGTTTTAGACAAGTTGAAACAGGCTAACTTAACTGTTAACCTCGAAAAGTGCAATTTCTTCAGGTCACAGCTCAAATACCTCGGTTACGTGGTCGATAGCACTGGGCTACGTACAGATCCAGCCAAGGTTGAGGCTATACTCAATTATCCGACGCCTAAAAGTCGGAAGGACCTCAAACGTTTTCTTGGTACTGCCACATGGTACAGACGTTTCGTTCCGAACTTCAGCACTATAGCGGGGCCCTTAAATAAGTTGACTTCCTCCAAAAAGGGCACTCCTCCCTTCAAATGGACTCCAGAAGCTGACTCTGCATTCCAAAAACTTAAGGAGTGTTTAGTTTCTGCCCCCGTACTTTCATGTCCAGATTACTCTAAGCCGTTTGAAGTACATACGGATGCTAGTAGTTACGGTGTCGGCGCAATGCTTACTCAGTCAATAGATGGCAAGGAACATCCAATTGCCTACATGAGTAAGTCATTGACTGCTGCCGAGAAGAACTACAGCATAACCGAGCGCGAAACGTTAGCTGTCATTACCGCTCTTGAGCATTGGCGTTGCTATATTGAAAACGGACAACAGTTTACTGTCTATACCGACCACAGTGCGCTCAAATGGTTCTTGTCATTAAGTAACCCTACTGGTCGACTGGCACGATGGGGCGTACGTTTATCAGCCTTTAACTTTGTTATTAAGCACCGACGTGGTATAGACAACGTCATTCCCGACGCTTTGTCTAGGAGCGTACCAGTTAGTGCCATTGGTTCTTCCACTTATGTGGACACTAAAGACCCTTGGTACAAAAGTATTTACCACGGTTGCCTAAATGACCCTTCAAAATTTGCAAACTTTATTATTAAAAATAATAAACTGTTCCGGCTTTCTAAAAATAAGCATGAAATGACTTCTGAATTCTCGTGGAAGCAGGTCGTTCCTACTGAATTTCGCGAGCCCATAATTCACGAAAATCATTCCGAGCCTAAAGCAGGACATATGGGCATTTTTAAAACTTACCGCCGTCTTGCGTTACGTTATTACTGGCCAGGGATGTATAAGGACGTTGTTAAATTTGTTAGTACTTGTGATAAGTGCTTAGCCTACAAAGCCCAGAATCATCAGCATTTAGGAGAAATGGGTCGTCCTAAACAATGTTCACGACCATTTCAAATGATCTCTATAGATCTAATGGGACCTCTTCCTACTACAAGAAAGCAGAATAGCTACATATTAGTTATAACTTGTTGTTTTTCAAAATTTTGTTCGATTTTCCCAATTAAAAGAGCAACTGCCGAAATAGTTATAAAAATTTTAGAAGAGTCAGTATTTTTGGTGCACGGCATACCTCAAACTGTATTAATGGATAATGGTACACAGTTTACTGGGAAGGTGACAGATGCCTTATTTAAAAAATATAGAATACCGAACATTTACTTTACACCTAAATACACCCCTCAGGTAAATTTAGTAGAAAGGTATAATAGAACTATTATAACTTGTTTATCCACATACGTAAATGATGACCACAGATCATGGGACTTATTTATTCCCGAAGTACAGTTTGCCATCAACAACTCTGTAAACGAAGCCACAGGTTTTACGCCATCATTTTTAGTTTTCGGCCGTGAACTTGTTTCTTGCGGGTCTCACTATATTGATAATGACCTCGGCAATGAAATACTCTTTTTGCCACGTGATATATATGCAGAAAACCTTGGTTGTTTGGCCAGTACCTTTGATACTGTGCAGTCTAGATTATGGCAAGCCCATGTAAAGAACACTTCACATTATAATTTGAGACGCAAGTTTGCCGAATTTAACGTTGGAGACATAGTCATGAAGCGCGCTTACTTTTTAAGTGATAAGGCAAATCGGTTTTCGAAAAAGTTAGCACCGAAATTTATTAAAGCTAAAATAATTGAAAAGAAGTCTCCCTTAGTTTATGTGCTGCAGGACATGTCAGGTAAAAACTTAGGATCTTGGCACATAAAAGACTTAAAATTATTTGTCGGCAATAGATAATATTTTTTGTTCATCAATTTTAACTATTCAGTATTTTTTTCTTCAAGTTATCTTTTATCTTAATTTATTTATTATTTTAGTTCCCTCTCGCTTACTTTTCCACCTTCACTTGGAACTTCTATTTGTAAAGTGTCAAGTAAATAAGAATACTGGCACTTATAACAGTATGCAATTGTGCGTCAGTTATTTTAATAGATACTAAGAGTAACTGCTGCTGGAGTGTGTTTGAGAGATGTATGAATGAGTGTATTTTGGAAGAATAAACAAATAGTTTAGCAACATAGTTCGAGAACATGCGGATTTTGTCATTTTTTTTAGAGAAATAACAAAATCCTTGACTGTGCGCGGGGGTATTGTAACGTTGTACGTTAATGTCAACGTTTTAAAATACTTGCCTTTTGTTTTTAATCAAAATATTAATATAAGGTGGGTAGAAAAATAAATAAATAAATGTAATGTCTACCTACGGTTGCGTTTAGAAACGCGTACAATTATTTGTTTCGTTAATTAAGTATTATTTATTTCTTTTACTAAACTGATTAACGTATTTTTAAATTCATATTTATTATAACAACTTGGGTCTAGAAATAAAAAATTGTAACTTAATCAAAACTTAAAAACAAACAGTACGTAGTCATTATCTGTATCGGTGCAACGGCAAGTTAAACCAAATTGGACTTCACGTCATTGTGATATGGTTTCGATTCTTTTACCTGGACTGCTGTACCAATGCAAATCGGATTCGTTCGCTACTCATTCACGGGCGTGTACCGTGAGGTTGGTTAGCTGCTTTAGCGACTCGACCATTTTTAAAATATCATCACGGAAGACACACGTTCACGCGCTCCTTACAAGCACTCACTTTTGCCAGTCCTTAGTGCGTGACGTTAATCGTGGTCTTAACGGTTTTATTTTATAATTTTGAAAACATATTTTTCAAATTTCGTTTAACTTATTCTCTATATTGTAGAATCAGTGCATCTCCCCGTATTGGGTAAGTGTTGAACAATTCGTGTAATTGCTACCACCCACCTATTGGGTGACCGTTGGCAAATGACTTGCAGATTTCATCTTTTCTTGCTTTGCACATTGTCGCATCATTTGTAGCCTTTTTCATCATCATAAGCAGTCAGGGTTATTCTTTTCATTTGCTTATCCCTGCATCTTATTTTTTATATGTTTTATACATTTTATATAAAAATTACATTTCAGCTGTTCTCTGTAAACTCCGATTCTGACTGTGAATTTGCACACATTCGCCTTAAGCGCACTGAGTTTCTGCTTCCTGCTTCCGCGGCAAACACAGTCAGAGGAGGACAATCAGAAATGGACATTTATTTGAATGGATGTAAATTCCAGGGTCCAAAGTTCGGGTTCAAAGTTCGGCTTAAACTCCGGGCCACGGCTGATCCGTTGGCCGAACGTCGACAGGCACCGAGAGGCACCGTGCACCGATTACCCTCTACCATACTGCATCACCATCTGCGGGTCGTCCACCCTGAAGCGCCTCCTCGGCTGAGCGTCATCACCGGACATCTCTCCACGTGAAGCCAGGACAGTGCTAGCGCGCTTTACCTCCATATAACAAAATTAATTTTGCTGACGGGCATTCGAATCGCGACCTTGGAAATAAATTTTTATGTTCACAATGTGGGGTTTAATTTAAAATCTAAACCGTCCACACGCGAAACGTGACAGTGTATAACGAAAGCTATTATTGTGCTGCTTCTCGCGGTTTCACCCAGGTTCCGGGGAACTTTTTTCCTTACCCGGACCACTAAATATAGTCTAAGTTACTCGTAACCCCGAGTAACTTAAGACTATATTTAGTGGTCCGGGTCTAGCCGAAGTAACTATTAAGGTAATCTGTGGTCTAGCCTCCCATGAAATAATTTTTCAAATCAGTTCAGTAGATTCGGTGCCTTTAGTAGGTACTTAGTAAAAAAAGGATTATTTCATTATATTAGTAGGTACTTATAGTAGATTAACTAGCATTCAACTTCAAATTAATACATACGTTAGTTGGCTGCGATCGTGCAGCTCGCCTGTAGTACTGCAGCGCCACGTCGGGAGGCGCCTCGTTCGCAAGCCATTCCAGCGCCGATAGCTCACATGGCCACACTGCTTCTACCTACAGCACAATACCAAATATGTAGTTCAGAAACTGAATTAGTATCAATTATATATTAGGAACTCGATTGGAAATAAAAGTTAATATAAAAACGGGCTACCCAAACTAACGGTACGGTAACGGCTAACGGTTTTTTTGTTGTTTTTTTTTTGGTTTGTATAATTTTCTAGTTTTATATCCTATCCTTAATTTGTGTATGTTGGTTAACCTGTAATTGACGACCGTGTAAGTCCTAGTAATAACAGAAATTGTCCTCTAAGCTTTATCTACACAGAAGCTGTTGGTAAACTCTTTAATGAATAAATTAACGGTAGGCAAAAGAGGCTGCCTATTTAAGGGCATGACTTCAAGTATATTAATAGAACTTTCAGAACTTTGAGACCGGTAAACTACGTACTAAATGCATTATATTGAATGATTAATACATGTGCGCCACTTTTGTTATTTTTGGGACACAATTATTTACTAGAATACCTATTTACTTACTAATTGACTTTAAAACCTAAATTGTATATTGACCTACGCTAACAATGACACATGGTTATATAAAAATAACTGACATCTTGGAAATGATGTTTGGCAGTTTGTATGTCGCCCATTTCGCTGTGTAGGTGCGCTAGAGCACATGTTACTCCGGCATCCCAGCTGCCAATGAGACTGTACCTGGGAAAAATTAAAACAAAAACAATAAGCAATTTTTATCTACAATATTCCTTGACGTTATTTGATTACTGGAACAGGATCAAAACGAAAAGTTTAAAAGCTGATGTCTGGGTTATCAAACTTGATGAATGGTTTTTATATGTGTTCATTCTAATCTTAACAAAAAAGATAAAGCATGTAATCCAGAAGAACACACGCGCGATTGCGGTGCCAGGGGCGGATCTACCCTAGTGGGCTCTGTGAGCTTGCCCACAACCCTAATATGCTTGTCACGTCACACTTATGAAAGCCCCTTAGTGATGCCCCAATATTTATTTATTTATTTTATTGATTTATTTATCAACCTTATCACTAACATTACAGATACAATCTAATGCGTTAGCGAAGCACCCTTATGTATAATACATAGGTACATAAAGGTGTTTGGTATTCCATTACGTACTCTCTTACGAAATTCCCTCAGTACTCCCTTGTAGACCTATGTAATATCCTGTGTACTTGGCTTATCTACTTAAGCATCTCGTGTTTTTCATCTATTTACATCTACTATATCTATACCCTATTCGCCGAGCCGTGAGCCAAAAAGGTAAACAAACCATAAAAAGGGTTTTCTATAAGTCACGATTGATGTAGTGAATATATTTTATAAAAATAACAACGGAAGTATAGTAGTATCCATGAGTTACCAGTGGTCGGCGGCGGCGGCGTCGTGCTTGTGGTGGTGCCTGCGCGCGAGGCCGGCGGCAGCGAGTGCCCGCAGCGTGGCGCCCGCGCCGCTGGCGTTGCGCACCAGCGACCACCGCGCGATGGCGCCCTCCTGCGCAGACGCTGAATCACTGCGCTCTAGAGCTAGCGCTGGAGTGAACGTCTTTAGTCATTATTTAAGGCGAGGAAGTGGTCAACAATAATTCCATAACCGGCACGCGCATCTAAGGCGCCAAAAGGGGTCGGAGCGTCTGAGCGGGGCGAGGATAACAATACGCGCGCTAGCTTATAACTAAAAGTCGTAAGCGACAAAATGGTTTTGTAATTTTAATATTTAGAAATGATAATTTAATAAAAATTCCTACTACCATTTTAAAGAGTATGTATATACTCAACTACTAAAAAAGTTAAGAGGCTTCAATCGGTCCCGTTTGCCCATAATATGTGAATCTCTTTTTAAAAAGAGGTATGTTTGATATATTTTTCTCTGTTATAAAAGTTACCTAATCATGTTTCTACAACTAACAAAATAAGGCTTATATCATGAACTTTCAGGTAACCAAGTTGTATTTTGATCCGTTTTGTATTTACTGAGAAAAATTGACATCCTTGGCGCCAAAAATTCCAATTCGTCCTCTTAAGGACTTTATATTGTGGTCGATTGAAAATATACCTATCGTCACGGAAACGAAAATGATACGACAATCTAACTTAGGGTTAAGAAAATTTACCTACCTATATCAATTATAAGGGTACATAACTGCCAAAACCGACGTTAAACTCTTTGGTCGTGGGTCTTTCGAAATGGAGGAGACAGTTGGGCCTTATGGACAGTGTAGTAAATTAGAGTTAGACGACTGAAACATAAGTTGAAACGCGTCTGGAGGTTCGTAGGTCTCTAAAAATAAGCTTAAGAGTGTTAGATTACAAATATGCCAGGATATTGTGGCAATTATATTATAATCTTACCAAGATCGTGTGCAGCGATAAGATCAGCAGGATCGAGATGCGTGGCGGCGGCGAGTTGCTCAGCAGCCTGGTGCCAGGCGGGCGCGGCGGCGTCGGCGGCGCGGGCGGCCGCCAGCGCGCCCGTGACGCGCGCGCAGCACGAGTACGGGTCGTCGCGAGACGCCGCCTCGCTCAGCTGACGGGCTTCCGACCAGTTGCCTAGCTGAGGGTATCACAATTGCATCAAAACGTAAGTTTCTTGTATAATGGTTGTTTAATAAGGGCGACGTCTGGGTTACCCGTAGTGTACTCTATCTCTTTTTGTGAAAGATAGACAAAATGCTATCGTTTTTTTTAAGTGTCATATTGCCCACCACAAATAGGTACGCAAATAAGTATAAAATATTTTTTTTATTAGTTTGCGAATTTAAAACATCTCAAGTCCTAGTATCGGCGTACTATGCAGAAAGACAAAGTCATAGATATACCAACCGCATACGCAACGAAAGCAGCGTCAGTGTTGGCTTCGGCGCGGAGCACGCGGTCGTGCGGATGCGCGCGGGCGACGGCCTTGAGGCGCTGCAGCGCCTTCTGCGCGTGTGCAGCGGGCGGCGGCCTCGCGCGCAGTGCCGCCAGCGCGCCGCCCAGCTCCAGCCGCGCGCCCGCCGCGCCGCCGCTGTACCCGCGCAGCGCCTCCACGCACCACGACATGCCGCTGTACCACACAAGTAATGACATCACTCTACACTACGCCGCCCAGCTCCAGCCGCGCGCCCGCCGCGCCGCCGCTGTACCCGCGCAGCGCCTCCACGCACCACGACATGCCGCTGTACCACACAAGTAATGACATCACTCTACACTACGCCGCCCAGCTCCAGCCGCGCGCCCGCCGCGCCGCCGCTGTACCCGCGCAGCGCCTCCACGCACCACGACATGCCGCTGTACCACACAAGTAATGACATCACTCTACACTACGCCGCCCAGCTCCAGCCGCGCGCCCGCCGCGCCGCCGCTGTACCCGCGCAGCGCCTCCACGCACCACGACATGCCGCTGTACCACACAAGTAATGACATCACTCTACACTACGCCGCCCAGCTCCAGCCGCGCGCCCGCCGCGCCGCCGCTGTACCCGCGCAGCGCCTCCA
Organism: Helicoverpa zea; assembly: GCF_022581195.2. Lineage (NCBI taxonomy): Eukaryota > Metazoa > Arthropoda > Insecta > Lepidoptera > Noctuidae > Helicoverpa > Helicoverpa zea. The sequence continues at coordinate 5,598,970 of NC_061459.1, read as the reverse complement.
CGCACCACGACATGCCGCTGTACCACACAAGTAATGACATCACTCTACACTACGCCGCCCAGCTCCAGCCGCGCGCCCGCCGCGCCGCCGCTGTACCCGCGCAGCGCCTCCACGCACCACGACATGCCGCTGTACCACACAAGTAATGACATCACTCTACACTACGCCGCCCAGCTCCAGCCGCGCGCCCGCCGCGCCGCCGCTGTACCCGCGCAGCGCCTCCACGCACCACGACATGCCGCTGTACCACACAAGTAATGACATCACTCTACACTACGCCGCCCAGCTCCAGCCGCGCGCCCGCCGCGCCGCCGCTGTACCCGCGCAGCGCCTCCACGCACCACGACATGCCGCTGTACCACACAAGTAATGACATCACTCTACACTACGCCGCCCAGCTCCAGCCGCGCGCCCGCCGCGCCGCCGCTGTACCCGCGCAGCGCCTCCACGCACCACGACATGCCGCTGTACCACACAAGTAATGACATCACTCTACACTACGCCGCCCAGCTCCAGCCGCGCGCCCGCCGCGCCGCCGCTGTACCCGCGCAGCGCCTCCACGCACCACGACATGCCGCTGTACCACACAAGTAATGACATCACTCTACACTACGCCGCCCAGCTCCAGCCGCGCGCCCGCCGCGCCGCCGCTGTACCCGCGCAGCGCCTCCACGCACCACGACATGCCGCTGTACCACACAAGTAATGACATCACTCTACACTACGCCGCCCAGCTCCAGCCACGAGCGTCACGTGTCGCGGGCCAACATTATACCATAGAATACAGATTTTAAATATCACAGATTCTGTTGATAACATTAGTGCTTCTTACATACAAGGCCAGTTAAAGTCCCTAATGTGTTCTTTTTTGAACTCAAACCACATGTAGTTAGTATTTCTATTATGTAAATATGACTCACCCGGAGTCGGGTCCCCTGGAGCCTGGGCGCTGCATGGCGGCGGCAGCGGCTGCCAGCGCTAGACAACGCTCAGCATGCGCGGCGCCGCGACGCGACCAGCGCGACAGACGGTCACCGCGGACCACGTCACGGACTACGCACTCGTATGCGTCGTTTTCCTGACAATATTTCATTTTAATTAAGAAGTACATATTATATTTTCGATTTCGAACTAGCTATGTGCATAATAAATCAAAACATTTCCAAAAAGACGGATACTGTTTTGCACACCAATACAAGGGGAGCAGTACAAATGAGAGAGACTAGGGATATTTTGATAAGACAAAAACTTTTTTACAAAAAAATTAAACCGACTTCCAAAAACACTAAAAAGCAAAAAAAAAACTAATTTTTGGTGCATCGGCCTAGAAGTCGGTGTCTAATGTATGATACTAAGTTAATTTTGTCGGTTTAATTTTTTTTGTAAAAAAGTTTTTTATTTACAGCTTTTCAGTGATACGCATAGTTGTCACTATCCATATAAGTGGAAAGTTCTCATCAATACAAAGAATACAAGCCCAAATACGAGGTAGTTTACATATTCAGTTGTCGAGTTCCCTCAACCCTCTATGGTCTCCATCATCAGGTCAGCTCCAAACCTCCACTATTCGATAGTGCTTTTAGGCATACACCTGAGTGTCAAATTTTTACCCTATGTATTTCTACAACTTTCGAAGGTTGCCCTCGATTTCTCTAGGTTTCAAGGTTCCATCATCAGATTCTGACCTGATGACTATGGGACCATCTGGCAGCTATTCCGCGTCGAACAAAAAAAGAATCATGTAAATCGGTCGATAAACCTCGGAGTAATCGATGTACATACATAGAAAAAAAACATACCGGCCGAATTGAGAACCTCCTCCTTTTTGGGAAGTCGGTTAAAAATACAAATACAACGTTTACGAAGTTTTTATGGAATTGGTTAAATAAACATACGTCATCTATAGTGATATCCTGGTGGAAGGTCGGCGGCTCCACATCGAGCATTGCGTGGAATGCCGCCTTGGCACCTTCAGCGTCGTTCAATGCCACCGAACACAGCACGAGGTGCAAGCCTGCAATCACATGATCGTTTTTTTTTTTTTTTAAACTAAATATTTTTTTTGTTCTATTTTGAAAATTACCCGTTTGAAAGTCTCCTTGTTCGTGCATGATGTGTTGGAAGTTAGTGACGGCGTCTCGGAACTTGCCCATACGCACCAAGAGTAGACCGATGTTGTGCATCACTTTCATTCTAAAAATATTTATTAAATATTTAGGTACAAATCTATTTATCAATATCAGATTGACATATTTGTTTGCCTGTAAACTGATCTCATTGGCTAATGCAGAAGCATGTAATAAAAGTTAAAGTTTTACCTCAAATCTTTTTCAGCAGTCGGTGTCTGATCGAGCGCCATTCTGTACAATTTTAGGGCCTTTGGATGCTCGCCCATTTTGAAATAGATGTTACCCATGTTTACCTGTAATAATACCAAAACATATTTTTGATCTATTTTTAGGTAAATAAGGAAACTATGATGATAAGTATAAGATTTTAACTTTATAAAGAAGGGCACACAGATAATGCGAAGGCAATTTCTAGATATATATATGAAGGAAATTAGAAAATAAAGTTGCCACATTAATCATAATTTAGAATGATTACCTTGAGTCTGTTGGCGTGAGGGAACAGCTTATTCCTGGTGAGCAATTGATAAGTATTCAATGCTTCAGTGTACATTTCATTGATCGCATATTGGCCTGCCAAGTTGCATAGAACCTGAAAATATTTTATACAGGGAGTTGGATTCACTTTCTATGTCAACAATTTTCAACTTTATGCCCTTAGCCATAAAGTTCATAGTTCAGGAATCAGGTACATAATGAATTATAAGGTTGGTAAAGGTTTATGAAGAATCTTTGTGAAAAAAATACTATTACTTACAGCAAATGTCAGGTCTAGATTATGTGTATCACCAAGATTAGCTTGTTCTTGCATACGAATCAACTGCCTTTCCATTGCCGAAGCCTCTTGTGCTTTGGCTAAAGCCTGGAATATGATCACACTTTGTTTATGAAATTACTAAAGCAAATTAATGCGTAAATGATTCTCAACTTTACACTATGGCAATAAGGTTGAATTTAGAGCAATTTACCTGTCCCAGGTCGACTTCTTTCTTCGGCGCATTATCATCATCAGGATCGGATGATCGTGCGCTCAGCATGCACGACTCTTCAACCAGTGTCATTATTCGAGCTTCCATTTGTTTCACCCGCTCTTCAATACTACAAAAAATTTATACATTAAATGAGATTTTTTTAATAGAGATCCAGAAATTCAAATATGGTTTTCGGTCAGTGTTATGTACTTTAAGCAGTAGAAAACAGGGCTACCAATATCATTGCAACCGGAGAACTGAACTGATTTGATATAGACTTTTGTGCGCATGGTGCGAGGTCCGATGGAAGTAGGTACCTATATAGGCATTAGGCATCATACACAAAGGAAGCACATAGAAGAGTACATAGGGCTAGCGAATAAGAGATTACGTAAAATTTGATATAGGGGAGAACATAGGAGGAGTACTGAAGAGGAAATCATAATTCTAAGAAGAGTAGAAAACGAAAACGATGTAGCGATATAGGGGAGCAACAAAGGGAGTAGGTACATAACGAGCGTACTAAGGAGTCATCAAGAAATATGGTCATACTGCATACCTATCCTCCTTGACATCATCTCTTGCAGGCAGGTCGCGCAGTGTAGAGGTGTAGCCAGCGGCTCGCACGGCCGTGACGGGCCGCGCCGCCGTGGCCGCACGCGAACTGTTCCCGCGCACTGAAACTGTGCCCATGCGCGTCATCTGCTCATGGACAATACTAAATTATTGTTAGAAGTTATAAAATTAGTGACTAACTTAAGTTACCGGCCGAACTTGCGTGACTTGTAGGATATACCGAGCCGCCATTTAGCACATTAGTCCCACATGTCCCTCACCATGCAGCAGGAGATATATGACCACATGCACATCTTGTACTCCAAATTAATACGATTAAGGTTGCGAGCCGTCATTAAGTTGGCGTCAGTTAAGATCAATTTTGTAATCTGTAGTCTGAGCTCATGGGGAAATCAAGGCTAAGTCACAGCTGCACGGGTCGGCGGTCGAGCCTTGCGCAGTCAGTGCGTGGATCACTCAGCGTTTTGGAAAGCACGCTAAATGGGTGGGCCTCGGACATCATTTCAGACACTTTTGGTAGTCAGGAGCCAGAAAGTCTGACTTTAAGGACAGCATAATAAATAAGTGGTGACGTAGCAAAACGTGGGCTATCCCCTTAGCAACAATGTTTGTGACTCACCCCTGTGCCCATCCTGCTGGGCAGCTTCCTCCCGATGCCAGCAGTGCGCAGTGCCTCCTGGAAGTCCTGGTCTTCCCGCAGGTTGCGCGTGTCCAAAGCTGGAGCCACCTCGTTGAACCCCGCGTACAACTCATCATCTTCATCAACCACCATCGCAGTACGGGGCTTCGCGTCAGTGCCAAGCCTCGACGCACTATAATATCGTGAACTCAACATTTTCCTTCTTTTATTACAGTATCTTATTTAGGACTACAGATGACCAGTTAATTTCAGCAACGCTTGTTGTGACGCCGTAGCCATGGAAACGGCTGTCATGTCAACGATAGAGGTCGACAGAAATCATAGATATAATATTACTAAACAAGATTGCGCACGCTCAAAATATATATTTACGAAAATGAACTCTATTCTAACGCAATAAGGTACTAAATTGGTTGCATAATACACAGAGGCAAATCCGAGCCGAGAGGGATAGTTCGAACGGAGGCTGTTTGTCTCTTTCTAACACCTTGCCAGCATAAAAAAATGTTGTGATCAAAAGTTTTGTCTTCCCAAAAACAATTGAATCACTTATATTTTTATCTTATTTTAACAATTGTAAGTCAACAAATTAATAAAAATCGCATTAATTTATTCGTATTTATTCTTAAAACATAAGCAACATAAATTTTTATTTTGCTTTTTTTTATTTTCTAGCGGTAACCCTGAACATTCTTGGCGCGTAATCAGCATTTAAAATTTTGTTTATATTTTTTTGTATTAAATCAATTTAAACTATTAAAATGGTGAAAAAGTGTTGCGTTTCTACTTGCAAAAGTGAATCCTATGGTGGTTGCAATATATCGTTCCACAGGTTAGCTAATAATAACATTTTCGTAAACCAAACAACTAGGGTGCCCATGAATTCTTGTAACGAGTCAAAATATGGGTGATGGATTTTAAAACTGTTGTACTATTGTTATAGCTTCCCAAAAAATGAAGAAAGGCGACATAAATGGCTCAGCAGTCTATATATGAAGTAGAAATACAAAAAAAACAGTCTTCACTTCGAATCTTCCTGCTTTTATACTGCTAATTTCCGCTAATTATTAAAAGCCTTTTTTAGTATCTTAAGGTCACAAACTGCGTAAGTTAAAACTTCAATACTAATCTGTGTTTAATAATCTTAGCAAATTCGGATTTGTCTCACATAGCTTAATCTCATAGTCACCCTATTAGAAAGGGACAGACAGCCTCCGTACTAACTGTTTCACTCGGCTCGTTTTTTGGGTTTATATGCGCAGTCCTGTTTACTAATATTATGTCTATGACAGAAATAGACCGGATTATAAACTATTACATTATTCAAACATTCAAACAAAGAGTTATTTATTATACACGCGTCATATTTAAATATGTATAGTTAAAATTAGTAGATGTTGTATGAATTATGGCTTGAGATTAAATAATAAGTCAGATTCACGTTCAATATTTATTACATACTTCTAAATACATACAATCAAGGTCCATCTCTTAAAAGTCACACCAATGAAACAATTTATTAGTTTTAGCTAAAAAAAACAACTGACTGAAATAAACATCACATTTCAAAAATCATCTTTCTTCTTTATAAATCAGTGCTATTGGAAGACGCTGAAAACTATGATTCGTCTGTTCAGATAACACACGAGATAAGAAAACGTAATATAGGCTAACTTATATACTAAGCAAGTTATAGAAAGTAAACATTACAAACGAACGAAACGCATCTGCGTCACCGAGGCCTACTCCTGATTCCTGATTCTGTCTGTTCACCTTTACATAAACATTCAAAATATTGGGTATAAAAATAAATGATTTTCAAAAGTTTTTTATTGTTTCGTTATCCAACGTAATAACAATATGATCACTTATATGTACATTCATGATTTCCTTTAAGTTCGCGATTTTATAAACTACCTACTGAACAAAATGTTAACAATGAAAAATTATTCGTGACCCTAAAAGACTAGTAAGAAATGCAAGGTATTAATATTTTTGTACACTTTTTCACTTATCATTAAGATAACACCTGATAAAAATAATAGAAAAGTCTATTAACGTGGATATGACTTAGATGTTAACAATTCATATTTATATTTACTTGTCATCTATAAAATTTATTATATTTACATATATTTAACAATACTCACAGACACCAAGATACTTTCGCACATACATGAATGTTTTATAGGTACCAAAGGCCGACAAGAATTATTTCACAGTAATATGGCATATTATCTTAGGTCCACTTCGTTTTATTAACATAATGCTGTCACAACTCTATTTTTAACCGACTTCTAAATATAAGGTTATGCATTCGTCGGGTTTACCATCAATTATTACTTTTATATGGCTAGATTGTATTATGTGTTTATTAGAATGAGCGAGCGACATTGAGCGCAGAGGCAAATAACACTATTTCATCTCACCATTATCTAAATATGTTTTAATTGACTTCGCAATAATTGATGGTCACTTGTTTATATCCTAGTCATGGACATATAGTAGAAAAATATATTAACCATAGAATGCATCCTTTATCACTATTATAAATGAACTGTTTCCATTATTCAAATGTATCTCAAAACTAACTAAATGGCGGTTTACATACAATCAAAATTATGTCCTGTCGGGGCCCGAGTTAAGATTAAATATAATTAGTAAACTGCATTAGAAACAATTTATTTTTTATCTTTTATTTTATAGTTACTCTGCTTATAATAACATATTTTTATAGCCTCTTATCCTACTTTCTTCTCATATATTTATACCTTATTTCATAATATTAAAGAGCTCCCAATTTTCAAGCTTTTTTAATATGTAGCTGCCATATTGTATGGTTTTCATTAATGTAGCATGTATTGTCACTAGTTGTTAGGTCAAACGTAATGTATACTCATAATTTGGATTTAGGGTCACTGTGATCACATCATGAAGCACCAATGTGTGGCAAGTGTATGTGTGAGTGTTCGCACACGAGGCATGCACAACTCGACGAGATATTTGAATGGTTGAGTGTTGTGAAGCGGGCGAGTGTAACGCGGACAGAGCTGGGCTCGCTAGATCTGAGTGGAGAAGCGCGGGCGCGGCAGCTCGAACACGTCGCCGTGCACCGACCGCGCCAGCGCCTTGATGCTCGCCGCTATGTCCTGCGGCTCCTCCTGCAACACAACGTCACTTTACATGTGTGTACTGGACTACTGATCTATGCCTTATTAATGGGATGTGTATAGATATCATCAAGAAATATCCGACAAACATTCAGGAGGGCTAAAGATACACAATGTCCGAAATAAATTGGTGAATTCTAAGGAAGATCAGACGCACAGTAGACCATTTTATTTAAAAAAAAAATATTGCTAATGCAACATCAGACTCGCTGTGTTTTGAAATTTAATACTAATTTGAGTCTAATAGTAAGTTAAATAATAAAATTATACTTGAATCGTATTATAAATAAAATGAAATTGTCACAAATTCTTACATCATCGTCTAACTCCCGAGGCGTGGGGCGTTCGTTGGGGAACTTTGGCATATTCATGGGGAGAGAGCGCGCGATGACCTCTACGCCGCCGCCGCGGGGCCGCCCGATGTGGATGCCTTCGTCGTTACTGCCCTCTGAGAAACGTTATTGAGAAAATGCATTTCTCAACATATCAAGCAGACTGCGCTTAAGTATATGTTTAAGAAAATAATGTGGGATGTTTATAAAGCAGCAACAAAATTATGATATCAAAACTCGCTATAGAAAAAATAAAGATAGATACAAAAGCATAAAACCTGACTGCGTAAAAAAAAAAATAGAAACAAGTTGGACAACCACAGTCGGCTCTTCTGTTCATTAGATTACATGTTCAAAGTGAAATAATATTTTATAGGAATGGGCGCTTGGTGAAGAAAAATTAATCATGAGCAGACTTGACTACTTACGATCAGAATCATAGTCATCTTGATCGGAGAGCATGTTGTTCCTGGAGTCAAAGCCTTCTAAGTCAAAAAGATCCTCAGCGTCCAATGAATCTTCTTCAGGCGGCATATTCCTAGTAGACTGAAAAATAAATATTTACAAAGATAAGCCTGATTTTCCGATAACTTTCAATAACAAAAAAAATAATATCCTGTAAATATTATGTAGCTTAAACACACTTCGTTTATGGAATTAATTATACAGCCTTTATTTTTATCATCATAATAGCATGATTTAAACAGCAGGCTATAAAACCAACCAAAAATGGTAGAAATATATTTACTTTTAGACCAAAATAGTTTTATTTTTATTCCGATTTGGTGTCATAATAAATTAGCGAACTTATGCGAAATTGCATGTGTATTCGTAAATAAAGGCATGTGTAAGGCTACATGTGCCAAGTAGTAACTGTTATTTAAATTGTACATTGTATGTAAACACAATATTATCAATTATCGTGTACTTTTCCTCTGTTATGGTGGCTCATGGTAACAAAACAAATAGAGTTGTAAATTAATACTACTAACAGCAATTATCTTTATCATGCGAGTACTAGGATAATACATAATATTCTGACAAAATTAATTTATAAATTGTGACATACTTATTTGCAGGCAATGAAGATGATGTAAGAAACAATAACTATTTAACAAAAATTAGTTTAACTTTTCTAAATAGTTTTTTTGAGACACTCAAACATTATCAGATATTTATTTTAATTTATTGAGTTGATTGAAAAGTCAAAATACACAATACTGAATGAATTGAATCAGATTAACTGATTATAATTGCCTTGAATTTAATATAAATATTTATTGATAAATTAATTGATATTGGAATAATAATCCAGTATATATTCATCATACCTTAACAATATTTTGTGAGACTTTTTTGGCATCTTTGAAGGAGGACAGTCTTCGTCGTTGTAGGGGAGGTAGGTGAGGGGAGGGTGGTCCGTTGTCAATGTTCGTGTCGATCCGCCAGCCATCCCTGTCCACTGTGCTGCGTGCCTTGCTTATGATACTGTAACAAAACATATATTTGTAATGTGTTCTCACTTTAGTCTGTTCGGTGGACACATTATCAAAGTAGGAAGTAAAGTAACAATGTCAACTTTTATAAATAGTAACGTATTTGAATAAATATGATTAATTTCATGATTATCATGAGCTGCTATTTATAACTGTGTTAATATTCATTTAAATTGTGCTGATTTGGTGCATCAGTATAATAAGCCACAAGGCTAAAACAAGTTTGCATACCTAGCTAATATTTTGTGATCCCTATGTGCTCTCTCCCTGTAAGCCTCAAACTCAGCATACTTCTGATCTCTGAACTGCCTGACAGACTCCTCGACAGCTTCCAGCTGAGACTGCAGAGTTTGATTCAGCTGTTTACTGAGAGTGCCTATCACCTGCTGAGTTGGAAGCCACACATTCCTATCACTGTTTATAAAGTTGTTTGTGTCCACATTTTCCTTCATTTCTATATCATTTGTTACTTCTGGCACTAATAAGTTGAATACTGGCGAATAGTTGTTTGACTTTTTCAGACTGTTTATCCGATCTTGTGTGGTCTGAAATAGAAACCATCAACAAGGTAAATCCATAAGTCACACACATTAATTTATCAATGTTCTTGATAAGATTGTGATGTAAACAAGTTCCCTGTTAGCACAAGATTGAAAATCAAGAAGCATGGCTGCCTAGATAAACAACAACTTCATTTATAATCTTGCACCCAGAATCAATCTCCACCTGTACATTAAACTAGTCCTAGTCATTTATTCATAAACAACTTATTCCTTGTTTTATTCTTAGGTGGATATATGTTATTTACTTATCTATTATACCAATAATAAAAATATCAATCAACCTATATTCCCACAATATTTTTAATATAACTTCATCAACTTGAATAATCCTTTTATAAGCAAAGCATTACAGTTCATGCAGTTAAAAGAAATAAAAATCATAAAAATATAAAACCTTGCTTGCATTACATGTTTACTTTCTTTGTTTCCAATATTAGATAATCAGCAAGGCCATAGAATCAATATAAATGATTACATGGAAACACAAGTGTGCAAGTTCTAAATATGAGAAAATACCTACTCATGTGTTTGCAAAACAGATGTCAATAACTGACATAGTCTCATAACAAATTCATCAATACTCGTATTTAGCTAACTTATTGTAATTGAACACTGAAATGAATACTGACCTGATTAGATTTACAAACAAGCAATGCATAAGGTCCGCTTTTGTCATGTGATATGGCATGAGTGGGCTGGCCGCAAGCCAGGCAGGAGTAAATGCTCCACCTGCCTAGTGCTCGCTGGTCCACCAGTGCAGGCTGGGCAACCTGACTCTTCAAGCTGCTCAGAGTGCAAGACATCAGTTTCTATAACAAATATTAAATCATTCATAACTATTTTAGAACATGAAACACTCAATATTCATGACAAATTATTATGGTTCCAGTCAAACTGGTTTGCATTCTTTTTGATAGTGTTTTGTAAGAAGAACAGGAAAGCAACAAGATGAATTCAGAACATAAAAAACCTAAAATTAACTAAGAAGTCGGGAAAATGTGGATAAGAAGAATTTTCATATAGGTACTCTTTTTCAATCACAAACAGAGACAGTGCCGAACGCACATGTACTTGTGTATTATACATATCATACATACAAAATAATATCAAAATAAATGTGATCTCAGTGATAGTGATAAGGTTTCATTCATATTTTAATATTTCAAGCAATGAAAACCCTTCCTATAAGTCAAGGTCAAGACATGTTTACTGACGGTACCTCACTGAAAAAAATATCCCTTTGTTCCATGGATGATAACTCCAGTTTCCCAATATCGACATTGTCTTCAACTTTATCACCTTCAAGCGTTACATTCAGGCATTTACAAACACAGAGAGCCATGGTGTCCGGAAGGATTAAGTGTTTAGGACGAAACAATACAAAAATACACAAAAATTAAGTAAATTATGAGTACAGTAGTCGCAACTTTCAGATAAACGCGTAGAAATAAGTATGTATGTATAGATAGTTATTTTTGTTCACACACATAACACACACATTCTCACGAGTCAACAAGGAGTTTTTATTCTGAATCGGAGGTAATAAAATTCAACAGAAGTCGATAGTTTTATCTCTTTTCACCAACTCATTTCAACGAATAATTTGCTCAAGTCCGAAAGAAAGAAACGACATTTCTCGCTCCCTGCTCACGTTTCTTATTTTTGTTCGGGTCATGTAAATCAATTCAGAAAATCTACTAATAAGTGCTCGGATAATTCCTACCAAATTAGTCGAGTCTTAAAGCGGTTATATAATAAATGGTAAAACATTATGAATGAAATAAAACACAGAAAAAATTTATTATTGTTGATTGGTATAGTTCCTCAAGTCATTTGTAAAATGTAGGCAGCAAATACAAAATGATTATCGGTAAACTAGAAATGCTCGAAACTGATTCCGATTACTACGTACAAATTGTTTTTTGTAAGTAAGAAGGAAATAACCTGCATTTATATTTTGAAATTCTTCCTGCATAAAGTAATAGCAGAAGCAACTCGATCTTTCCTACTTGTTTGTTTAATCATTTGAAAAAGAATGAATTATTTGGACCTCGTTACCAAATATTTGCCAAAAACGATTACTATAAATCAATACTAAATAAAACCGGACATCTCTACAATTGTCAACCTTAAAACGTAAATAGACAGCTGATCTGCTGTCATTGTCAGTGTCTCAGGCAAATCGTGTGGTGGTTCAAATGTCAAAAAGTCATGCATCATATGTTCAGTACGTGGCGTAAAATATTATTTCTAAGAGATTCTCTAAGCTTTTTATAGAGTTTCTTTCGTATTATAAACGGAAGTGTGCACACTGAATACCTTCAGCCAGAAGTTTATGTCAAAAAACTAACCATGTCTAAAAGAAGCCAACCTAGCTGGTCACCACCGGCTAGAACAGAGAAGAAGCCGGTTTTAAAGCTGTACAACAGCTTGACACGGCAAAAGGAAGAATTCGTGTGCGATAATGGTAACCGTATCAATTGGTACAGCTGCGGGCCAACAGTATACGACGCCTCCCACATGGGCCATGCCAGGTACTTTTAACACATTTTCTTTTAATCATGACAAAAACTGAACCTCTATTTATAATATATACTATTATTTTAAACTCAAATCTTAATTTTAAGTGACAGTTTAGCACATCCACACCAAAAAAACCTATCATTATTTCACTCACATCCTAGAGCAGAAACAGGTCACAAGCTCCTTGTTTGACTTCGGTTAATACACTCAATGATTCAGAATTATTCATCTATATGTATTAATTTATATCCATAATTACATTTCAGGTCATACATATCTTTTGATATATTGAGAAGAGTAATGGCAAATTATTTTGGCTATGACATACTCTATGTGATGAATATTACGGACATTGACGATAAAATTATCAAAAGGGCCAGACAGCATCATTTGTTTGAGAAGTATGTTGAAGAGAACAAAAGTCTGAATTGCATCATAGATGATGCAACTTCAGTGGTAAATTACTATGAGACAATAGTCAAAGAAGCCACTGACCCAGATAAAAAAGGTGCTATGCAGAAAACATTAGACTGGTAGGTAATTTCAACTTTGTATGCAAAACAAACGGGTCAATGAAACTTAACGAGCATCTTTATCAGCATTTATTCACAGTTTTTAATTGCAATAATTTCATTAATACTTGTGGTAGTCAGTTTCATTACTTACTGCTGCTTAGATAAGCTATTCAAGTACATATGTTCTTATCAGCAAACCTTGTCATGCTTGTGTTATAATAGTTATGAATATGTTCCATACCCTGTGGTTTCATGTAGTGCACAAAGAAAAGAAACATAATATTTATTATTTCATAATATCAACTCAAAAAAAAAAACTTAATTTTGCTTTCAATTTTGCCTTTTGTCTATTAACAAATTGGTCCTATCAATATGAATATAAAATATGTACACAACATGCTTTTATTGATTGATTTCTTTTAATATGGATTTCTATAATTTTTTCTTAGGAGTCATTGAATGTGCAAAACATTTGAACATGATATCATATTGAATGAAATGCATTAAATAATCTGATAACTATTATCAACATAGTAGATGAATATCAGTAAAACAAAAACAATTATTTTTAGCATCGCCTCAGCAGTCAAAACTCTGAAGGCTGCCGTAGAAAGCAAGGATGAAGCTAAGATATCTACTGCGAGGGGTGAACTACTGCACTCTGCCAAGGGCCCTGTATCAGAATGGCTGGACAACCAGTTTGGGGCCACTGTCACTGACAATGCTATATTTACCGCATTGCCTAGGTATTGGGAAAACGAGTTCCACAAAGACATGAAAGCATTAAATGTAAGTATAAGCATTAAGAGTGTACTGTTAATTATTTCACCCAATTTACCATTATCAGCTTTAAAAAATATAATATTATTATTAAAAAATTAAAATTGCTATACTGTAAAAGGTTGTCCTTTTTGTTTCTCGTTAATGATAAAACTCTTCCATTTCTTGCAGGTATTACCGCCAGATGTATTAACAAGAGTTAGTGAATATGTACCACAGATAGTGAAATTCATTGAAAAGATAATAGATAACGGTCTAGCATATGAATCAAACGGCTCTGTGTACTTTAGTGTGAGTGAATTTGATAGCAAAGACAAGCATTATTATGCCAGATTAGTGCCTGAAGCTTACGGAGATACAAAATCGTTACAAGAAGGAGAAGGTAAAAAATATCATCACATTAATTTTTGACATGTATTTTAATATATTTTTACAGTGGATTATAACTTAATTTTTTTTTTAATTTAGGTGATCTTACTGACGACACAAGTGAAAAGCGCTCCCCAAATGATTTCGCTCTATGGAAGCGCAGTAAAGCGGGTGAACCTTCTTGGTCGTCGCCCTGGGGTGCTGGCCGGCCCGGATGGCACATCGAGTGCTCAGCTATGGCGTCCGACGTGTTCGGGGACAAGTTGGATATTCACACGGGAGGCGTGGATCTAAAGTTTCCACATCATGACAATGAACTAGCTCAGAGTGAGGTGGGTAACCAATTCCTATCTTTATTTTTTAAATATAAAAGATAATTTATTTTGTTAAAAGCTGGGTGTATGTTTAGGTTAAAAATAATGAAATAGGAAGTTTAATGTTTTTCATGTAATTTCAGGCTCATTTTGACCAACCCGGCTGGGTGAACTATTTCCTCCATACTGGCCATTTGACCATAGCTGGCTGCAAGATGTCGAAGTCTCTGAAGAACTTCGTGACGATATCGGAAGCGCTGCGTCGGCATACCGCGAGACAGCTGAGAATCGGCTTCTTGATGCACGGCTGGAAGGAAACACTGGACTACTCCGACAATACCATGGATATGGCCATTCAGACTGAGAAACTGTTCAATGTGAGAATTCTCTTTATTCTAAAATAAGTAGCTTTTGCCTGCGTTGGTAATCGTTTCGGCCGCTTCGTAGGTATGTTAACTGTGACAAGACTGCAAACATTATCCTGCAATTGTATACTTAGTATTGTCTTGGAGACTACTCGTTGTTTATGTTATATTTTAGTGAGCATAATAAACTTTTTTATTTCCAGGAGTTCTTCCTGACCGTGAAGGACGCACTCCGCAGCGGGTACGACGAGGGCTGCGGCGGCGTGTGGGACGCGGAAGAGCGGGCTCTCTCCAACAAACTGTCTGCTGTCAAGGAACAAGTGCACGCGGCCTTGTGTGGTAAGGAAGTATAGCTATTGTACTCTATGACTTTTAGAGTTTGAAGAGAAAGAATATTTTTTTATTGATGAATAGATTTAACTTATTCGTTATGCATGTGTGAATGTGTCCTTAATAGTAGTGGTTAGCTTCTAGCTAACCATGAATTTTGATCAGTCTGCCAATCAGGGTTACCAGGACTTATCGGATTGGCTAGGACCCAGCTGGACACACACTATGGGCCTTTTCATATGTATACGGTTTTTTCACGATCACGGCACGGTCGCCATGGCATGTGACTACTCTTTATGTAGCTCATACTAGCAGCCCTACTGACCGTATGCTTATGACAAGGGTTTATGTATTACTTATGTGATTCTAAATTTCAAACCCTGATTCTAAATTCAAATCCTCTACAGACAACATCGACACTCGCGCCGCTCTCGACAGTCTGCGCGAGCTGGTGGGCGCGGCGCACGTATATCTACGCAACACGAAGCCGCGCAGCTCGCCGCTGCTGGCCGCGGCCGCGAGATACGTTACCGACGTGTTACATGTGTTCGGCGCGGTGGAAGGACCTAGGGGAGGCATTGGCTTTCCTGTTGCTGATGGAGGCAATGTTGATGTGAGTTTTCAGTCTTCTCAATTTTCACGAAGGTGGATGTCAGAGGAAAAGGTGGAGCAAGTGGCCGTTAGCATATAGGAAAAGATACAATAGATACGGTAATTTCTGTCACTCAAAGTCTGATGCCCATTTTCACCGACAAATACCTTAATTTAAGGATCCCCTAAGAGTATTTAGGAAACACTAAATACGAATATCGATTTCATAAAAGTTTAAGTGTCCCTTATAACCTTAACATTTTGGGGGATTTTATTCTAAGTGACACTTAGTTAGGGAAAGTTAAATCATTTACAAGTAAATTGTTGGGGCTTCCCAGAAAGTAATCAAAAGATACCTGTGTTGTAAACTTTAAGAGATTGTTAGTGAAAACGGGCATGAGGCCTTCTGCTTTACCCACAGCTTCTTCTTCTTGTGTTTAAGGAGGAAACAATTGAGAATTTGATCAGTCAGAATCAGTGGATGTATTATTATGGTTTAATTATATTAATCGAACGCAATAAATAAATGGCGACTGAACTACCTACCCTCCATTTATTTTAGCTGGAACAAACAGTGATGCCGTATCTAGAAGCTCTGAGTACGTTCCGCGGTCGCGTGCGTGACGCGGCGCGCGCTGCGCAGGCTCCGGCCGTGCTGACGCTGTGTGACCTGCTCAGAGACCGAGACCTGCCTGAGCTGGGGGTGCGTCTCGAAGATAAACCTGGTACGTACCTGGCAAAGCATTTTTTGCTACCTAAGCTCTTTTTTTCACATGTATCTCCATTAAATGTAAATTCAACAATAATGTACCTACCAAAATCCTTCTCCCAACTTTGACAAATACTATGCTGAAAACCGCGTCTAAATCGGTTCAGCCAAACATGAGATAATCGCGCGCATAAACGTACATAGACATACATACAGGTCAAATGGAGAACCTTCTGTTTTGAAGTCGGTTAAAAACTCATCATCCTCCGAGCCTTTTCCCAATCATGTTGGGGTCGGCTTCCAGTCTAACCGGATTCAGCTGAGTACCAGTGCTTTACAAGAAGCGACTGCCTATCTGACCTCCTCAACCCAGTTACCCGGGAAACCCGATACCCCTTGGTTAGACTGGTGTCAGACTTACTGGCTTCTGACTACCCGTAACGACGAAGTCGGTTAAAAACTAGTATGACAATATTAACTGTGTTATCTTTAATAACAGATCGCACAGTAGTGAAATTAGTGAGTAAAGAAGAAATCATGAAGGAACGAGAAGAGAAGGCGCGTTTAGAAGCGGAGAAGCAGAGGAAAAAGCAAGAGTTGCTCGAAGCGCAGCGCGCTAAGGAAGAGCTTAAGAAGATACCTCCGGGAGAAATGTTCAAACGGGAGGCAGATAAATACTCCAAGTTTGACGATAAGGTAACTTACCAAGCTTTTTTTGTTGAGCCCTTTAGCATATGCAGTAGTTGTAAAATTCACGCTTTTGTAAATGTACGGTCAAAGTTCATTACTATATAGTGTAAAGTTATTTTTTAAGAAGCCCAAACCCGGGCTATGATACGATTCTCCGTCATCGAATGTCCATGCCTATCTTCCGGCTTCATTGTCAGATCAGTTCGACAGGTCCATATCATTGTATTGGAAGATGATTAAATTAGTTACCTTAGATTCCATTACATATCTACACACAGATCAACCAAATAAAAGCGTATTAAAATTTATGGTACCAGAGTAACTTATACATATCATAGTGTTTATCGAGCATGCCAAATTACAAAATGAATAATCAAAGCGACCGCCGCTGCTACGATTGACACGGCGAAAATAACGTTTTTTGTAACAATATTCCTTTTTTCTAGGGTCTTCCAACTCACGACCATGAAGGCAAAGAGCTCAGCAAAGGCCTGGTGAAGAAACTGCAGAAACTGCAACAAGCTCAGGAGAAGAAATACAACGAGTACTTAGCATCCGTCAACACTTGCTGACGACGTTCTATTGTCGCCCTTATCTTAACGCAATAAGGTCCGTATTACAATACACAACATCTTGCTTGAAGTATTGACTTTTGGCATTCGATTAGTAGAATGTAATAATAGCAAAGTTTGTAATAATTGTAAAGCTTTTGTAGTACGGGCCCTAAACTCGCTTAATCTAAAATAAATGTACAGTCGTGGTCATAAATTGGTATATCCATCTTACTGAACAGTTTACATATGCTTGTAATGTTTACCGACTAATCATAGTTTTATATAATAGTATTAAATTAGTTAAATCTCAAAAGAACACACAAATGTTGATGCCTTGGTGTACATAATTGATAGGATAAAAAATACCTAATTATTGTAATTATAAAGGCATGAGAGTTAGTTGTTGGTGTGAAAGTCTTTAAATTATTTTGATGGTGGTTTTATATTTAAGCGAAATTGGAATTTATCAACGACGTCGACACTGTTGAATTGTGCTTTAACCTTTTCACCGCCACGCCATATCGGTATTCCTATGCCCTGTACGCCAAGCCCGAAAATCTTAATTAAATATCTACTAAAAAATACATAAAAGTAATGATTTAATAGGTTTATTTTGTATTTTTCTGCGACCTGTTTTTTGTCGAGTATAGCCGTCGTTGGCGCACAGGGCACGCTTGCTCATGTCGGCTATAGCCGACATTGGCGTTCAAAAGGTTAAAGCATATTGTGTTCTGTCTTTCATAGTCTTCAATGTATTATGTTTTATTTATTCGGATTACTTGTAAAAATATCTTTCGTAATCGTGGAATTGAGTACCTACATTCCGTAAGCGTTTTAAAATTTTATATAATCATGTTCATTTGCTTTGGATGCTTTACATAAGTTTAAATTGTCATTGTGTCTTCTATGCATTGAATTTGCATTTATCATTAAAAATCTGCTCAGTTACTTCTATTTTATTCATAAATAAAATAACATATTAGATTCCTAATTGTTTACATATGGTTAAATTAAATATTGTGGTTTACAATCTTAATGGCAATAATTGACTTAGTTATATGAGTGGTCAAAACTCACAACTGCAAAAGTGTTTCATTGAAAGTAATATTATTTCAGTATTAAGAATTACTAACCCATCATTTATATTTATTATTGTCATTTTAATGTAACTCGCATTTAATGAGCACAATAAAAGGTTTTCAGAATTTTTCAAACAGCATTTTATTGGTAATTAATAAAACGATTCCCACTATAGGAATGTGCAATACATGGAATAATTAAGGAAGGAGCGTTAATCACCACTGGGTCAAGGCGGATTGGTGATTTCAGACTTCTTCAAGGTTCATCCAGGTTTCTTCAAGATGTTTTCCTTTATCTTTATTATTACTATGTGTTGAATTTTCATCCAGCCAGTGTAGATCAGGCATAGGCTTTAAAACAAATGCATAGTTTGAAACTAAACTCCTTTTTATGGCTGACAGATTAAAATTCATGAAGTCCGAGATCTAGTTTTTTTAAGTTGAGGAAAAGTATTGTACTTAAATAACAAGACACTTCTATTGAAATGAATAGACGAAGTTTTGATAATAATGACGAATCACAAAAACAAATCGTTTTAACTTACGATACCTACCGGCTTCATGACTTATCCCTGTTATTGAAACTTGAACAAATCTTAATTTACTATATTGTTTTCCTTATTACCAATTTTTTACTTTAAGCAGGAAATTGGTGAATATTTTCATTCCTAGTTTATCTTTTTTTTTTCATCTTTGAAATAATATCCGTAAAATATTTGATTTACATTGATGTAAATAATAAGCGTGGAAATATCCTCGACAAGAAACTTTCGGTTCTTAATTGACTCATTTGACATATAAAGGTTTCTACATCAGATTTAGGTGCCTAACCTATGGAGAATACCTCTACCATAGTCGATAAACTGGAAGTCTATAATCTATAATAATATTATGGAGACAATTCTAAAACAATCATAATAGCCTAAGGCCTAAAACTAATTTTTAGAATTTACGTCCTTTAAACACGGAAATACTCTAATTTATCTAATAAATATGAACCCGTTCAGTCTTTGCACCTGTATAAATTACCCACCCAAAACAAAAATGTGAAAGACTGCCAAGTTCGATAATATGGGAATGCTTCGCCTATAAAAGAAGTGAGATCTGAATAAGTACCAAGTTCCATACACATACCTCAGTTAAAAATAGTTACTTTTTAATGATGTCACTTGGCAAGTTTTCATACACCTTGTTATAAACCTACTAAACGCAATGAATCAAGTATTTAATTTTCTATTAAAACTTGCCAAGTAACATCATTAAAAAGTAACTATTTTTAACTGAGGTATGTGTATGGAACTTGGTACTTATTCAGATCTCACTTCTTTTATAGGCGAAGCATTCCCATATTATCGAACTTGGCAGTCTTTCACATTTTTGTTTTGGGTGGGATTTCATTTATTTTTGTAAGGTTGTTTATTTTATTTTTTTCTTATGATGAAGTTAGTTAAATAAAGAAATGTCTCATTTATACTATCTTTTAGATTTTTTAATATGCACTATGTTTCTTACAAAGAAATGAACTAGATTAACTAAGCGGACTAGATTTACCAACTGACTGACATGACATGTTATCATATATTATGTTCGTGGATCAAAGTTAGGTACACATTCGTTATTTTCGAAAGTGATTCACACTTGGCCGTTTTCAGATTTTTACTTTACTTTGACTAAATACAAACCTTTGTACCATTCGAAGATATATTATATAAATATAGATAAATTTAGTTTGTTTTACTTCCTTAGGGGTATAAATTTACAGCGGGTATAAAACACCTTCATTATTTTGAAACCGACTCATACTTGGCCATTTTCAGATTTTTCCCTTTACCTTGACATAAAGATCTACCTCCATGCCAAATTTCAAGTCAATAGGACCATTGGAAGTGGTCTAGGTTTTTGATGAGTGAGTGAATCAGTCAGTGAGTGTATAGTAAAAATAGCGATTTTCTGACGTCAATATCTCAAGACCTACAATAGGTATATTAATGAAATTTTGTATTTGAGATAAATGAGGGGGTCTCAACAGATACTAGAAATTTGATATGCGTAAATAAAATAGATTTTGAGTTACAGGGGGGTCGAATTTGGCCCGAAATGGTTCGTGTAATATAACCCACGGCCGGTGTGTCGCTTTTTTTGCTCGAACTTGGCGGACACACTGCCGTGTGTCTAGATATAACTTAACATTCCTGGGGCCCGATTCTCCTAATTTTACTTAAGCGACATACGATTCACGTTCGACTCGATTCGACTGAGATCCAATCCCGACTCGATAACGATTGAAGCGTATGTGGCATTCAGGGCCCCGATTCTCCTAAGTTAAAAGCGAGTAGAAATCGCATCGCAATATGATCGTAATAGCAGTTTTAACCATATCGGGCATTCTGCTACTAATAAAAGACTAATCGAATTCGATTGACATTTGATTGGTGTGCGATTGGTCTGCTATTTTGATGATTTTGGTCTATACGGTAGTTTGCTTTGAAATAAACGTTTTTATCCTTTTCTGTCATTCAATAATGAATCATTTTGTCTGCAAATGATTTACGATTGCAAAATGATTGTACAGCAAACTACCGTATAGACCAAAATAACCAAAATAGCAGACCAATCGCACACCAATCAAATGTCAATCGAATACGATTGGTCTTTTATTAGTAGCAGAATGCCCGATATGGTTAAAACTGCTATTGCGATCATATTCCGATTCGATTTCTATTCGATTTTGACATTATTAACTTAGGAGCATCGGGCCCCTGATCAACAATACTATGGCGACAAATCCCCGAGCAGTTTTTAACTCATTGTGTTAAATTGGTGGATCTCGGCTTTGCTGGGATTTAAATATCTTTGGCGGTCGTTACTCCAAAATGTTGTGACAACCGGTCTTGCTAAGGGGGTATCGGGTTGCCCGGGTCGAGGAGGAGGAGAGAGTTGAGGAGGTCAGATAGGCAGTTGATCCTTGTAAAACACTGGTACTCAGCTGCATCTGATTAGACTGGAAGCCAACATAGTTAAAAAAGAAAAGGCTTGGTAAATGATGAGTCTTAGGTTTAACTCACTGCGAAAAGGCAGACTTGCTATAGTTCGGCCATTCAGAGAATGCGTTCCTGACACGTCGCGATTGAACTGACGACGTAATAACATTCATTGATTATTGATATAATAATGTTGTTTTAATGCTCCTCAATTGTTAAAACGGTAAACAACCAGCAAAAATATTTTTATCGTAACTGCAACGCCATTGCAAAGTTACGTCGTCAGTTCAATCGCGACGTGTCAGGAACGCATTCTCTGAATGGCCGAACTATAGTGGTTTTATTTTAAGATGGTGTGATTCCATCGCAGTCTTAATAACTTATCATAATATTTAAATACATACCTATTAACGCCGTAGTAATAACAATAACTATTTGTACGGATTTGTTTTTTACATGTTTTACCTTATCCAGTTGACAGTTACCAATATTGATAGACTGTAAAATATTCCCTATTTATAGCGCCCCTTATGTTAACGTAGACAAAAAATAGATACAAATTAAATGTCGAGGTCTTCAACAAATTCACCGATTATCTGTATTTAAATAAACATTAAAAATGAATAGCCTTGGCGTCTCTCCTCACAATAGATTGTGCACCTATCTGTAAACGCTTGAGTGATATCTCTATAAAGGCGGTCGCCGCGTGCTCAGCGACAGAAATACTTATAAAAAGCTAAACAGTAGTTTTAAAAAAGGTAAAAAGTGAGGTAAACAATCTGGGCGCGTTTTTTGTATAGTGAGGCTGACAATAATGTTTTGGGTGGGGTGGCACAAGTACAGCACGCGAGCGCCCGAACATCTGCAGCTAGCTATTACTGCACTACTTAATAGATTAGTTTTGTTACGTTTGTTAATTTAACTTGTGATTTTAATGATACGTTTTTGAAACTGTTTTGAGGAGCTGCATACTAATTTAGCATTTCTCAAAACATTACCTAACACATTTAGGCACCCTGGTATTTATAAATTCAGACCTACTTACACATGCTTGTAGAGAAACATTTAGGTTTAGAATTTTATTTAGGTACTATTACATACTTACCACGCTGTTATCAATTTATACCATCTTCATATAGCAAAGCAATAATAGTTTAGAGCATAACATGTTATGTAGGAATAGTAGTAATGAATTTGCCTGAATTTACTTACATTTCGTACCTATATTTTTAAAACCAGTTACCTAACACATGACTGCCAATGAAACGGAACAGTTGCCTAACTAATAACGGAAATTCCCAGAGAATTGTAGAAAACGGCTTCTGGTTGTGAATGAAATTTAAATAGTTTTTGGATTTGATCACAATCGCTTTGATCGTGGTCAGATTTACAATAGATTCGGTAGGGCGAATCGGGTGAAGGGAGGCAAATCTTGCAAAACGTCGGCTCGCCGCGCCACCGCTGACCGCCTGGCGAGATGTCAATCACACACATTTGAATAAGAACATTGTTCCGTTTACATATTCCGTTAGATATCGCGATAACAAGATTTCATTATTATAAAGTCAACGAACTGAAAATTACTTTTTGGAGGAAAAATAAGATTTCAAGTAAATTATTTCTGAATCAATCATCCGGAATAGCGACTAACGGTCATGCTTTTGTAATCAATATTGGTAAACCTATGTTGCGATATGTAAATGTACTAGGGTGCGTTTTTGAGGAAATAACGAAAGTTACATTTCAGTAGATATGTGACATTTGATAAGATCTTTAAATGCTTGGTCATGTGTTGTAAATAAGTGCCCAATGAGGTTTGACGCAATGTGGGAAAGCTTACCTACTAGTGGCTACAACGGTAGGTCTATTGAATTTATTCTAATATAATTCGATAAAGGATCAGTGGATACATAAAAATACTTGATTTATCAGAAAATTTTGCCAGCGCTGCCTGATAGGGCAAGCTTCCATTTTAGTAGAGATAAAGATTTTATGCAAGATTAATAATTAACTAAGCTAAGAAAGTATGTACTGAATTATTTCTTGAAGAATAGGTACTTAAATCTAGATGCTTGTGCAAAAAATAGCTGAAAGTTTAATTGGTGCCGTAATAAGATTTATAACGATAGCAATTAAAAGTTTAACTTTATAAATTATGATCGTCGAAGAACTCCCTCGCCGGGTAATATTTAGTGCGAGGCGCTGTTAGCGCTTGTCCCCGTCGCGTCGGTCGGGGTTGCAATTATGGCTTGTTTTTCATCGTGGCCCCCGAAGCACTTCGCTGCCTGAAAAAAGAAACCAATTTTGCACGCTCATTAATTATTTAAATCTCATTAAACAACCGCAAGTTTTCCCTCTTCTGTTTTGTAATTTTGCGACGCTATTCTCAATCTACGTTACCTAATTTAAGCCGTTGGACACCGAGGAAATTTCTTTATAATAAATCTTGAAAATTGCGAAATTGGTTTAAAATCTTAACTGTGTCCGAGCTTTGGTATCGGCAGCTACCTACTCAGAACATTTAGTTAGCTGAAGTTTTACGATTAAAAATCATGTACAAGGTTAGAAAAGAACGGGAAAACATAAAGTTATGTGTTGCTGATATGATATGCTCCAATTAATGTTTGGGGTGAAGGTATGTCTTTTGATTTCCATATTTTTATTTAAGAAATGCTAAGGACTAATAAGATGTAGATATAACGAAATAACGAGCTGAAAGGGACTGTCATATAAATCTATTTACAAGCTTCAAAGCTATTTAGTAAAACAGGAAATTATACAGCGTTGTTGTAGCTCCGTACCGAGTGTTTGTGTATTCGTGTCGGCGGTGGCTTCCTATTAGATAATAAAGTCTTGGCAGACTGTCTTGTCTCTGGAAAATATTTGAGAATTAGGAAATTAAACTGTGCGTTGGCACATGAAAGGTGCGGAAGCGCGGTGTCGGGCGGTCGGGCGGTTATTCGCTCAATTCGCAAGCCTGCTGGTGACGCGCGGCCACCATCCACAGTGTTCCTTAAACTGGATTAATTATGTTTTCAAACGTTTTTTTGTTATTCCCAATTTGTTTTACCAAGTCGGTACTGTCGACAAGGTAGCCATAGATGTCGTAGACTTATCGTTTTTACTAGTCTGTAGTAGTAATATACAAACAAACCATAATTTGGGATAAGTTATCGACTGGGATTGACAAAATTTTTCAGCACATAGCACCCATAGTAGAACATTATCTCTTTAATTTTTTGATAGGTAATGCCTATTGTAGGCCTTTGTCAGCCAAACATTTCTAGAGAAAACAATATTTAGCTAATCTTGAAAAAATCTTTGCTGATAACGCGTGAAAGGTAAACTCACTTACCCGTTGAAACATACAACATGAAATGTACCACTGTATCGCTCGGGTAATGCCACTAAACTATTTAGGTGTTTTTTTTTTAAATATATCTACCACGGCTGGTGTCATGTAGAACTTTATACTATTCCACGCATGTAAGGGTTAGTAGAAGCGTAAGCTCAACAGGTTACCCGACATGTGGGTCTATCCTCTCTCCAATTCGGCAATAGTCAAATATGTGTGTAGTCAACAGTGTGTATCATGCGTCCTTACGAGCCAAATAGCAAGTAGGTGTACCTCGTGCGATAAGCAGCTAGTTTGACGCTGGACCTAAAATCATTAAATGCATATAATCGTGTTTCTTTTCTTGTTGATCGAATGAGTGTCGAGGTGGGCGCCGGGCGGCCGGGAGAAGGGGGCGCGGGTGGAGATCACTCGCCCGTGCTTTAATTGCTTTTCACTTAGCAACCGCTCATGAACAGAGAATGTTCGCGAAAATGAAGAAAAAATCATTACATCAACATCTTTTAGAGATTGGCCAGATTTAGGACGTTCAGAAAGACAGCGACCTTCTTATATAACGCTTTCCTCTTTCTTGTTTTTCCAGCGCGCCTCATTTCCGGAAGGGGGTCGGCGTGGCGGGCGCGGGTGGCGAGGGGCCTAAGTAATTTCGCTTAAGAACTCTAAACGTAATTAGTGTAGGGCGTGCAAAGGGAAGGGCTTGAAACTTGGAGAGGGTTGCGTCCCGCGCCGCCGCCTCCGCGCGCCGCCTGAATATTTGATCGCGCTCGTCTCGCGATAATATTTGCCGGAGGAGCTTTTCCGTAAACACGGCCACATTTCCCCACCTAGGTACTTATACTTTCCTTCATTCCGCTTTCAAAGCTGTCGCGCGCTTTTAATTGGAGCCGGTGTTATTTATAAGTAGACTTGTGATAGAATTAAAATCGTTCGCTACGTCGCTCTCGAATACTTATACACAGAAAATGTTTTAATATTAAGTTTTTGACGAGTTATTTTTCCTTTCAAGAAAATCCTCTTTATATAGCACTTCAAACAAATTTACAGCCTCTTAGGAAGCTCACATAACTGATAGGTATTCAGTGAGTTTACATTACACGTTTTAATTGTATTGATTGGGCCATTGATTCTCGGTAAAACGCTTAGGTACCTATTCAAAATCATTTAATACGACGTTCTATTCGTCTGTGTGATTCTCGAAAAGGTCTTACTGTATTATGGACACTTTGATATAATATCTTCACGTTTTACGTTAGGAAACAAAGAGTACGTTTTACAACATTGCTTTACGATACCACCAAATTGAGAACTGCAACTATGTAAAGTAAATAAAAAAGTGCTTGTTAACTTGTTGTAAGTTTTATTGCACAGTTTTAATATTTAATTTTAAGTTAACAAGACGCAGCATGTAGCCACAATTTTTATTTTGTAATATTGCTTTAAAATTGTTGAATTCAATTAAAAACACTGGAAATTGCTGTCAATTTGTGTGGCTTTCTGAACTTTTTTTGAACAAATAATTGTTGCTATGTAAGCCTTGTCCTGGCCTTTACAAGAGGTACGTACCAATGATTATCATGAGATAGAATTACAGAATTGAGAATTCATTTGAAAGCGTAAAGCAAAAGCAATAATTTACAAATTCAAAGGGCCTATGAAACAAGAGAGGGAATTAGAATTTGTAATTAGTACAAAGCGAGCAGCCGTGCCGACGCGGCTACTCCTACAACATTTGATTAGCAATTATGGTAATTTGACTTAGAGCAGGGTAAGATTTCTCCTAATTTGTTAGTTAAATTATTATCACGACTGTTAGGACATGAAAATTTTCCTCCAATTTGAATACCATTAATTCTTTTAATAACCATCTACAACGATACAAGTAAGTGCCTAGCTAGATGATACACGGTAATTAGACACCATGCTATTCTACAATTAATTAAAAAAGTTTTTTTTTTTATATTAATCATTCAATCGTGAAGTTTAATCTATCGTGAGAGAATAATAAAAAGTCGCGACAGTGCCGGCATGCGGCAGGGTGACTACAAAGTATCCGAGGGCCACAGTTTTAACAGCGCTCCCGCGCTCCGCGGTGCAATTTAATTATCAGCGCGGGGCCCGCTTTACCCTTTTGTATCTTAACCCCCGGATGAAAAAAATACTCACCCATAAAATAGAGGACGGGTACGAAAAAGGAGCGTATGCAAATTCAGGATAAAATATAGTCCGTAAATGCCACCGTTTCTAAAAGAATATTAGAGACGTTTTTCAGTGGGTGGCTGGGGTGCTACTTTATACTTTGTCTCCTCGCGCTAAGTACTGCACGGCCGTGTCCGCGCTACGGAATCCGCCTTAATTTGCGACTGTTGTTCACTTATAAATCAACCTGTACCTCTCTGCTGTACACGTGCATTGTTTATCATTTTATGGATATCTTTTTCAATGTGGTATCGTAGCCTTTATGTTGCAGGTTTGGTGATTTGTAAAGAGTTTGTATTTTCTGACATTAATGTTTCTGAAGCCAGATTTTTTGCATTGTGTTTATGATGGTAGGTGAGTTGGTCATTAAAGATAACATATAGGCACAACAACTGGTATTAAAAACTTCACGAATTGAGTTAAACTTACCCCGATATATTAATGTTTTGAAAAAAAAAAAGATTGGTGTCATTCACCACCCCGTAAGTAAATTATGGAGTAGGTATAGTTTGTGATATAGTCAGAGTATTTCAGTTATGTATGAGATAGTTTCCAATTATGGAATTCAATTAAGTCAATTTTGAAAATTGATAATTACTTATCCAGCTTTGAGTAAATGCAATGAACAAATATTTAGGCCGCAGGTACTTACTAGTGAAAGTGCCCATACATAGTGATACTTTAGTGGGGATTAATTGAGTAGGGTGGCACTTGGCAGCAATCAGTATGTATGTGGTGTGTTCGAAATTTTTATTCGGGACGTAATGAGGGGTCACCTGAAGAGGAATGAGTTAATAGGCGTTTTAATTATTGAGGACGCGGCCGCCCCGCGGAGCGCCCGCCGACCGCTCCAAGAAAGAGACAACATCAAATATTTAGCGCGTAATGCCGGTCGCTCTCTCGCTTGTAATTAAAGCGTTCTTTCCTTTTTTCAGCGGCCTGATACAATATTCAGCATGAGAAAGAAGCGCTCCGGTGGCGGGGTGGCGCCTCCATTGTATTCGCTAAGGAAGATAAATTAAAAAATATAATTACAAGGCGGCCGCCATAATTCTCGGCAGGCGGGTTGTGGGGTGGCGGGAGGCGCGCGGGAGGGGGATAGTGGAGGAGCGGGCGCTCCCGGAGGAGGCTTCTTAAATATTTGGGGATAGCGCGTACCTACGCATTACGTAAATTAATGACACGGATTCGAGGAAGGATGGCGCCCACCCGCGCCCGCTCCCGCTGCCGCCGTCACCGCTGTTTGTTTTGTTTTAATGTGCGTTGTTAACGACGTTATTAAGCGCGAATTATAATACGAGAGCTGTCCGAGAAGCCGCGCCCGCTCGCCGCTCGCCCGCCCAGATTGATTGGACTAATGACTTGCTTTTATTCTTATAATTGCACAAATTCGACTTCACGGTGCTTCGTTGATTTCTCCAATTTCTAACTTTGATGAAATATCATAGTCATTCATTTGCGGAAATAGGCTGTTATGAAAAGAATATTCCGATGTTTTATGTCTCGTAATTTATAAAACTTAAGTTGATCAACTTCCGTTCTCATTATATTTAATAAGCCGAGGTAAAAAATTAGATATAAATACTTATACTTTACAGAGTTCTTATACCTATGATTTGCGTATTGCTTTTCAATTGTGTAATTAAAATGACTCCATAGTTGTAGTGAATTTAAAGCAGAAGTAGGAAGTGTGTGCATTGTTGTCAGTAAACAGTTCGGCGTGTGTGGGTCGCGGCGCGCATGCCCACACATCGACTCAACAAGTGTCTCCATGTGCAGAGAGCTCACACGACCCGCCGGCTCGACACCGCTGTCCACCCGTGTTACTTGCCGCACTAATGCCTCATGTCGGGGAAATACTTCAACGACCCATTACATCTATTTCTGTTGACATAAGCTTTTTCTCTGTCCCTGAAAATAATTTCAATCGCTACGACTTACGACTTCATAATGATTATTATTCCTCGCCGAGACATTAACCGTAAATAAACATGTATTGTGTTTGGAAAGTAATAATATTTCCATATGTGTCACGTATTCAATATTTCAAAATGAGGAAATATGTTTTGTTAATCATTATAAAAGATGATTTCCAACACAAAACTTGGTGTTTTCCTCTACTTACTACTTAACCTCGATCACTTTACTGCTGGAGTATTTGCGATATTAAAATAAGCCATTTTTATATCGATCTAGAATTTAATATTTTTACGTCATCTAAAGGAAGAAATTAAGATATCATTTATATTCCATTGCGTAAATTATATTGAATAATTAAAATGAGACGCAAAACCGTCGCCGGCACTGACTGTAAGAAGATATTAATATTGTATCTATTACATTCCGTTCTGTTTTATCCCGACGCACCCCCAATACTATTTTGCATAAAGAAAAAGATAACGAACGATTGGAGATAATCATACTCAGTATACGTACGTTCTGAATTAGCATATTGATTTGATCGATCTTGTAGTTGTAAAGGGTTCAGTCATTTTAATTCCCGTACTTTTGGTGTTAACCGTTCATGGATGTGTGAAGCAGCCACAGTGGTAACAATTTCCATGCAACAATGATAAAGTTTATGTTCATACAGTATCCCCATGCTACCTGAAAAAGTACTCCCTAATACCCGTACTTCCTAGCATGACATATACACAGTGTCGACAGTAGTTGCTAGCGTGTCTATAAGAACCACCAATACAATATTACACTCGTGTCTATAAGTATTCGACGACCGCCTTAGTTCGGAGGACCCTCAAAAGAAAACTTATTAATTTTCGTCATTATGAATTCCGCGAACGAAACTCGAACGTCTAATTTCAACCCTAACTTATCAAGACGCGAATAAAAAAGTTCACCCCCCGGCGCACCCCACGCTCACCCCCTTGTTTAAAACGCCGGCGAAAAAAGAAGCACATAAAAATGCATGAGGCCTTCCTCGTTATAAGGAAAGGGTAGCGTCCCCCTTTCCCCCACAGGGAGGTAGCTGTAAAAATCGTCTCTAATTTAAAGGAGATCATTCAAGTCTCGAACATTTTGTACCCAAAATTGAAAGTGCCGGCCAGAAGGAAAAAATAGTAGATTCTTGTAGAGGATAATGTCCTGAAGATTTTTTACTATTACAAGAATTGTCTACAATTAACCCCTAGGCTGCTATTTGACTTTGAAAATCCAAAAAATCTCACAATGTTTTGAGCATTACATTACGGCCCCAAACTGAAGAAGGCAGCCGCTGCCTTCAAACGACTCCTGCCCGACCTGGGAAGTCATCAAATGACCCCTGTGGGAAAGTCAGACTCGTACTGACTAAAACCCATCATGGGGAAACCAGGGCCGCGGTAATTCTTTCGAACAATCCCGCAGCCTCAATAGGCCTTGTCCCCGCAAAAATGTCGTACGATTCTTGTCGAGGATGCCCTGAAGATTTTTTACTATGATAAGGAACGTCTTTGGTTAACCCTCAGACTGCTATTTGAGTTTATCGTGAATAAAAATCTATACTTGAATGTTACAGCAAATAACGTCCAAAGTATTTTTTTAACTAATTGAACGTCTACCATATATCTCCCCCCCCCCCCCTCCTGCTACACCGAGGAGACTTACTGATTTAAACCCATCATGTTCCTTTTCATTGTACCGGGGCCGCGGTAACTCTTTCGCTCAATCTCGCAGCCCCGGCAGGTTCTGACCCTGGTGGGCCCCACTGGGGTTTGCTGACTGTCTGAGGAGGGCTTGGGTCAACGCTCGCCGCCGACACGGGCCTGTAGTCTCCAAGGCGGCGAAGGGACGATGAGCCTCTCTAAACTCACCGCCTACAGACCGACGTCTACGGTGGCGGAAGTCTTCTCGACACCCGACGCGCGTGGTGTCTTCCACGTCCACCTCAGCGGCTGGGATGAGAGGCGCGAACTCTCAGTTATTCCACCGCCTTCTCTGGCATGCTTGGCAGAAGGAGACGAAGGCATCCCATCCCCCCTCGCCCTTATAGAATTTCGAGTGGCTCATCGTTCCTCCGTCTCTCTCTTGGAGACAAGAGAGTGTCAGCAAACCCCAGGTGACCAAAACCTGCCGGGGCTGCGGGATTATTCGAAAGAGTTACTAGACGTTTGATTAGTTAAAAAATACTGTGGACGTTATTTGCCGCAACATTCAAGTATAGATTTTTATTCACGATAAACTCAAATAGCAGTCTGAGAGTTAACCGAAGACGTTCCTTACAATATAAAAAATCTTCAGGGCATCCTCGACAAGAATAGTACGATATTTTTGCGGGGACAAGGCCTATCGGGGCTGCGGGATTCTTCGAAAGGATTATCGCTGCCCTGGTTTCCCCATTATTGTAATTGTAAAAAATTCTTATTTTACGTAGTACGTAGTCCAAACTATATTTGTACGTCTCACCATAGACAGAACATAGCGCACTATTTTATTTAATTTTAAGATCTACACTTTATGTATACCTATGTTTTACAAATAATAAATACTTTGACTTTGACTTTGACTTTAAGAGTCTGACTTTCTCATGGCGAGAGGGGGGTTATTTGATGACTTCCCAGGTCAAATAGGAGTCGTTTGAAGGCAACGGCCGGCTTCTCCAGTTTGGGGCCGTAATGTAATACTCCAAACATTGTGGGATTTTTTGGTATTTTCAAAGTCAAATAGCAGCCTGGGGTTTAATTGTAGACAATTCTTGTAGTAGTAAAAAATCTTCAGGGCATTATTCTCTACAAGAATCTACTATTTTTTTCTTCTGGCCGGCACTTTCAGTTTTGGGTACGAAATGAATGTTCTCCTTTGGGAAGTTTCGCGTGGCGCGAGGCAACGTTGATGTCTTGATAAATGTAAAGGAATTCCACTAATTTCACGTCTTCAGCAGTGGCAACTTTTAATTGGGAGCACATAAATCTGTTGGCACGAGTAATGGGTCGCGCATTAATATCATCTCGCGACAAAAAGCCGCTCGGCGCAGGTACATTTAGATAATCATCGCTCATTGTTTCCGGCATCTCGCGACTCGAGATACCGCCTGCTCGCCAGCGGCAACTGACATGCACGATTAATGCGATTATCTTATCACACCTCTGAATGAACACCTTAACTTGGAAGTTAATGCGTCCTTTACGCTTTCAGCTTTCACTGAGTCACCAAACAGTTCAACAAACCGTGTGGAGAATTCAAAAATGCTACATGAATATCGTCTAAGAGCATTTCAGATCATATAAGCGACAAATCATCATTAAAATGACAAAAAACTAAACAATCTACTGTATAATTATTAGATTTCGATCGACAGTTGTCGAACAAACTTCTTGACTTGATGTCCTTGTCATAGTTGTTACATCTTTCAGAACTATAGTCTAACGCGTTTAGTTGACAAATGCACACGTTGCAATTATTTAGTTACATGTTACAATTATTTTTTTAAATCATTTGTTAATATATGTACTTCCAGAAGATTAATTATGCCAATCAAAGAATAACGTGTTTAAGATTTGGAAGTAACTAATTATTTTCAAAAAATAGGTGGTTTTAACATATGAACAACGTATGTAAAAAAGTTAACTTTTTATTTGACTTTGTTATCGCGCTACGCGTAACCTACGCGCTACGAAAGTGCTACGTGCTACGAAGACTACGCATGTCTTAATGTTTACACATGTAGGCAGGTATTTTCTTTGTTAACCATTTTAGTAGTTTAATTTAGCGAAGTTGTTGAAACATTTTTTTATTTCAATAATTTCATATTCACGATAGAGAAACGAATTCATTACTTATTTGGTCTATGAAATATGTCAGGGAACAAAAGAATATTTTTCTTAGACAAAACTTTTCACTCGAAGTAATTAAAACAGAAGCCAAGTTGGTTTTGAGTGAACAATTATGAAATACGCGTGGTGAGTATCGCGTTTTCTTCTTCCTCATTAAATCGGGACAAAGCCAGCGCTGGCAAACTTCGACGGGTGTAATGTTATTCATTTGGGAAAGTCAAAGGTTGTATTTACAAAAAAAAATAAGTCGCCGGAGAGCGGACGGTGGCATTTTTTCCATTCGGCGCGTTCCATTAGCGTGCCTTTGTTTGGCGGGAGCGCGCAAATTAATTTAGCTCTCCCGCCATTTCCTCGCGCCGCCACCCGCGCGCCGCCCGCACCCCCTGCCGCGCCCTTTTTTGTCTACGCCTTGCTCTACGTATCGTTTTCTTCTTTATGGCTCATTAGGCAGCATTGTCGCCATTGTTTTTTTTCGCCTAACCCACAAGATCTAATTATTATGATCAGCAAATCTCGTACATTAATATTATTGCGTTAGGTTGGCTGTAGTGAAATGAAATTAACTAGCTTACGTAGACATACATGCCTTTGCTCATAATACATGAAATTGTATAAAAATATTTTTCATAAACCATCATTTTAAAATATTTATTTATATGAGGAATGGTAATAAACAAAGCATTAAAAGCTGTGAAAAATAAACAAAATTAGTATAAAATGAATTGCCTAATTGAGTACAATAGACAATTGTCACCGGTACTTACCTATAGCCATTGAAATGAATGGGTTGAAAAGTATTAGGGTGCGCTCAACTTCGTTTAAACTAATATTCGACCGAGAGTAGATGTTACTCGTTTAGTTGTTTCTTAGACAATTTTTTCATCAAGTATTGATCAGCTTTACGCGTATCTTGAGATCAATTAGCCACTCTATTAAAGACTGATTAAGATAAGAGTAACAGAAATGTTCTACTTATATGCTGCAACCATAAATAAGGGGCAAACACATACATAAAAGTTGGATTTTTTATTAATTTTTGTAAAAAATAATCAAGTGTATGGATTAATTACAAATTCTCAATTCAACTTGAAACTCTTATGATAACGTATCGAATTGATCAGTTGATTGATGCTATCTATCTTAAAGTCTCAAGAAATGTGGAGGTAGGTGAAACCGACAAACTTCAAACGTCAAAAGTTAATCAAAAATCAACTCACCAACTGGTATCAGCAATAAATACCTGCGCGGGCGCTTGTGGGACGCGTGCTCTGGGCCACAAAAAGCCGCCAACTGACTGTCGGCCGTGACCCACAGTTTTTTAAAACGCGCGTGCCCTCGGCGCCCGGCTAAACAACCCTTGCGTATTCATAAACCCGCTCGTCATACGTCGGGGAAAGTCTCCACACAAAGAATGACTGCATCATTTTATCACATATTAAATGCTTCGTATTTTAGAAGATTTTTTCGTATTGTCGTTTGGTATTTGAATTGTCTTATAATTGGAAGAGTTAATGCTATGTCGTCCGCAATTTGGAGCTATTGTCCAGAATATGCACGAATAGACGATATTAAAATTCTGCTTATTATAAAAGTCTGAAAAGGCCCACCAAATAGTAGTCGTTCCAAGCGAAGCTCTTTGTTCTACGTTAATTAAATTCTCACTGCCTCTACAGCAGAAAATGTGCGTCATTAGAAAAAAAGAATTTTATCTCTCGCTTTAAGTTGGCGGACTGAAAATTTATAATTAATTACTTAGCAGACACATTTTAAATTCTTAATTAAGCAATCCGTACTTTCTCCCGCCTATAAATTAGATCGAGCCGTTTCCATAGAGACTACTCATCCTTTAAAGCGGGTCGGGGGGAGGGAGGGGGGCTTTACAAAAAATATAACTTAGGGTGAGTAAAAAACCGTGGGGTGACTCAGCCGGCCGCTGCACCCCACGACGAGAAATCTACGATCAATATTAACTCTTTTTTTCAACGGGGAAACGCTGAATTTTTAAGTCGTTTTAAGTCGCGACGCAACGTTGAGGAAATTATGCTCGCGCAGAATGTTTAGCCACGCTTCACGCGATCACGAAGAGAAACTAATAATATTTGCAGTTCGCGATCGTCTATAAATCACTCGGCCCTCACACACCGCGTGGTTTGCCTCGTGTGCATTTGTCAAGGTCGTACCACATATGTTTTTGACATCTATGACTCTCCATTGTTGTTTTTTAACAAAATCGTTGAGATGCAATTTAATTTAACTCTGCTTTGTAGCTACATGGTTTTACAAAGTTTTATCGTTGCTGAGAGGCTAAACAAGATTCATATACAGAACTCCTTATTTGGAGCACTACAAATATGGGTCTTACAGGTGCTATAAGCTCAACCTACTTGCATCTACGTTGGTATAATCCAAGAAGTGCATTATGTGTGATATTTAGTGTTGTAGTTTAAGCCATAATGAGTATAATAGATTCAGACTATAAACGAATTTACTTGTGACACATCGCTAATCGTTTTGATGTTATTTTACTTGTGGCTTTTAATTAATAAGCCAGTTATAGGTATATGTATAAAGCAATTATAAGATTTTAGTTTGAGAGCGATAATTATAATAATGTAGCAATACTGTATACGTCTTAAGACGACACTCAAAAATAAAGAATCACGCCATTGCAAATTGTATCGTTATGTTCTGTGGCTACTATATCTGCCACATCTTATGTATTTTTTCTTAAAGATCATATCTGTTATTATTTATGTTTAATAATTGACTTAATTAATAACTTTTTATCAATTTGATAATTAATTACTTAAAATAATCTAAAAAATATTAAATCATCTGATAATAATATAGAGTTATTAGGTACTGTCTTGTCACCAAAATTCAAGCTTGATAAATCGAGTTGGTTTTTCCATTATTCTACAAGGTGGATCCAGATTTTTTATTCATTTGGAATACAAAAAAACATAACATGCATGCATGCATAATTAGTAAGAGTGCATTAATAAAAAAGCTGTGTTAAGCCCGGTGTGTGCGCGCACCCATAAAAAAACGTTCATTAAAAAAAAGCTATTTATGACAGCGGCCATTATCATCCAATAAATCAGCTGGCCGCTCTTCTGTTTTTCGATAATGATTCTATTATTATGGAAAAGCGTTATGTAACTGTAACTTTTTTCCTAGTGGTTATTAGTGTGGAGACGGCACCTTTTCAGAGGTGGTGTGAAATCTGAAGTAGTAAGTAAGTAGTTTTTTAAATTACCAACTCCTTACGCTTTAAAGCGTTCAGCTCGAGTACATTTTGTGCCATGCTTTAATTATTAAATAAAAAGAGTAATGATTTGTTTTCCATCTTCAATGTTTACTCACCAGACAAATAGCAAGACTTTTACAAAGATATTTGGTTTCTAGAAATATTCGCATATATTTTTGTTTAACTGATTTCTACCAAAGACTTGAAAGTTAAGGTCTTGCAAATAAATAATTAAAAATATTAACTTACAATAAATACTAAACATAAACACACAGAAGGCATACCAACGGTATTGCGAAGAGCAAAATCCGCCACAAAACAAAAAAAATAATTATTAAAAATAATCAACTCTTTCTCGGTAAAAGTGGTGTGATAAAGAAGCTCACTCCACGGGCGCGAGCGGTCGTAAGTTTTTATGCGTGTCGGACGGCTCGGCAGGCGCCCACTGTACGGGTTACAAATTGTGGGGTGAAAGGGGTAGTTTTTTTTCTAATCGACTTTCCTAACAGTAATAAACGATATTTATCTTTGTTAATTATGGTTCGCTCCGCGTTTTGGTAGCTCTGTGCGTGTTTTCGCCGTCAAATGTTTGTGTTATTATCGAATTACCTATGTTTGTCGTTAATGCTGCATTTGTTCGTATTATAGCCGCGGGCTTGTCTTAATAATCTTCCAAATGAGGGGTTTTAACGTTATTTTAAGAGTTCTCTTGTAAAATGATAATATGTGGAAAGGAACAATTCTTTTTCTTCATACCGTAATTCAGAATCAAGTGAGTCATATGTAAAACATATTGTTCAATTTGTAAGTTCAGAGTTAGTACAGGTTGTTCATTAGTAGGTAATGTAAAATACTGCGTGTAAAGAAAAAGGTAATGTGATTTCCGTAATAAAACATTTGCTGCAATATTGGTGTTGTTTATCTAGGTACTTGCGCCGTTAGGCTTATTATCATTGAATGTAAATTCAGAAAAATAAGGACTACCAATTTTAAACAGAATATTAATTTTATTTGTTAATATACGACAGACTCGAGCGTAGATTTACGTTACATCGTTCTCGATTATTAACCCTCATTATTACTACCCTATATAAATTAAGGTTGGATTAAAAAAATGAAAGAAAAAAAGTAATTTAAAAAAGCTAAATGTGCACTTTCAAATTTTAAAATGAGAAACGAGGGCAGTGATCCCGCGGGGCGCATGCGTAATATCAACCCTTTTTTACCCTTTCGCTTCCCTGAGCTTTTTTTTGTAAGCGTTTTTGTAAAGGGTTGTATGGGGTAGGTACCTGCCACGCGACTCAGCGGTAGGGTTGAGTTTTTTTACAATGGACCGTCACGCTGTTTTTACTGATGCAGTTTTTTCTCTATGAAGCCCTCGTGGAGAACAATAGAAAGTGCATTGACCTTTAACAAGAGATCAGCTGACGCATAATGGTGCACTTGCGAACACATGTGCTATTGATTTTTACTGTCGTTCAAGGTCGCACTATTTCATTCATGAAGCCACGACGCACTTTAGTTGCACTCATACATTATTGATTCAAGGACTGCAGAATCAATGGGTAATTGGTTAGATTATTGTTAATCGGTAGGTATATTTTATAATGATATATACCGTAGATACCTTATACTGAGTTTTCTTGGAATATTATCGTACTTTTTAGGATGGCACTCGTAATGATCGATTCAATAATTACGGTACTACAATACACTGTTCATCTTGAATGATCGACGGTTCCAAAGATATTTTCTTATGACAAGCACGTGAACATATATAAGCATATAGCATACTAAATGATAATTATTTAGTTTTTAAAATTACTTAGTATATAACAGGTTAGTACACTTCTCTCATTCCACCAGTTTTACATACAAGACACAAAGCTAAGCTACCATATAGATAGATCATCGTGATACTATTACTACAACATTGACTACTAAATACTTGTAGAAAACTGACGCTTGAGCTTTGTATCTGATTAAACCTTCCGGCAACACGATACATTGTATTCTTGCGCCTAACCCTTACTTAGATATAATAAAACATTATATGGTCGGTCTGGCTAGACAAACGCGGCGCAGGTGGTTGGACAGTCTTAAAACAACTGCGAATCGGTTCTATCTAGTTTAGAGTAAATTGGGTAGGTTTTACGTGCTACATAATCTAGGACATATGTGCCTATATGTTCTAAATGTACCTATATATGTTTACGTAAAATAATAAAGAACATTAAACATTCGCTTTTTAACGCTAGTGAGTACCTACTTACCTACCTGTTTTAAGATTGATGGAACATTTTTTTAAGGACTCTGTCTTATCTCATAAAATTAGGATAATAATATTGAGTCAGACATGGAAGGATTATGTCATATTTTTATAGCTATTGATTTTATGATTTACCCTGAAATAGTGAAAGAGTTACAGAAAAAAATATCTAGTAGTGTTTAGACAGAAAATAAAATATTATTTGCAATATATAATTCCCAATAATAATTCCTAAACTCATAGAATTTACTCTAGTGAGTGTTGGTAAAAAATATTGTACTCCAAAAATGATTTAGCAAAACATAACGTTATTCTTTTCAACTGCACCCTTTATGACAATACAGCAGTACTAAGCGGGCGGATGGTGTCATCTTTCGCAGCCGTACATTTTTGTGCAAAAATTGTAAAAAGCTGTGCACCGGTACTTAACCCACCAACACTGTAACCCACATTGATCAAGGTGTTAAGGGTTATCAAGTTGCAGCCCGTTACGCGTTCTGTTTATCACGCTTTTGTTAAAAACTCTTTTTAATAATATAAAAAAACTTTGCCCTTCTACGCTAGCTGTCGCTCGTTTTTGCCGATATGAACTTGCTGGCGCTGAGTTGGCTTTGATTGAGACGTGGCATGGCAGTTCATTATTATGAAGTTTGGGTATATACTCGAAGTATGATTATTATGGTAGAATATTTGATTCTGCAGCATTTATTCAAGTAGCAGTCAAATAATAACTTAAGTGATAGGTATGCTCTTCTCAAGTATAAAGTACTTACTTCTGTGATATATATAGATCAATCGTTGCTTTATGTTTCCTTAATTTTCACGTGTGTATTTGATTTTACATTGTATAAATGCTATTACTGATATATTATGTAGGTACATCACTTCTCACATACATATACTGAATTATAATACTAAAGAAGCTGTACAAAGAAATTCGTAAAATTTTACAATTTGGTTTTAACATTGTTAATATCAAAATAAATAAATTGTAAAAACTATAATTGAATATTATAGGTACATATATGTATAGACAGATACATAGTTTGCGCACTAACTATAGATAGCTGAGATGTCCAGAAGGAATTCGAATCATGTAGGAATTAGGGCGTAAATAACAAGGTATCTAGATGCTCGTAATTAGGCTAAAACAGCCCGCCTCCTCTACTTTATCCCACTTAGCAATAATAAACAGCTGGTACAACCTATGTTTACCTATCACTTTCAGGTAGGCAGAATATTTTTTTCATATAATTAGTTATCTAAAGTGATTAACTCTGCTCAAAGGGTCTTTGTAAAGAAACAGGCATACAGCAGCACACCGCATTCGCGATTCTAAATTTAGTGGCAGCTGTCGTGCCGCCCCCGTTTTACCTACACCTTACTTTTTACTAAGAAAATGGAAAAAAACTTTGGGATCTTTCCTTCGCAAGTTGAGAGTGAGCCGGCCGAGATCTGATTTCGCAAAGATAGAGTTTCATCAGTAGACAAGGCGTCTTTAAGAGTTCTTTTTAATTATTTCTAGCTTTGGCCGAAAGCGGGTCACGGCTCGGGTGACACGTTTATTATTCAAACAAAATCTTTTATTGAAAACGTAAGAACCACCCAAGAGCATACTGAAGCGTTTATACAATTTCCGGAATTAATTAGATCTTTGTTGATTAGATTCTTTTTAATGTGATTGTTTTAATTAAAACCATTATAATTAGTTGAGTTATGTAAATCGAGTGTACCTATGTTATAATAAATGCTTTTCACTAAATGCTTGTTATGTAGATATAACACAGAAAAATATGAATGCCTAACGAATAGGTGTCTGATAAACAACATAGATAAAACTTATGGTATATTTTTGTAACTTAGTTTAAAAAGTAGTAAAGAGTATAATTGTCTCTAGAAACCCATTTCAGAGTCTAATAGCGTACTAAGCAAAAATCCCTACTTTCGTCACCACAAAATGCGGCTCTCGGCTGCTTAGATCATCAGCTTAGCACCCTTTCTGAATACATTTCTACAAGAGTACAAGACACGTACATTGTGATGTTTGTCGCAAGTGTGCATGTGACGTGCCGATGGACCTTTGTCTCTATTATCAAAACATGGAATAAAGGACATTACAAACAGATTAAATGCAAACAAACCCAACGGCTACTGTGCGGTAACACAAACAACTAATGCTAAGCGCACGAAAACAAACTCTTTTGTGTGGCTTCTTTCGGAACGTACCCTGTATACGATTTCAGTGACAATTAGGTACTGTGGACGACTAAAATGCCGCTCCGAGGTGCGCCACTGATACTCGGAGGATTAAAGGATTACGTCTTCGTTGTAAACAAGTTCGCGTGTATTCTCTACTCCTTTCTTAGTGTGCTAATCGGTCTGTGTTGCCGCAATGTTCACGGAATTTCGGCGTTTTTAACAAAGTGTGTGTTTACATTTCTTTGTAGTAAGTTAAGCAATCTATGGATTACTTTATTTGGACGGAGAGAAAGTATATTGATCAGATGGACCTACGCTACAACAACTAAATTGGGGTTCACATAATAGGTACTCCGTACTGTGATTTTAAGAGCAATCCCATGGTAACGAATACAAAAGATAAGGGTTTAATAAAAATAAAATAAAAATGACTTGCAAAAGTCATAACTCATAACCACGGCGCGAGACGCTCCGGTCTCTATTTGAATGAGGATCACGTGAATCGCGACAAGTTCCATACATACGGGTTATTAATGACATTGTACAGATACGTCCTTTTGTTGTCAATTAAATACATCAAAAATGTTAAAGGAAGCTATAATTGCGTTGAATAGGAATTTTCAAAAAGGGGACATTTAGCGTAAAAATCAATAATCAAACGTCGTAGCGACAATGGCTGGCGGTTGCCCGGCTGACTATGAAAATAAATGCTGCTGCGTGACGAGGCGCGGGTGGAAGTTTTTTTAAGGTAACTTCAAACTCGAGTGGCGGGTCGAAACCGTGTCATCATCCACACTTGAACTGCCAATGGAATAAATACTCCAATTATGTTAGACGAAATTATTTTATCGTTTATAATCCAAATGTAGATTCCCTTTCTGTTCTATGTGTAGGTACAAACTATGTCGCACATAAGGGGCATTAAAGTCAAATGCCAATATGGTGTAATTCATTTGTTGTATTTAAGGATATTTATTTATCTATTTAAAATACTTTTTGCACATTGTACAACGGCGGACTTAACGCCTTAGGCGTTCTCTGCCAGTCTACCTTAGGGTGGTGGTGAAATAGAAGTGGTAGGTGCAACACAATTTGAGCATCAGTGAGATATTATATTTTACAATATTATATTTTATTATAATTTAAGGATAAATCCTAGCAATCATTAAAATTCTTATATCTACATGATCTTGACCAATTGTTACCAGACACAACTTGGAAATCGATTGAGCGTAAAATTCATACACTCATGTCTCAAGCACAACTCACCTACAAGGTTCTACATTCAACTATATTCAAAAAGGGTAAACAGAGCGCAATAATTTATTGTCATCTATGCAAAAAACTACTAGAATGTATCGCACACGTGCACAGATTCATCTCACAATGCGTGTCCAATGCATTCTCATATATTTGCTTAGCTCCACACGATTTCTTCTATTCATACTCAAATAGTCTTTGTGACATTCATAGAAAACGTTCTCAATAAAAATTGTTGTATCACATCCAATACTTTCACTTACAAAGGTAAAGAAAATATCTTAAAGAAAAT
Organism: Helicoverpa zea; assembly: GCF_022581195.2. Classification (NCBI taxonomy): domain Eukaryota; kingdom Metazoa; phylum Arthropoda; class Insecta; order Lepidoptera; family Noctuidae; genus Helicoverpa; species Helicoverpa zea. The sequence continues at coordinate 5,556,704 of NC_061459.1, read as the reverse complement.
ATCTTAAAGAAAATATCTTAAAGAAAACACCAGTGTGTAACCAGGTCAGTTATGTATAGAAACATTATATTTAGTCATAAAATGTTTGGTTACTTTACTGTCAGTAAGTACTTATTGTTTTAACTGTAATGAGTTTCTGCCATCAAATTAAAAATTATTCAACTGTTTCTTTTTAAACTTTTTGCGTTACTCGTTCTTTTGGGTAGAAATATGTATGTCGCTTTATGTCGATACAACAGCGTTAAATTTTAGCGTCGGAATGTGAACAAAAACCATTTTGTTGGTTTCATCATTATTAGTCCATCCTTCCTGATGTCTTCCGGTATTAATGCCATTTGGCTGAAAGACGCCTATGATATTATTTAAAAACATGGACTATTTTAGTCGGTATACCTAACATTATAGTTTAAGGCCGTCAGTGGCAATTACAAAATTAAACACATATAGGTACTATTTACTTTCCAAAGTTAAGAGTCTTTATGGAACTTATCTTGACATTTCGTATTCAATTAAAATTATCGGCTGTCATTGTACCATCGGTTATGAAATAGTGTACGTCTACTGCAGGCACGTGGACATACCTAAGTAACTTTATTACTTTGGAATGTTACATGTCACCGCAAAAGTCAACATTTAAAATGCTCATTGAACATGAATATTTTCACAACTGTTATCTAGCTCTGCGCGAGCGCTTTAATGTGCATTCTGGAAACAAAGTGCAACACCTGTCTCCTGAGACGTAATCAATAGAGCGGCTTCGTTTCCGCCACCGCACCACAACCGCACACAAAAACAAATGAATGATAACTTATTACAAAAAACAATAATAACAATGCCGAAAGTGTTCCGAACAGCAGATTATGAGCACGTTCAGTTATTAATTTATACGTGGCATCGCGGTAAAAAAACTCAACCCTCGCCTCACTTAGAAAAAACGTAGGTCGCGACGCAAAAGGGAAAGGGTGTCTCGCTCGACTCGCGTGCTGCATTCTGTTTTTTAACCGTGCTCTGCGGTTTGTTTTTTCGGGTGATGCGTTCCTGTTTTTTAACAACACAATACCGTTGTTAAGAATTGTTTTTTAAGTGCGTCATATTGACGCGAGGCGCGAGCTCAAGGCGCGATCGCTAGTGTTTTTGTGGAGGATCTTATTTTTAAATCTCATCGCTCCTGATAAATGGGGTATACAAGTTTTAGTGTTTAGTCACGGATTGGTAACGGGGAAGACTTTTGTTTTTTATGTAAGATGTGTACATTGTATTTATATCTTAGGAGCGGAAAGGAGGTAGGTAAAGCACGAGCGCTGCGAGACATATGGTTCGTTAGACAATGCCGATGTTTTTCACGAGAGGCAGGTGTTGCATATGGTACGGCGACTGTTACATATAAGTATGTCAATTTACTGAACACGCGTACAAGTGAATGATGTTAAGTATCTAATTTAATAGATATAATTTCTGAATGCCGTTGAAGATGACTAGTGTTATTAAACTTCCTATTGCCTTCAATAGTACCAAATGATTTATACCTAAGCAAAACAAGTGATTATACACAAATAATATGCAACACTTAAATCTTGGCTAGATAATAGCACAACAACGTGGCTATAAAACAACATCAATAATGTTTGGAATTTGTAAGTGCGCTATAAAAAATGAGCTATGAAAATGCCATTAAATATTAAAAGTGGAGAAACAGAGAGCTTAACAAGAAATAAAACATCGTTATAAGAGGCTAGGAGACGACCAAGTCGCCCCCGGCCGGGCTAGCTATCGGCGCGCCTCAGTTAATGCCTACTTATACCTTATTATATAGCGGAGTTTGCGTTGAGGAACAAAATTAATTGGTTAAAACTCCTCTCAGTATCCAGGGCGGGCCACCCCCCACCTCCCTCTTAATTCCGTCCTCCCCCCCTCAGGCCCGCCACCTCGCCCCGCGCCCCGCCAGCTCCTTTGAACGCAACCTACCTAGAGAAAAAACAGAAAAGTATAAAGTTCACTCCCCAAGCGTTGCAGCTTAATTAATTATATTCCTTTTTAGAACATATTTGACTTCTTTACTCTTTTTATTTCGAAATCATTAATTATGACTGAGTTCATTACATTTTTATTAGTGTAGATAATAAAAAAAACACATCATTCATTTAAGATTGTAGATTGTATCTACTTACTCACACCGAGATTGCTTTTTGGCTAACTCAGCAAATGACAGCGACTGTGAGTGTGACGACTTTCTGTATTATTTTTATTGCCATAAAATCTGTAAAAATAAACTACTTTAAAAATTAATTTTGTTTCCGAAAGATATTGGAAGTCCGTCCGGCATCGGCATTCGCCTCTTAGCTACTTGTATTGAAACGAAAACGATGAAATGAACAATTCCGATGGTCTGTCAAACCCCTAAATTTTAAGTAACATATAAGTATTTTATTACATACTTACTTCTATTAGTATTTTATTACATTCTTATTACATACATACCTTTTCAGGAGCTTAAAGGTGGCAGCATAATTGATTTTAAAGGCTGGAATAATTGAGATTTGATTAATTGATGACAACCATCTAGTTACTTATGAAAAATTTAAATCTTGTTTAAATTGTTATCTGAAATTAAATATGTACATAGTAATAAATACTTATCACAAAAACATAATCTGTAATTCAGTAAAAATAAAAATCAACCTCAGAAGAAAAATAAAATAAAAATTTCCGAGTTACAACGGTTGGAGTGTGCGTCCGTAACGAAGGGCGAAAGCAAAGGGTAGGTCGGGCTTGCGCGGGGAGCGCGGGGTTCGTTGCCACTTCTCCAAATAAATTATAATTCGCCCGCTCGTCCTCTACCCGAGCGTTTCGCGACTACTGTTTCAAACATGCCTATTACTTAGCTATTAATCTTGATTTACTTTATAGATAAGTTACGATGTTACGTACTTTCTCGAGCAGATACGATACCAATAAGATGCTGGATAAAATGCCTTTTTATTGTTGTTTGAGTTTAGCGCCATTACGTTGTTGTTTATATTGAACGTTGATAAGGCTTCGTATTCTCAAAATAAACTTATCTTTCTTTGTCCTAGATATGTCCAGTTACGGGGCTTTAATGAGCAGTAAAATGCAAATGATCCTTTTTATGATGCATAAAACTAATTTAACTACCGATTTTTTTTATTCTAGTAACTTTCTTATTCTACTAACTTGACTTAAAATACTATTGAACTGAGTATCCAATAATTCTTCTTCAAGAAAAAAGAGTTCGAAAGAAATGTTCGGATGGAACAATAATGTCCCATATCCCCGTCCACGTAATAGTTACCTATAAAGGATATTTCGCAAGAAACACACGAACTAATCGTGGAGTGTGACGGGTGGGGGCGCGGGGTGCGGGGTGAACGATTAATTTAATAAATACCAACCGGATTCCGGTGCGTTTGTCTCCCAGCTATGCGGTGGCGTGAGGCGGTTCTTGAATTACGGCTCTATCTTGCCCTACATATTGTATTTATAGCTGATAGCATAAACACTATTAATCACTATGGAATGACCGCGGTTTCGTGAAAAAAGTTTCGTCTTCATGCCTTATCCAGACGCAATGGTCTTTTTCAAAGAAGTTACTAGCCTACGACGTAGCTCGTAGCCCGTAGCGCGTAGGCCGTAGCGGCTTAAAGGTTAATTTATAAGACACTAATTACCATTTATGCGATGAAATTATGTTTTTCTATTAATATTTTTTAATTGATTGGTAGGTACTAAACTGCTACAGGTAAATTGCTTTCTAAAATTATGAACCATAATAACAGTCATTTTCACTTGAATCAATGATTGCAATCATGTTCGTTCGTTGAAGTTTTCAATTTGTGTGAGATACCTAGTTATTTATTGATTGATTTTACATTTAGTTATTGATTGAAGTTGATTTTTTTGTACATGATTTATATTGAAAAGGACAAGTAGGTTGTAATAACTGAGTGGCAACAGTAGTACATGTGTACATATTTTTATTCGAGTTTGAGGTAACTTTGGAGATAACTACAACATTGTTCAGTGAGGTTGCTCTGTAAGCTCTTAAACCCAGTATAAAATATTGTCTCCCACACTTTAAGCAAAGCTAGGACCTTGAATAATATTTCGTACTAAAATAAAAAAATCCATTCAATGCTTTGCAAACGCAGTCGTATTTTTGCATTCATTATTTTACACCCTCACCCTTATTTGTATTATAGCTATTTTGTAATGTTACACTCTTAAAGTTCTGCTTTGAATTTTAATATGCGTTATGAAATACTGGCAAGAGTTATGACAAGTCAGGCTGTATTCTAGAAGGCTGTCTATAATGTATGCTACATGATGAGCTAAAAATAAGTGTACTAAGTATATTTAGGCTATATACCTGATGCCTGATACTTAGGCAACCCGTCCATTGCTTTACGTGTTGTATTTAAACCACAACTTACGAAAGGATTCGATGTAATCTTTTGTGCGGAAATTCCAAGACGAGGTAAGTTATAACTTATGCTCATTGCGGATGTATTAGTACATATTTTTATTAGAAGCTTTTAAGTATGGTTTTCCTTGAAAGTTTTGTTTTTTCGATGCACGTGGATATTTTTAACGAACAACTTTATATCTACGAGAATCTGTCATGCATTTTGGCGGTTCTCAAAACTTGATCTGTTTTAAATTTGTTTAATTTGACGGTTATTTAAGAGCAACGAGGTTATTTAAGAACGTGTAATGAACACGTTCCGCACAAGGTGCTCCGACCCTGAGCCCTGAGCGCGGAGGGACGAGCTGCGTCTGTGTGCGTGCCGTGTACCGACACGCCGCCGAGATGTGAGTGTGTTAGTGCGACAACTCATTACTTACGCCCGATCTTAGATAAATTACACTTTTCTTACTTAGTAGATACTGCCAGCCTATCGCACACTAACAACACATTAGTTTTATTGAACTCTTGCTCTGTTTCTTTATTGGTAGATAGATCACTTAATATAAACTTCAATCGTTTTGTATTTGTAAATTTTCTCAATCGTTAATGATGTCGATATAAAAATAATAGGAAGTCCACTTTTATGATTTGCTCCCATTTCAATAACTCCTTTCCGTATCATAAATATTGTATGTATCACTGGATAAATACGTAGTGAAAAAAATAAAAAAAAGGATTAAATAACAAACATCTCTTTATTTTAATAATTATGTACTGGACATTGATAAAGAAATACATATATAATCATCGTATCGTAATTATGTCACATTTATATCTTATATTATATTTTGTACAAGTACAGTATAAGTTCTGAATTAATTTTAATTATTATGAATGTTTAAGAATACCTGTATCTCGATTTATTGAGGTAGATCGGTTTGTGATTATTACAGAAACATCAATACTATAGTGCTGTTCTATGGTTTGGTCTGTGTTGAGTTTTGATGGCACTGAATAATACATCGCTAACTAATCATTATAAACAATATTAAGCAAAACAACACATCGAAATATTTAATTAAATAGGAACTCAAATTAATTGCTTCCATTTCACTGCGTGTATGAATGTGCCTCTTGTAATCTTGTTGTACATGTCGCTTTTTTAATTCAGGAAAAGCGATAGATATACAGAGATGTTTGCTTTTGTGTATTTAAAAGTAAGAAGCACAAACATACACGTGAGTGTGATGGCAAGTGCTCATGGCTGCCGAGCAGCAGACAACATAACGAATAAAAATCAGTCTCAAACTAAGTTGACGCGGTGCAACATATACACGATCCTGTCACTTGTACGTTATCTCCTCAGAGATAAACTATAGAAAATATTTCCAAGAACTTTGGCTCTTTACCCTGGCGTGTTAACCGTAGTCAAATGAGGTAGATAATGGCGACCCGCCTAACTTTACACTAACTACCGTAATATTACAACATTGCAACATGAAATTACGACTTCTAGTTGAAATTTATCATTAAATTTGTACACATTTATATTTGTACCAATAATTTCTTTGGAAAAAAATATACGTTACTCCTACATTGATTACCCTAAGACCCTAAATTTCGAACATGACTAAAGAAAATAAAATAATAATAATCAACAAACAGTACATCCTAACTATATCATTACTTACGATATTATAAATCATGTGCGCTAAAACATTCAGAACAACTACTATGACATTAAATTAATTTAAAACATAGAAAATAAAACATTACATCTAGTAGGAAACTAATACCCGTAGAACAGATTGCAATCATGCTCAATACTCTCGTGTCAAATGAGAACACAATAACATAGAGGCCATGTGCACAACGACATCATCACAATTTAACACTAAGAATATGTACAACACTTTAAATATTTTTGACTGTTGCCTTACAACTACACGTAAAATATTCACCTAGACGATATCCAGTCATTGTACACATGGCCCCACTATTAACACATATTTTACTTGTGTCTATATCAATCCAGCACAGCCCGTTGTGAGATGCTTCGGTATCGAATTAAATAATTTCAAATATAATTTTCGAGACACCAACTTCTCTACAACGTACGGTAAGTAACACGACATAAATATGTACACGTATATTAACAATACCATATTTAGATAAGATATCGTAAAGATATCGCAACGACTACAAACTAATCGATAAATAATAAATAATCTTGTAAGAGACAGCATTATGTACAGAAGCACGGTGCGTGCGGTCAGTCCGGCCGGCGCCGCTCCCGCTCTTCGGAGACTGCCTCGCTTACATTCTTAATTACAAAGCTCCAATGATTCTATACAATTATCCCGTATCATTCATTCGAAACCAGTAATGCTATTATTAGATATTTTACTAAAACTCGTGTAAACTTTGCAAAGAGCTATTGAATGAAAACTTGAGAAATATATATAAAAGAGTGATTAGGAACCGGTTATCGCGAGTCGCTACGGATCGGGGCTCGCACAATGGCAACAGCTTTGTCAGACGGAACTCGATATCGAGTTCAATACGTAATAATTACCGCTTGTGAAGTAGCCTTTGTCGCCGAAATAATGAGGCAATGTCGCGACCTTCTCCGGCTAGACCATATTCCAGTTTCCGTTCGTTAAGCGCGAGGGAGGACATCGATTGAAAATCAATAATGTCAAGCATTGCGAACATTTTTTTCGTAGTTTTTATCACAAAACAATGGCCAATACCAATAAATCTAAAAATATCTTTTGTGCAATATGTTCTTTAGGTGTTTAGCAATGTTGCAAAACAAAAGAACAAAACGTGGCCGTTTTTGCCGTACCTCGCCTTGCGATTATGCAAAATAGTACAACAATAAACTTCTAAACTGTAACATGGATGAAAAAACTACTTTTTATGGTGAACATTGCAAATGCAAAATCGTAAAAAATAATAGACGACTACCTAACAAGATTACGGCAGTAGTCTTTCTAAGAAATGCAAAAAAAAATCTACCTATCACAAAAAAATGTTACCGTATTCAGAACAGCCATAATTATTTTTTCTTCAAAAGATTTTGCATAGAATCAAAGAATAGAGTGCGAGCGTCTCCAGAACAAACGGCGAAGAGCATCGGCGTCGGCGGGCGACGGCAGCGCGGGGTCTACGCGGGAGGAACTCGTATACCGGCTCAGCGGCGCACGTGGCGCGGGGGCGCGCGCCCACTACGCGGAGTGGACTCGGAGGTCGGTGGGAGAGTCTGGCGTGGCTGGCCTCCGGGGCAGCGACAGGTCCTCGGGCTCCGTCTGCTCGGGCCACTCGTCCCAGCGCCAGTCGGGGGCAGTCGTCGCCGGCGGGCTCGGCGTGCCCGGCTCGCAGCTGCTGCTGGCGCATCTGTGCAGGGCGGCAGCTTGCCGCCGCCTAAAGCGAGCACCGCAACGACACGCGAATGGCGCATCGCCTTCATGTACCAAAGCGTGCGCTTTCAGTTGATTGGAGTCGGAGAAGCGCGCTGGGCAGCGAGCGCAGGCATAGGGCCGCTCGCCAGTGTGGACGCGAAGATGTCGCCTCAAGTTGGCCACCTGCACGAAGTGTCGCGGGCAGTGCGGGCAGCTGTAGGGCTTCTCACCCGTGTGAAGACGCAGATGTGTCTTGAGGTGATGGTCGCGTGTGAATCGCTTGTGGCACTCTCCGCATTCGAACGGTTTCTCACCGGTGTGAGTACGTTCGTGATTTTGCAGGACGTGCTTGTAGCCGAAAGAGCGTGAACAGACTTTACAGGTGAAGAGTTTATCACGCGGCGGGTCGGCGGCACCAGGAGATGAGCCTGATGAGGGCGGGGAGGGCGGCGCGGTGGCTGTCTCGTCGAGCTTGGGCGTGCGGCGGCGCTTGCGCGCGCGCTCCATGTCCTGCGGCGGCAGCAGCGGCGCGGGCGGCGAGGGCGGCCAGGCGGCCAGCAGCGCGCCCGAGTACAGCTCGGCCGGCAGCCCCGCCACCAGCGCCGCCGCGCGCGTCGCCAGCAGCCTCTCGGCGAGCATTGGCAGGGACTCTTGACGCATTGTTGACAGCGGTCTTACTGACACACCTACACAAAAACAAATGAAAATTAGTACATGATTTAACACAATTAAGTACCTACCTACTAAAATATTGGTTTGTGATTGTAACAAACTTGGCCTACTTTCATAAATACTCAAGGTGTAAGACCTAAAAAACTTAGTTATAATTTCGTTGCCATCACTTCCGTCACGAGTTAGTTTCGACCTAAACAAACAAAACTGTCGAACCTATCGATAGCATACTTATCAGCGAGTGAGGACAAAAAATAGAACAAAAACTAAACCAGACGTTGTAAAGGAAACATTTGGTCGCAATCACGCCGCTGCAGGTCGCTTCCGCCCCGACCTGTTGCGCAAATTGTAGCTGCCACACTAGCATCACCGCAACGTTAACATTTCAACTCGATCTAATTACTTTCCTTAGGTTGTCGATTGATCTACATGTATACCTATCTATCCTAAATAAATATTTCCGGACTAGCTGTCAGTTTCAAAATGTCAGCAGTGAAAAGCAATCATTTGGTATGACGAGTTTGTATAGTGTCGCGGCGCCGCGCGGGCTCGGGGGGAGAGAAGCGACCAGACCACTTACCTATATAATGGAATTAATTATTCCTCAAGCGGCAAACTCCGCCCGCCCGCTCCGCCCAAATTATATTCAAATATTAATTTCGTTGAAGAAAAGCCTTTTTGAGAGCACTTAATTAAAATTAGACAAAATCATAATTGAAAGTTCTCCTCGAGGCGTGAAGAGGCGGCACGAGGAGGGAGCTCCTTACATTATCTACTTAGCCGTGGAATTAATTCCCGGCCCGGCTCTGGACTCAGCCATCGCGCTTAATTGAAAAAGGCAAAATATTTTGTCGTTTGCGAGTGCTGACATGGGGCACTTACACTTTTATTAAAACGAACAGTTGTTATAACAAAGGATATCTGCTTTTACTGTTACGATATATCATATTGTTAATCAAATCTATGAGAACTAGGTGTTGAGAAATACAAAAAGTCTGTAGTATAAGATAATTTTAAAGTTTGTGATTAGGCGTCGCGTCGCGCGCGGCACGTACAGGCTTATCCCATAACTTTTTAATAAAATTCTTCGTTATGTTTGGAGGACGAACAGCGAACCGCACTCGTGATGTGATCAGAATTATTATCTAGGCTTGATGTAAAAGTTTAAATAAGTAAATACTGACGTTTTGCTGTAAACCAATCATGTATTCTGACGTTGTGTCTAATTAACTTTGAAAACAGATCAAGAAATAGATATTTAGTATGTAGGCCTTAATATAACGAGATGTTAAGAAATAAACTTGCAGCACAAATTCGTTTGCGGTGAAATAATATAAAGAAAATTTATCCTTTTAATGAAACTTGACGTTCATTCATCATGCTTTCTACTTAATAACGTAATCGGTTTAATACAGTCATCAAACAAACACTATTTGTCATAGCATATAATTGTATATTGTATAGGCCGCTACATTTATCGATTACTTATTAAGTACGTTTTTTGTGCAGAGCAGTGTCATAATGTATCATTTTTATTAGTCGGCCGGGCCCGCCGGGTGACAATGTTGGTGATAAATTTTTACAGCGCGCCGCACCCTTCCGCACGGAGCTTTTTATGTGCTAAAGAGTTGTAATTATCCCCTCTTTATACGCCATAAATATTTGTCAATAACCCATATTCAATACTTTTATGGAGTTGCCTGCGGCCGCCACTCCATAACTCATTATTGCGTAAGGGTTCGCCCGATAACGGACGTGTCAATGACGTCCTTATTGCTACGCACTTGCTACTTGTGCCGTACTCGCACTCACGGAATTCTCTTAAAGATCAGATTGTTCATCAGATACTTCATAGATCAGATTTATATCTACACAATTAATTGTCAACTTGTAGACAAAGGTAATTAGGGTATTACTGCCTTGTTACGTGTTGAACATCAGTTTGTTAGTAAGGGATTAGATAGAGAGATAAATCTAATAGAGATTAGATATTAATAGAGATTAGATTAATAGAAAATCCTACTAAGATCTTAGATATTTATGACATGAGATCTAACTTTAAAGCAAACTTTGACTCAAACATGTTATGATTTGAGGAGATTAGTTGTTACCTATTAGTTAGTTGTTATGAAATTTTGGAAAATTCCTCGTAATATTCGTGTAGAGTGATCTAATTACTTGGTGTGCTATATAATGGGATTAACCTGCGGCTACAGCCGGCTTTAGGTTCGTACTCGCTCGCACAGATTACAGAGTTCGTACGGTTTCGGCGGTTTAGGGTTAAGCGCGATACACGCGCCTGTAATGGGGCTTCTCTGACATAACAGTAGCCGTAACGAGTACCCTAACTGTTCTGAGTACTTTATTAACCTTGGCGATGGAACGTTAAAAATACCTTTGTATGAAGCTTTTTCAGTACTCTTTTCTTCTTAAGGAGGAAATTGGTATTTTTTATTAGCTATCGCTATATGATTTGTCTTTTAGTGCGTTTAATATGTATTAATATAATTATCATTGGACTTAACTATACTTTAATAATAAGCGGTGTAACAAGTGTTGAGTATAAAAACGAAAAGAATCTTTGAAAAAAGAACATGTTATAATTTTATTTAAAACATGTTCTACCCTTTCTTTGTATCATATAGGAAGACTATATAAGACAAAAGAAGTTATGACTTTAACAAACGGGTAGCAATAAAAACAATTAGATGAACATTTGGAATTAGCAAGCTTCATACAAATGAAGATATCATGTCATCAAACAAGCCGCCGACTAGTAAAACAATGGCGTTGTTAAGTTTATGACAGTTGTAAGAAAAGATTACCAACCTCAAACTAAACTATATAATGTGAAGTATGCAACATACAGAGGTAATATGATTGCAATATGAATAAGTTTCTGTTTTTTTTTTAATTATTTTATGTAAGTGGGTATTGGTATGAAGTTTTTGATGTAGTAAATAAAAATCATAATAATAAAAAATCATAAAAATGATGCTACATGATATAAACTTAAGGGAAAATTTTCAAATGAAGTTGTATGATTTAAGTAAAACAGTTCAAGAAGAATTAATACCCCCGACTACTAAGAGGGGTAATGTTTTTCATGGTAAGCACACAAATATAAATTAATTAATGTATGAAAAAAATAGTTTCTCAGAAGTGCCACTAGATGGCGCTATCAGTAAAGAACATAACTCTCGAAAGCCAATCCTCTTATTACGGACAAGCATTATTAATTGTATTCCAACAATTAAGAAATACCTTATTATATGTAATGTTAAGTTTAACTGATTACGGAATATAACCGGGCGCTTAATAGGCGCATTAACGACTTGCCTTATGTAGTTATTAGAAATGAAAGTTTCGCAATTACTAAGTCATTAGTCGACACACAATAATTATTATTATGTTCGTATAATCTATAATCATGTAGACTTAAAAACTAGATAGGCAATTAATTAACTAGAACAAATTATAAAAATCATAATCAGTTATCTGAATAAGTTAATAAAGGCTTTGAATTAATACTAGGAAATTATAACGTAGATCTCAAATATTAATGATCTATTTACCTTAAAATAATAAGCTGCTAAATTATTTCTTCTTTTTTACTTGCATTTCGGAAGTGATGGGAAACGGAATAGAAAAACAGCTTGAACTACGTAATAATTAACAATTGAAAACATTCACGACACGAATATAGGTACTGGTAAATTACACTCGAATAAAAAAAGTATATTAAAATCTCGTAGAACGTACTACGCGGCGCGTTCGTAGCGGAGACGTAGCGCGCGGCTACGCGTTCGCTACAGCCTACGGTTCACTGAATCTGCAAAGTTCGCCGAATGCAAATAAACATGTGTGCGGTAAGCGCGGGCGTGTGGGCGGCCAATCGCATCGCGCGCTCCACGCACGCCGCGCCCGGGACGTTTGAAACTTTCACACATGCACTTCCAGATTCAGCGGACCGAGACAGTGTGGCGCACTTAACTAAAAACTTCACAAACCTCTAGAATTCTGCGTCGACTGCAGCGACAGGGCCATCTCACTCCAGGTTCACGGCAAAATTCATTTATTTGCACTGATTTATTTGAAAAAGTTTATTGTTGTTATACTACTATCAACTTGTTATTAAAGTCCTTGTAAAATTGTCAAGAAAAACTAAGTGATGATATTTGATTGGAGACCGATTACATGTTATGTCGGCGCGGAGTAGCGATCGTGAATGATCCGGGCACGCGGTGCGAGCGCGCTCCGTGTGACCTACCACAACACTGGCGGTAGCGGCGGCGAGCGCGAGCTTAGGCCGGCCGCCCCTCCGCGCGGTAAACACACCCCCACGCCCCTCCCTGCGGCGCCGCGCCCCGCGCACCCCCCCGGTGCACTCCACGTGCACGCAATGCATTCACTTTTTATGGGCGCTACTACATTATGTTCCTTCCTGACGTTGTTTTTTAGCCCTCGCAGCGAGCGCCACATAAGCACTTTTTATGTTTTACGAGCGGCTCCCGTGCGCCCCGGCCGGTACTTTCTTTGACTGCAACTAATTTGAGAACATACCTACTCAGCTTTATCTTGTTAGGTACTGTTTGTTCTACGGTTGTAATTATTATAATGATCGCTATTACAACTGAGTTATATTTGGGTTAAATTAACTTGAAAGAGTTTATAAACAGAATCAGATGTAACTAAATGTTTGACCAAACATTATTGTAAAAAAAACTAATGTTTTTACGACTCTGTCTTCTTAAAATAGGTACCTCTCTTGGATACAATACTAAATAATATGCAGCTGTTATGAAGCTTATTTTGAAAATTGTTATAAAAATCTGTGTTATTGACGACTGATTTAAAATTTCACGATAATTTTTTTAACCATGTTTCAATCACTGTATAATTAATATTTTATGTTTTGTTGAACCAAATATTATTTAAAAAAAAACGATTAATTTAAATAAAATTCATTAAAATCGATTATCGATCTGTTATCAGCTGCTCATTGCTGATATTATAATGTAAAACAAAAATTTACTATTCCTTAATTGATCCTAATTATTTTGCACAATTTTACAGGTACTGTAGACTTATAATCACCGAATACACACATAGTACATAGCTGTAAAGTTGGGTTGCCTCAGTTACTTAATAAACAATTTAAATAAGTAAATTCATAAAAGTTAACCGGAAATATTATTAATGGCACTTTTGTTTTATTTATTTATATTATAACTTATATGAACATCTATGTAACAATTCTTGATTTTCTTAAATAGGTTTAAGATATAACATTTTGCTTTCTTATTGTTCAAATGCTATGCTAAATATTTTTTTTCTTCAAAACAAAGTTACTATGTGTACATAAATGTTTAAGTTAATAATGTAGATTTCTTAACATCAAATAGTTCGTGAATATTTTGATTAATTTTTCAAGAAGTCTACTAATAAAAATACTAAGTCCTTACAAGGACAAGTAGTCCATACGACTGAGCCCACAGTTACTCATAAAAATCAGGAATTTAGTACAAGAAGAGCTACATCATAATAAATTATATTATATACACATTGGTTAAAGTTAAAAGTCAGTTAAATAAACGAGTGATATACATACGTATAAAATAGTAGGTTAGGTTAACTTGTCTAAAGTCCAGTAACTGGTTTTTAATTTTACATGAACGGTGCAATATGACGTTTATATGTAGGCTATCACTAGTGTTTTACAATTAACCAGTCTCTCAAAAAACATCGTGGTTGTGCGTGGAGTTTGTGAACAAGCCAAGAGGAACTGATACTCTATAATTACTGCAGATAACGATAGTTGTATGCGCATTTAATTTGGTAATACAGCTGTAGGCGTAACATGTTCCCGCTCGACAGAAGTTCTCCGCCGGCCTTGCAGGCACAGTCACGAGGCAATCATTAGCCAAAGACAACACGCATAAAAAGCATAAGTGTCGACCATAGACGGCGGACCGCGTAAATTTACCATTTTTATTGTACCCGCTATTTTTACCACTTTATTTTTACCATTTTAGTGAGCACGCGCCGCCCCACTGTTGCTTTTTGTCCCAACTCGGGGAAATAAACGAGTGGCTGCACCTATTTTAGATTTTTGTGCTTTTTAGACAATATTATGTGAAGTTATTTCGGGTTATATCGTTCGGAGAGACACAAATGGGTTTAATAGACTATCAACGTCGTGGATGTATGGTAACTGGTGTTCAGCTAATCCGTCTTGATGTACTAGTCCACGAGTAGTGTGGTGAGCTTACATCTTGTTAATCAAAGATAATGTTATGATTGTATCTTCAAACTTAACAAAGAAGAAATCTTAAAATAAATAGTATAAAATGTACTGTTACTTACTTAAGAAAATAAGTTAGTGTTTTCTACATTATTATTTCGATGACGGATTGATCCTCGCTCTAATATAATTATAAATTAAAAAAAATATTAACATAGATGTTAGCAAAGTTGTGTAAGCACTGTAAGTTACAAGATGCATTTTCATGAAAACCGCAAATCATTCAATTTAATAGGAAAATAATTAAGTTATATCATATTTATACATATGTTTCTAATTATTTTTTACAGGAACAGGCTTTATTGTGAAGCAGCACTTATCAGCATCAATAAATCAAACAAGACTAAAGACACCGTTCTTTAACAATACGACGCACGGCCAAAAAGATTCTTAGTTTTTTAAGAGCGGTGCTCCCACCTGCTGCTGTCGCGTGCCTTGAAACGTCGCACGATAATCTACCTTATTACAAGAGTGATAAAGCTTAAACATGTTTGTCCAAATTATGTGCAACAAACTTTTTTAGATAAAAAGCGATGTGTCTGTCTCATTCTTCCATAGTGCATGGTCCTTATCTGTCAGGATGTTTAAGTCTGTTATCTGGCACACGTCTTGGCACCTTGCCTCGGTTTCGGGGGCAGGCGGCCGTGTTGTACCAGGGCAACTATAAATTGGGTAACAACGACATCTTTGTCCCTTCAACATTTGCAGTAAACTATTAAGTTTGCCAACAAGGCAGGTGCATTGCTATCTAACATCGGTATGACATCGTTAATTAACGTAAATATACTTTAAATTTAGAATTATAGTTGAAGTTTGCTGATCCCATCTCGCTAATGTTGATTTAGGATTTTTTTTACCGCACATGCCTAATGACAGATGGGACATTGAAAACAAAGTTGACCGTCAAACTTGCTGACAAACATGCTCTCAATTATATGAAAATTTCCTTTACGAACTATACAGATATAAATAGCAATGTCGTCGCTACCTATAGGATCAACATTATA
This sequence comes from Helicoverpa zea, assembly GCF_022581195.2. Lineage (NCBI taxonomy): Eukaryota > Metazoa > Arthropoda > Insecta > Lepidoptera > Noctuidae > Helicoverpa > Helicoverpa zea. The sequence continues at coordinate 5,540,894 of NC_061459.1, read as the reverse complement.
CACGAAGAAGCCTCTGTCCAGAGTGAAAATGAACGCTGAGATTCCTTTGTTTCGAGGAGCCCGGCGCGCCCCATCCTCCGGCGCGCTCTTCAAAGGACCCAACTCTTTGAAGACGAGAAACCACAATTAAGCCTTGCCGAAGTGAATTCAAGGACGCATCACTTTGGTCGCAAATAAAAGGTATTCGTGTAACACTTTTACTTTCCTTTTATTTCGGGGGTTATTCGCACAAACAAGTAAGTATTGTTTGAAAGGCTTATTCAATGTTGTTTAAACAAAAGAACCCTTTTTCGGACGACGCAAGCATTGCTCTTCAGATAACCCTTTCACTTTGTTTGAGGCACTGTTATCACTGATAACCATGCCTGTATAGTGATGCATACAGTAATATTGTTTCGTTGTCATTATGTAATGCAACATTCTTAGCAGACTTATGTCACTGTACTTTGTATTCCTTTAAATGTATGACTTAATGATTTGCCATTTGGTATTGCCATTAGGTTTTCTAAGAAGTCGGCTGATTGCTATGACTTGTGCTTGAAGCAATTAAAATCGAGAGTATAAATGGTTTCGGCGAGTGCTTTAGATTTTATAATGAAACAACGATGTACATAGTAAAATATCGCGCAAACTTGACGTCATAAAGCGGGCATTAAAAGCGAAAGTAAACAAAAGGGTCCAGAACAAAGTGATCCGACATGCGCAAGTAATTTGTCCTATTGCGCTGTTATCTGAAACAATACACATTTTATACCCGTTTTGCAAACTGGGGCACAGCGACGCTTTATGACGCGTCTGCGCATTGTGCGATACAGATAAAGCCTTGCAAAACTTTTTGCACCAGTAGTTAACAATTATGGACAATAGCCATCGGATATCGACAAAAATTACCAGGTTGCAATAAAAAAGCAAGGCCACATTTAAAGTCTTCTGTTTCAAGCAAAAAGTTAGCCGGTAATTATTTATGTACCACCATTTATTATATTGTTTTGAGGAAATCATATTTTTGGCAATAGCCATTTTAATGATTGCCCAATATAGGTAAAGCTTGTCAATTGTTTGCGTACAATTGCGAATCGATCCCTTCCGTGTGAACGACAGATGTGCGCTAGCGACGAAATTACAAAAATTGTGAATATTTTTATTCACATTAAAGCGCGCTCGGCCGTTACGAATCAATCGCACACAATGAAGTATATTCCTACCAGTTTTTTTTTGTGTTTGTGTGCGATTTTGATGTAAATTTTTAGTAAACTTTGGACAAAATCTGGTTTTCCTTTATTATAATAGAAGGGCGGTTTATCAAGAACCGATATCGTTGAACAATCTTATGATTGATTACAAACTTGTTTGAGTAGATTGACACCTCAATGGAACGTGTCAAAGTTTAAAGTGATCGTTGCGTTAATTACGTTTTTATATTTTACAATTAAATCGATTTTCATTAATACGACAATCAAAACGTCGAGTTTTACAATTTTAGGGATTCGTTTGTCGATGTTTGTCGCATTAATTACTTTTTGTCAGTTGTAAAACCAGTAGGAACAAAATACAATGTAATTGCTCTCGCTTCATACGAATTCTATTCAATAAACGGTAATTAAATTCAACTACAGATTGCATTCAGGCAGCATGAGTAATCTATTCTTTTGATTTCTTTTAAGATCCATAAATCCGTTACATTTATTCGTCTCAACCCCAGCAAAGTAAGTTCTCATATAAAATTCTCGGCTTTTACGAGAGCCTACATCATGCAGGTGAGAGCGACAATCGAACAAGAATAAAGTATAAAATATCGCCTCCAAAGGATTCGCATTGAATATTTATCCCTAGCCGCGCAGCCCTGTCCGAACGCCCTTTGTTCTCGACGGCCGTTTAAACTTTTGATTCTGCAACTGGCAACAGTCAACTGGACCCTCGGAATTGATCAGTATAGCCGACCGGAGACAAAAGTCACCACAATATCGACTCTATTGTACGTGGAATTGAGTACACATTCCAATGATGTAGATATGGCAGATAGGCCGTTTTTGGCGCGGCAGGTGGCTATTCCATACTTGCGTCACGGGCTCTCCCCTTCCGGGTGTGATGAATAATTCCCTTTTTCTCCGGGAGAATTGTCGTTGCGAACTATCCCGGCGACTCGATACGCACCGTCGGCCGCTCCGCATAAATGTGAATTATATCCTACACTATCCCACTTACAGAAGTCCTCTTTTTATTTCAACGCTAAAGCTGGATTTATGTTTTCCCCCAACTGAACATTACGACCGGTTGCGTGTTATTTGGCTACCAGACAAAACATATTCTTGTTACATAATAGATTGATGTTTACACAATTATATCTGTATACGTTTAACTATTTAACTAAAATAATCGTTTTGTCGTATAACCAATAAAATTGTTCAAGTACTTATGCTTTAATTTCAGGTGCGTCGTCTCCATATTGACCATCTTGACTTATGAAAGTCGATACCCATAAAAAACTCTAAAATTATCACTTCGCTATCTTTAATGCACGAAAACATCATCCCCCGACAAGAAAATATAAATAAAATAAAATAAACTACATTTTTAAAAAAATTAAGCCACATAATTTGAAGATTATTTTTGTAATATAAGATTGTAGTCTTTATTAAAGATTATGTTAACTATAAATTAATATTCCTTATAACGTATTTAAACTGAGCGCAATAGGTATTTCCTCGGCGGGTAGTAGGTATCCGAATTGTATCCGCAGTGATCGGAAGAAGGTGTACATTATGTAAACCGTTCATTTGTAAATGTTAGCATTTTCCGTTCACAAAGGATTAATGGTATCGCGCGGGCATTGTGCCGCGGTCCGGCGACGGCCGGAGGACGGCCGGCGGACGGTCACTGCTCGATCACTCCTTCTTTCAGCCCATTCATAACGTCTTTCAAATGTCTGGCTCCTTTGTGGACCCGTCGTACTCCTTCCAGTCGAAACTGTCACCCTTTGTATCACACGACTCTTCGTCCGCTGTCAAACGCCTTGCACAAATTCAAAAATAACATCGACGTACATTTTTTGTAATGTCCCTGTACAAACGTTAGATAGGTTCGCGTTCATCTTTGTCTGATGCAAACAACGGACGTGTCCTGTCGCTTATCTGTGTATTGATCATCAATGGGATAGCCATAAACCTAAAAGTAAACTAAGAAAAAAGTAAATGTCATATACTTGATCCGATAAGCAAAGCTTCATAATTCCGTCTAACCTTTTCCTTGAAAAACATGAGGAATATCTTAACAATCATAAACTTTACGATTTCCAAACAAGCATCCACTTTTATAATTATGTGTTAATATTCACGACAGAGCTCGGGATGACAGCTAAAAAGATTATAATTCTTCTCCTATGAAGAAAGGTCACCAATTCAAAATCGATTAAAAACATAAAAGAATATCCGTACACAAAACGCACATATTCAAAACATTAATCGAAGTCTAAAAAGCGGAAAGTTCACAAGATGAAACTTTAAGCAAATCATCTTATGCGGTGCGAGAGCGCCACACAATACAATAGGTGCTTAGCTTGACATCAAATCGCAATTTTTTAAAAATGCAATTGTGATGCACTCGTGCCAGCACACACGACACGACATGACGCGTGCTATTGTGATGCAGCCAAATGCATAATTTGTGAGCACATGCCGTTTTTTACGAAAAAATGTGGATAAAAAGTGACCTACGCGAGGACTATGTAACGGGAATCCGTTGGACGGTATCTATTGAATATTTTTTGACCCGTGGACATGGACAACAAATAAAACGTCCAGGTGCGAGTTCGCATAAAAGATATTATTATATACACTACCCATTGTTAATAAGATTAGAATTTTACATTTTGATGTGGTGTTTTTTGCCGAAAGTATGAGTTTTGGGGTCAAACAGTCGTTCTTGGACCAGTCAACGAATAGCCAGCCAACTGTACTTAAAAACATCTATTTTATACCTAATTCAGGAGTTATTCAACAATCTCCTGATTTATCTACTCAAACACTGAATATGTCGATAAAGTATTGTATCCCAAAACAAAATAAACTGCAAACAACGATTTGAAAGGTTTGATAGGGTAAGCTAAGCAATTTGCTTCCCGCAGTGCTAAGGTCGTGTCCAGATTTGTGTCTGTCCTCATATGTAATATCGAGTCTGAGAATAGCTTTTTTGTTTATAATCATTCTTCTGTTAGAGTCTTCATTTAATTCGCTGAAAAATCATCTTTGGTCCCGGTAACAATAAAATTCTCTTTCGGATGAAAACTACTAAAGAGATTTTGACGAAACAGACTATAAAACTTAAATAATATCACATACATCAGAATACCACATAGGCCACTTTTTATCAGGGTGTGGGAAGTAGTTTCCCTTGGGACGAGGGTGTAACCGCGGGGAACAGCTAGTTTGCTGTATTGTTTTAACTTCCAACCCCTTAGAGTTAGGATCTAGGCTACAATCATGTAGCTAAACGTTGTTTTTGTGCTTAAACCTTCTTTTTGCTTCTTCAGATAATATTTTTTACATAATTTGAGACTGGTGAAAAATTTCCCTAAACATATTTTTTAATTTCTAAAGGGAACTTAATAAGTTAGATTTCTCACAACCCGTGAGAGTTGGTAGCCCGGTCAGCGGACAGCGGAGAGCCGAGCTGCGAATAGCCCTCACTCCTGCCGCTGACAACACCTTTGACGCAATCTACACAACAGCCCTTGCGTAACCTCTCGCAAACCCTCCTCTAGTCGAATTTCATACACAAATCAATACAACACACAAACGACTGCTAAAGACGTTTCCATTTTCAATTTGGTGGCTGCAACTCCAGAAATCTCTCCTTTGGAAAATCTTTGAACATGATTTTTCTTCCGTGACATTTCACGTTCTAAAGGAAGTCAAAAGGATGACTTCTCTTTTAATAAACCAAAATGTCCTATGTGGATATTTTGTACATAGCCCATTGGTACACGTCGAAATACACTGAACTGATGTGATTGACGTCCGATGTCTAAAAAAAACTTAAAAGCAAGTAAAAAATATTGATCGGATTACTCAAATCGAAGGCCAGCTGCGGGACAGTTTGCGGACGCCGCACTTTTTTCAACAATTCGCAACAATCCATCAATAGTGCACCATTGAACGACTTCCGATCTCAAAAGTCCAATTTCATTTCAATTCGGACGTATCTAATTGTGGATTCATTAATCTTTAGCTTCACATCTCCTGCCACTTGTGCTTGGTCAGTTGTTGACAGGAAATCGATTCTACATAGTTTTTATACTAACAAATTAATAGAGAACTACAAATTCCCAGAGTTATTATGTTGTTTTTAGGATTTTGGTGCGTTCTGTTTTTTGAGGCAGCAACCTCAACAATTTGTTATTTTAATTCAAAGTCAAAGTATTTATTATTTGTAATTGTTTCTAAACGTTAGATATATTTTTGGATATTAGGTAATAAGGAAGTGTAATTATACCAGAATTTGTTTGTTTGAAATAATAATTATTTGCCATATATCACAGTTTTTGCAATGATTGTTTGGCTAGAAGTTTCCAAATCACGTAAGCGTGTTTCACGCACCTATAAAAAGTGTTTCAGATCTAACTTCACTTTTTTATATAAGTATCGACAAAATTGACATCTCGATCCTTTGAGGTTTTTAATAACCGTTTCCTGTCCAATACAACACTGAATACAATGTTACGTAGAAAACATTAGTGTCAAAAGAGCATTTAATACAGATTTACCATTGTGTGGGCGAACGTCACTCAAAATTATATCAATGTCGAAGTTTATCATAAAAGGACAATGCAGGTTTGTGCGAGGTAGGCACCTATTAAATATATTGTTGAACTTTAGCAACGCCTGAACACGTGCATGATCTTTACCAGAAATTATTTTGATTGATTTGTAGAATGAGTTAAAACATTGTTCTATCCTCCAATTTGATCCTTGCAACTGAACTTCTGCAATATCATAACCATTTAGAACCATGAGTTTAGAGAACCAAAATGTTTGAAGTACATAACTATTATGTTCTGTACACTTCAATATGTGTACAAGTATCAGAAATTGCATGATTACTGTTGGTTGCAATTTTTTTGCATCAGGTCAAAATAAAGCCACAGAATATTATATTTCTTCAGAAAGAAAATATCCCATTTCCGCATCTTCCTACAACAATGAGTGCGCCAAGCAACTATTCAAATACGACGCAGGCGTACACCCAAATATTTTTTGCCCACAGCGAATTAATGGATAACCAGAACCAATGCAAAATAAAAAATAGCCTTATTAAATGTTGGTTTCGCGTAATAACACGTTGGTGGTTTTTGCTTTGTTTCCAAGAGCCACGGCAAGATATCCGGTTACGGCCGTTAAATATTTTGCCTCACGATGAAAGGGAAACTTGTAGTTTTTTCTATGAGATTTAGTTTTTGCTCAGTGAACGCGGAAGTCGTATACACTTATGCAAAAGCTGGAATTCAGAATCGGTTTCGCTTTTATTCCCATGTCGAGCACTCAATAACATACAATTACATACGTCCACATTCACAGAGTAACGAACTTCTACAGCAATATTGCCGACTTATTGTTCAAACTTTATAATTGAATTGCTTTTTAAGTTTTCGCAGATTCGTTTTTCAACGTATTAAGTCAAATATCTACATTTTTGCTGAATTCAAAGAATTTTTGCAAAGGAACATTTATCAAGCCCACAAAGAGAGTGAAACCTCTCTCAAAAGATGCCTGCTCCGGACAGATTTAATTTGTTGCGAAGGCCTTTATAATTGGAACATAAAGATTGCGAGTAATTAATTTTCGCAGCGAGTCAGAAGCAAAGAGGCCGCGCATTGAGCCTGAGCGGCGGCACCACCGCGCCTAATTAATATTAATGACCCCAGGAGGCGCCGCGTCCGCGCCCGCGCCCGCCGGCCACCTCGCGCTCAGCTTCCTATCTGACACCTACACATCGCGCTAATTCTGTCTGATGCCTCTCTGTGCTTCACAGGAATGTGAGAGTCGGCCGAGTGTCGCGGAGTACGTGGGCGTACGAGCGCACACCAGACATTGTTTGATTAGATATGTGCGAGGATGGATGGGCGGCGCGCGGGCGGGCGGGGCGCGGTGACCGATGAGACTCCGCTAAAAGCCGGACGGAAGCCACGGACACCCGACTCAGGTTACACCAACCGTGGGATACGACGCAACCCCGCCAGGGTTGATGCAATGCCCATGTTTGATATTACATCATATTTCATGTTTGCAAATAAGTGAACATCGATTGCTTCGTTTGTTACCTACCTACATGAAAACAAAAAACTACCATTTATAAAATAATAACTCATTTTCAAACTTATTTCCTAGATTCTGCACGCTAACATTGTTGAACATAGGTATATATGTTCTTCTTGTAAATTAGTGAAGTAGATCAGCAGTTCCAAATACAGTAAGCGATCTCAAACAATTCCGCAGACCATTACATTACCCAATAAAAAGTATATTGAAAATATGTATGTAAATTAAATTATTTTCAGTAAATGTAGAGAGGCAGCCCTGCTATTATTGCACAAGCAAAAGATGAGCGATATTCCGCGAGTTCTTCCTGCGGGTCCATATGCGAGGCGTCTCATCCACACTTAGCCATGTATAAACAAAAACCACTACGTCACGTCACACATCGGTTTTTGTTCACACTCCGATTCCCTTCTGTCTACTCAAACATCCCTGATCAACTAATGAACCTGTTTACTTAAAGTGTTCTCAATATACTCGTAAATAATTCTTTTGTAATATCTAAAGGTTTAAAATTATTTATTGGTGGATGCTCTCTATGTTTTTCTCCACATTTAAGATCAAAGAATGTTTAAGTGATCTTTTGATGGTTCACCAAGAGGTACGGTCCGCGGAGCGACTACACTTAAAGAAAGAAAACATTATTTATTCTTTACCTTTACCAATGTTGAAATGGTAATTTCCAAGTAAGCGCAGATCTTAAATGTAGCAAGACTATGGGTCCATATATACCTACATTTGACCAATCAAGTAGTAGGTAGGATGCTGTATGTTGTGTGTTAATATTTTCAAGATTTTTTTATCATGTTAGAAATAGGTCAATGGTACCTACCGACAGAAGAATTTTTCATTTTTTTCCTTAAGCGGCCTTTATCAATAGGAATGGTTAAAAGCAGTTAAAAGTAACATTTCGCGCGGCTTCACTTCTACAAAAACCGGAGCAAATGTAGGTAAGAAGGTTATAATCGAGCTTAAAGTGGGTTAAGCAAAAAGCGGCATATGTTTTATTGTAAAAAATCCTTTGAAACGCATAATGTGCACGTGTGCGCGCTCTCGAGTGCAGGCGAGCGAAAGTCTTCGCGTGCGATGTGCGATGCACCGCGCACACACCTCGCGACATCACTGTTGACATTATAGCTTGCACCGGTAAATGTGTTGTTTCGACTAAGTTAAGAATGAATAGTCAAACAAGTATTAACCTCAATTGAAAACAATAAATTACAACATTCATCTGGAAAATCTCAAACAATTATGGATTTTACAAGTAGGTATTCAGAATTAGGAGACATTCATGTCGGACCCTTTCCTCTGATAAAAGTTCTTCATGTTACAAAAATGTAAGTTCTAAGGCTGTGGATTGTGAGTTTTCGTTTGCTTACGATTCTCTGCGGTCTCGCAGTGCATCGAAGCGATAGTTTGCTTGCGTTACTCGGGGCCACTAGAGTGTGAAATCACCCGTTCATGTACTATTGTGAAGGGCTTGTACACATGCCGACAAAGTTCCTTACAGCATCACTGACTGGACTAACAAGCCGAATTACAAATACAACTTCAATAGAACACTCGAGTATTATCCACTCGAAACCAAATAAAATACATTTTAAAGGAATTTGGTTAAACATAATTTGAAGTACCAACATAATTTTACAGATAATTTTTGCAAGAGTTTGTGGTTGTTGTGTTGTAAAGCGGAAGTGTAATGGTGCAATTAAGACGTCCAACTTTATTACAATTTGTAACCTACGTTGTATCTCCGGCTTCCAAAAAATATCTTTATTTCTTCACTTAGGTACCTACAAAGACTACTAACTTACATAGACACTCGTATGAATAATTGAACCGCTTCTAATGGCTTTGGTTGTCGGTACATTTTACAACTACCTAGATGTTATTTTACTGAAAGAAAAATCTACTTAAATATTGTTTCTATTGTAACAATTAAGAAATACATAGAGAATCCCAAACAACATCATATAGGGAGTCACATATGTAACCCCGAATAGGTATGATAACAATTGGTTCGAAACCGGAGCCGTTCGCAATCCGAGCCGACAAAAGACGCCATCGAAAGTGCAAGTGTTGCAATAATACTTCATTTCCACTCTTCCAGTTACGCATTCCGAGATTTTTTCTATCATTCGTTTTGTTTGCCCTTCAGACGCGAGTTATAAATGATCGAAACTACGATATCGATTTTCAATACTGCATCAATAAGTAACAAATCTTTATTTAAAAAATACTCTAATTTGAACCTTACTATCATGATACAAGGGATACATTCGTTCTTACCCAGGTTTTGACAAGAAAAAAATAATCCTTACCTGTACACAAAGGAGAGATTTAGGTAAATTTTGCTCGCAAAAACTATTTCCATTAAGTACAACAAAATACAATCAAATTGTGCAAAACGTTTAAAATAATATTCTGAAATGAACAAACTTACCAAAACTAGAAACTAATAGGTGTTTTATTTTTATTCAGCCATTTGTTTGATTCTTAAACGTATACAAAATATATTATACAAGGTTCATAGGAATAAAGGACAACGCTGTAAAATATATCTGTTCTGTTCTGTTACAGCCTTTTTATCGTCCCACTGCTGGGCACAGGCCTCCTCTCACATGGAGAAGGATTGAGCATTAATCACCACGCTTGCTCAATGCGGGTTGGTGATTTCAGACTATATAGTCCAGGTTTCCTCAAGATGTTTTCCTTCATCTTTTATCAGCCATTGGTGTCTAAGTTATACTTAGAAAGTACATACAAACTTAGAAAAGTTGCATTGGTACTTGCCTGACCTGGAATCGAACCCACACCCTCATACTCGAGAGGTTGGTTCTTTACCAATAGGCCACGACGACTTTTGTAAAATATATAATTAATTCTTATAAAGCGGTTCCTCGACGGATTGCCATTGGATAACTATGCATTCAATTGTATGCATATCAATCTATCTATGTAGGTATAATTGCGACAAGTTGTTATGTAGCAATTAAATACTATCCCCCTTACTTATAAAATCACTAATCACCTTCTAAGCAACATTTTAACTAATCACTAATTAAAGTCTTAAGTAGTGATTAAATGTTAGTTAAGACATGCTTAAGCAACGTTTATAAGTAAGAATTTTCTTAAACACCCCTTAAGTATTACTTATATTTAATTCACGTTTATAAGTAAGGCTGTGTATGTATAAAATTTTTTCATACATTATGTTATGATAGAATAGACTCGGTATGTCTTTTTCTAAATTCATAAAAATCATTAGTTTTTTTACAAACTGTTTTCTTGCACAATATTCTTAGTTTGGTCAAAACACATGTTTTCAATTCGTTATTCAAAAGACAAGATAGAAATGGATATCTTTCTGCATACTTAGTGAAAAACGATACATCCTTTCATAAGAGTATCCCAAAGGCGAGTAATTAACCCGACTTTTTGTGACCATCCCAATACATTTGATTTATTTTAGGCTCATTCGTAAAAGAAGAATTTGCGAAATATTACAGCCCATTCGGCGCAATGAACTACGTTTCTCAATCTTTCGTAAATACGATCATTCACAACATTTTATATTTAAGTATATGATAGGAAAAATAATGACAGTATAAGTAAACTAGCAGAACATACATTTTAAGTTCGAGGTAATGATCGTCTGGCTTCTATTTCATTCGCATAGTGAAGTGCCCGAATTATGCAATCAAAACTTTATAAATCATACGACAACCTTTGTCTAATGAATATGACGCCTATAAAACTTTGAGACACACAGTGATTCGGTGGTCGGTCCCTTCAACGGAGGCGATTCCGGGAAGACAGTAAAAAGCGCAGGTATAGTCGAGAGTGAAAGGGTCTGTGCAATACGAGAGCGCTGCAGTTTCTCCTGCGATACTGACCTTCGGTTTTTGTTCGATCAGATGCGCCACACTGATCCTTTACCGATCCTTAAGCAGAAACACGTGGGAATATGTGCCCTTCGTGTAGATTGACGAGATTTCATTATTATTTGCATTCTATGAATTTGTATTGAAATGTTCCTATCATTTTGTACGTAGCCTGATCTCTATCTGTTCTTCAGTAAGGTGATCTATGGCGAACATGAGTTACTTGAAAAACCCAAAATGACAGTCGGTGGCTACAAGTACGTACTTAGATTACTTACTTATATTTTTTTACTTAAAGAAATTAAAAAGTGTGTATCTATCTAAAAATTACACTCCTACATTTTTTCCACTTATAACAAAAGTATAGTTCTTTTCCTCTGTTAACCATCATACTTCAACTATGTAACGTAGGTGAAATGTACCTACTGCAAATTGACAGTTCTTTGATTTAACAACAAACCACATTAGGTACTGCCAGCAGATATAGAAAGTATTGAAAAATTCCACTAGACTTCATACGTAGGTGTTTATATTCTTCAAGAAAAAAAAATGTACGAAAGTAGTCATAATAACCGAATGCTGTGAATACTGTAATAGCTGAGGTAATCATTGTCAGTAGTTAGTTCCCACGCGACCTCACATGTTCTATTTAAATAGCAAATCGAATCGGACCCTTTCCTATGTTAAAATTTGAATGTTTGACGTGAAATTTTATTTGCGCAAACTTTTTTTTTTGTATGTGTGGTATCGATGCACTTTCTACAGAAGGCATCGTGGGAATGCAGGTGAGGAAGGGTTTCGTAGACCGACACATTGTTCGCCCCCGACTTCAGCCCTGTTGCACAAAAGTTAACTTAGCCTATTGTGGATACGTCAAGTGATGTTCGCCTAATAGATAATTTATAGCTGCCGCAGTCCGCCTCAGATGATCCAACTTTAAAATATTAGGGTTGTTTTGGGTTCTTGCGACATACCATATATCTTGCAGCTCATATTTAAAGATTTGGCAAGATAATTTGCTTCGGCCTCTTTGTTGCCAACCTGCTATTTTTGTGCTTAGCTACGTTTTGTTTAATTGGTGCTTTTGTTTCTTTAATCGATTTTATTCGTACAAAAGACAAGATAAATGAATGGTGATTTTTTATAAGAACCTATCGGCTCCTTGAAATAATTAGAAGATAAAAATCGTTTAGTGAGCGCTGTGACAAAATTTTTATAATATGATTTTCTTTCTTTCACTTTGGTCACACACACAAATAAAGGGATGTAAAATGTATCTAATACTTTGGAATGGAAGTGTTCATAATAGTTTTTCTTTGATTAATAGACTTACAAGCGGTATTTATTCTATGTAACACATGAATGAAAATAAACATAACGTGACATATCCATATATAAAAAAGTGGTTATCGTTTGAAATAAATTTAAATCAAATCGATATCTTTCCTACAAAAAATACTTTAAAGTGTTATAAACAAAACTAAAGGAGACTTTAATGACTTGGCAACATCTATATCACCAAATAGCGCAAGCATAATCCCTTTAAATGTAGATGTATGGAGTAGAATTATAACCGCGCTGACAAGCCCTCGACGCGCTCACGAGCTCGCAAGGTGGTGCTTCTCTAATCCTCGTGTAGGGCCCAGCATCACGTCACGTCGCCCGAAGCTTTCACCCACTTTATGACACTTGCATAAACGTAAAATCAACAAAGGTTAATTTTAACTGTCAGCGGATTAAAGACGTGTTCAAATGTTTCGTACAGATTAACGATTGCGATATATTCGCTACGCACGTGTTTTTCATTCGACAAACTAAACTGTAGTTCAAAACGAAAAGAGTAATTCACGGATGAACATGGACTCAAATACTTACCCATAATTCGTATATTAAGTAATATTCGTAACTGAGATAGTTTTAATTAATAGCATAATCAAATCAAATCAAATCAAATCAAATCATTTATTCATTTATCGAAGTTCACATTAAACAACATTATTTCTTAAAATCTAAACATATGTGCTAACATTATAATTGCTTGAACTAGGTTAAACCTGTGTCTCAAGCGAAAAGAGACCTTATTTGCTAATTTGACAACATAAATTGACAATCTAATATACAAAAAATTAAATAGCTAAACATCGATTAAAATACATACTTTGCTTATACCTAATACTTATTTATTATTGTTTGCGTTTGCAGTTTCATTTACACACTTTAAGTAGGTCTTCCGTGTTATCATAAGACAGGCTTTGCAGATAATTACGAACACTTTTTCTGCATTTAAAGTAGTTAAGGCTATAAATGCTTAGTTCACTATTTAGTTTATTGTACAGAAATGAGCCTAAAAATCTAAAGAATCTATTCGTATACACATATTTTGAGGTGGAGTTTGAACTGCAAACTATATCCTTACGTCTTTTGTTTATAATGTTAGGATTGTAGGAAAGCTGAGAGTGTTGTGTTAGTATTGCGTGCATGATAAATAATTGCCTGACAGTTAAAACATTGCAAGATTTATATAGCTGATCTGTGGGAAAGAGGAAAGGACGAAAGTAAGCTACTTTTAAAAGTGCTCTCTGGGCTCGTTCGAGAGGAAGCATTGTAGTTTTTGGTGCTCCTCCCCAAGAGGTAATACAATACGTAAGGATGGATTGACAAAGGGCCAGATAAATTTGCGTAACTAGCTTATTGTCTGCGATTGTGCGTAGTTTTTTAAAAACAAACATTAATTTCCGTACTCTAGACACCAAGCTCTCGATGTGTTGTTTGAAGGAAAGAGTATCGTCAATTATAACACCCAGATATTTAATATTATTTGTTTTAAGGACTATAGGAAAATGTATAATTTACAAGGAATACTTCATGGAATGAATATGTCCATGTCCAGACATTCTGAAAGTTCTAGAGTAAATTATATAATTTGACATTACACAACAAAACGTGAACACAAAAACATTTATTTTGTTTTCTTCAGGACAACAAATAATTGCGTAATAACAAAAATACAGGTCGAATCGAAATAACATCGGTCCTATTATATTTTGGTTTAATTTTAGCCAACTGATACCTCGGGAAACGTTGACTACTTGATAAACATTTTTTTACTGTTACGTAGACGACGCTATGAATAAGGAACACTATTTAATATAGTTGTTTTATTTAATATTATTAAAAAAAAATCGCGCCTTTTCAGTTTGTTATTTGCTACGACTGCACGTAGATTATGTGTAAGCTCTCGTGCATGGCACTCAATCACCGTGTACTGGGGATAATATTTCTGTACATAACACTTATATACATGCGCCACCATGATTTACGCTACCACTTAACCCCATCCAACATCCCCTTACAAAACAACAATTAAGCCAACCCTTTCACTGTCGAAAGGGCACGCCCTATGTAAAGCTGCATCGCGTAGATGACGCCACCGATTTATTTATACCCTAACCCTTTCACCCAATCGAAAGCGTCGTACGATGATAAAAAAATAAATAAACCGCGCAGTCGGTAAAAAACTTAAAGGAAGGCGCGAGGCGGCGCGCGCGCGGCTTCAGAAGGGGTCTAATAATAACCCTTTCGCGGTGGTAGGGTTAACAGCCAATCCCGTGCAAGGCGGGGCTCATCTCTCACTAAATGCTGTACGTTTTTTATTGCTTCTGATTAAGATTATGGATTTCATTTTTTGTTGGATATTGAATTACGAAATCACGAAACCTGTTCTTAAGATTAAACTTGTATGGTTGTTTCCGAACAAATGGTTTTGAATAAAAAATGGCTGATCAGCTTTCAACTTTTGTTTGTAGACGTTTATTTATCATGAAAATGTAAATTTGTTATTTTTTTAAGAACGTTGGTGCTCGGTATACTTACTTTCAGTATAATATAGCAGTGCCCCACCTACGGACATAATATTTGGATGTTGTAAACGCAATGGCCTCGCGGTGGTGTATCGTGGTGGTATAAAATGTTCCCGCATGCGACCACAAATGAATTAAGTACCGTCACCCTCTCCCATCAATTGAACACAACCGGCCATATTAGTTTAGTACAGCCCACGAAGGAGAAAAGACTAGCGGAGATGCCCTAACGCAGGTAGGTCACGCGCCTTCAGGTAGGTCAAATACGTCACGACTACGTCACGGCAGGCGTGGCTGGACACCGCCCATATATCGTCCTTTACATCAAACTGACATCTTGTCATGGTTGTATTTTTACCACAATTTCAACAGATTTTATTTGTTACTCGATTAAAACGATGAAATGCGCTATCATTAATTGTAGAAATTGCTCAGGATCCAAACTCAAACATACCATAGGATAACATTTCACGTGTAGGTAATATTTTAGCTTTAAAACATATTTTTTGCTAGAGACATCTGTCGTCGAATAGCTGCATTTCTAGAACCTCTAAGTGAATTTGTATTATTTTCGTATCAATCTTGTATCAATGTATATTATTGGTACCAATTTTTGCCTTAAAAAGCAGCTTCATTTTTCCTTGCATCCTACAAGTTTTTTTTATAGATTATTTACAAACCAAAACATATGATATATTATCATGAAAATTTAATATTATAAAAACACCATCTTTCGGTAAGTAGTCGACTTACGTATATCTGAAGTAAAATTGTGTTCATCAAGACAGAGAGACCCGTTACAAAATTAAGTGCTACCAGACATCGAAAATGCAATCACCCATTCTTAAAAAAGGTCTTATTTAAAAAAGCTGCAATTAAAATTAATCATAACTCTAACTATGTAGATTTATTTATATTCATCACTAGCCGTTTTCCCGCGGTTTCACCCGCGTACCGTGGGAGCTACTGCCCGCACCGGGATAAAATATAGCCTATGTTACTTGCAGATAATATAGCTTTCTAATGGTGAAAGAATATTTAAAATCGGTCCAGTAGTTTTTGAGTTTATCCATTACAACCAAACAAACAAACAAAGTTTTCCTCTTTATAATATTAGAATAGATCAGCAATGTTTTACATAGGTATCTCTCTTGCCGTACATACTTTTTGAATGTACCTTTACTCAGAGCAACATCGGACACACATAATGTCAGCCACTTAGTGGATGCGCCGTTATGATATAGTTGTGAAAACTCTAATTTGATAAACACTGTCCCTATAATTTTAATTCCCATTTTTCTTGGTGAATTTCGTAATGTGGCAACATCGAAAATAACAACAGTCATCGCAGCACGGTTTTAGACATGTTCTAGAACAAATAGAACGAATTTTCGTGCTTGTGATGCCATAGTGGCTAGTAGACGAACTAACACAATGCCATAAGTTGATACTCAAATACACCATGGGGGTATTTTAGACCCGTGGTGAATAAAAATGATTTTTCATCGAGTCTCCGTTTAATGGTTCCTAGATACCTATTTCATTTCTGGAGGAGTAAATAAATTGTTGTGGGGCAAGTTCTCTGCACAAAATAATACTTATATAATAATTAATTTTCTAACTTTTTTATCTCTCTCTTTTTCTTCGTTCATTTCAAATGAATGCTTCTTTAAACTTTCCAATTGAATTACTATTTTAAAAGAATTATTAATTTTGAGTATTTACTTTACTTTTGAGTATGTCACTAGTGGTCGATGTTAGTTTAGGGTTAGATTTTAATCATCCTATTCCACGCTAGATGGATTTACAAAAAATGGGTGGCTTCCCATAAAAGGCGTATAAGGGTGGAGCACGGGTGGAGACAGTAACGTTCCTCGTCCCCCGCTCACCCGAATTTTGGCGCGCTGCTTTGTTAGGAGATTTTTCGTTAGGGCATCTCCGCTAGTCTTTTCTCCTCCGTGGTACAGCCGTTGTGAAAAGTGCTCATCATGTACGTATGTAGGTATACAAAAAACAGTAGTTTACCTCATCAGCGTCCACTTATAGTCGGGTTACTTATATGTTATTTATTTGGCATTGAATTGCAGTGGACCACCAAATATATTATATTTATAAGTCGGTTGAATTTTAAAACTTTTAGTGAAATAAATACAGAAAAAAAACAATGTCTTAGCAAAATTGTTCACTCTAAGTTTTGATGAATACATATTGTCAATTTCATTTTTAAGAATTACGGAATTAAAACTACGGTAGCTATCTATTTTTGTAATCTGAATCTATTTTTTTTGTAATCATTGGCCGGTATTCCTTTGTTCACTAGTTTTAAAACTAAAAGATTTTGTGTTTCGATATAATAATAGTATATCATCTGTATCCGCGTTTCAATATATCAATTTAAATAACATTTTAAATTGTGACTGCTTTATTAATATTGAATCATTTTTGTATGCTGTTGTACTAACAATTTGAGAACACATATTTACAAATTATCACTTATTCCATTTATGGAGATACATGTATTATTATCATTGACACGATATCCTTGTTAGAGGCATTAAAGGTATAAACTTCGATCTCGTATTGCACTCATACAACTTATTATGCCATTGATAATTTTGTTTATGTTTATGGAAATTTATTTCCTGAAATTCATGAAATATGTCTTCAGAAACGAAGAGTGCCGCATGTCACGTTCACACGCCGTGTAACAGCAGTAATGAAAGGGGGATTATTCAACAAATTACTTTAATTACGTCACAAACAATGTCCGGCAACTTGATTGAATTAAAATTGTTACAAAACCTCGAGCGAACAAAACTACGTTGAATGAGTAATGTGTTAGCCACACGTCATGGAGTCATGATACTCCCAGAACAACAATAACTGTATGGAGCATAAATTGTCCCCTATGAGTGCAGGCCAATTACGACTTTTGGACGAATTTTCCTTTTTTTGGTGAAATAATGAGGTGCCTTTTAAAACGTCATAAAGCGGCGGTCGGGTAGCGCACTGATAGGGGCGTATTCACACTGTAGTGGTGGCTATGAGGGCGATTGTTTCTTCCTAATTGGTCAAGTAGTACGACCTAATTGCCGCTGGACACGACACCTACTGCCTGCTGCCTAATTGCCTCTCCCGCGATTATTTCATTTATATTTATCAGTCGGTTGATGCACCCTTTTAGGAATAGCATTATCGTACGCGAGAGTAACTATATAGTTGTCCTTCTCACCATTATTAAGAAATATTACACGTACGTACACGGAAGATACTTTAAGAATCCAAGACTTAGAAAAGTGATTGATAAGTGATGGTATGGTTACAACAGATGAGTTTTTCTTCCAACTCTATTGACTAGGCTCTATCTTCAATAGATAGTAAGAGAACTACACTAAAAAGTGTCCCCAGCAAAAAATATCGTATAGTAGCGTAGTAAAAGCTGTAGTTGAATGAAAAACATGGCTATTTAAAGCACCATAATTCATAGCTATTATAACAAAGAACAGTAATCGTTCGTGTAAACAAATTAAGCATAAACGAATGACGGACGCGCGGTTTTACGTCGGTTAGGCCAGTTTATCACTGTTGTAATCCGACGCGCATTAGTCAAATTAACACGGCATAAAGTTTGGCGTGCCCAGTGATTAGTTAGCGGACGCCGCGGGTGTGACTCTGCCTAATTGACCTAAAAGTACTGGACACGAATCGGTCGAAATTACAAGCCGCGAGGGCTGTCTATAGATCTTGAAAACTATTTTATTGTAGTAAATTTTTATTTCGTAAAACTAAAGAACTAAGAAGAACGTGCTACGCTCGGCGTAGCAATGCTTTAATTGAAGCATTAAAAGTGAGCGATCCAAATGTCATCTTAATTGTAAGTTTAGTTTATGTGAATAACTCAGATATTACAGTCTACTAATAGCTATTCTGTTTAAATTAATTAATATTACCTAAATTACTTGCCTAAACTACATGCTAGCGTAGCATGAACATCATGTTAGCTATTGAACATTATCACGAACCGTCTACAACAATGCTACGCGTATAATAACAGTTGAGTAATCTTATCAGTGACTACCGTATAACAAGCTTGATAGCCCTGTTAGAAGCCGGCATGGTAATGTGGCGGATTGATAGGCCCTCGCCCACTAACCCTAATCAAATTAATGGCAACTGAATTCTGATTAACGCCAGTGGTCGCGCCATACATTTCTATAGCGAAGCCGCGACTGCCGGGCGTGGCCGATTTATCGCACCTTTTAGCCCATTCAAATAGCTATCAGTGGAATACAGCCGTTTTATTCATTGCTGTTAAAATAATTGATAACTTTGAATCTGGGTTCGGTTATACAAAGTTATTGTACACTATCTGACAATAAGCTTTTTCGATCTAATTCAGAAATTAAGGTCATAATCGAAAACATAAAGTACCTATACTTATATGTAGGTGTACCTACATATTTATTCATGGATATGATAAATTAATTGTGCTAGCTGTAGCTAGGTAGGTACTTAAGTTTTATTATAATGTTTTACTTATAAGTATCTTATTTACTAATCTTTATTCGGTAAACGTAAAAAGTTCGACAGACCATTATCAAATTTCAGTTAATCTCGCAAGAAGTATACTTTTAATGGACTTGGAAATTGTTTCATCAGATCGGGGTGAGATACCAGCGTAGCGAGCTTAATGCGCAAGTTGTAACAGAGGAACAATGTAATTAGACGAGTACCTAGTATGCAGGGTAGCACGGTAGAGCCTGCAGAGCTCGGATGTGCGCTAGCCGCTAGGTCCACGCGTTTAATGCGTCACATCGTCAACTTCCCTTCTCTAAACTTTGTTTGACATAATTAAAATCCATCTCGGCGAACGTCACGCGGACACATCCGACGTGTAATTTTCCTTTCAAAGAGAACTTCCGTTTTAGCTCCTCCCCCGCCTAATGAAAGATTACTTTCCTCCGCCTAAAAAGGCTTTTAAGCAACGCCAACGAAATGACCGAAGTTTTATACTTTAATGACTTAGTGCAAAATTTGCCGATTCTCGAAGAAATTTTAAACTTAGATTAAGATTTCGATGTTTGAAACTGCGAGATGTTTTCGAGAGAATTTTGCAAAGCTTACTTTGAGTGAGAAGTATGAATTTTAAGCAATCTAGTCTAATTGCTTTTTAATTGCTTTTTATGAATAAGAGACTCGTGACGAATATTAAAAGATGTTTGCTTTATTTTACTTATTTTAATCAGAGATTTACGTATAACAAGAAAACTTTAACAATTATTATTAAGATACAAAATAATAACATGTTGTTGCAATTCTAAAACAAACACTAAAATGTTAATGCTGAATAAAATTAAATTGTCTATTTCAACCATTAAATCCTGCTGCGCAGAGCAAACCAATGTGACGCTGCCAACGACTGGAAAAGTAATTATAAAGGAAAGGGAATAAGCAATAACAATTTATCTCGTACAAGAAAAAGGAGTGTCTAGAGTTGGTAGGAGGAACAATAAGATCAGCCGGGTATAGAACTATAACGAGACACCGGCGGTCCACGGACGCACTTATTAATTGCGAGCTCCCTTCGCGTGGCCGCACGGAGGGCGCAAAAACGCGTCCTCCCGAGCCCTGTCAGCGAGGGAAAAAATCAGTGAGCGATCGTCCCCTCGCGGCCGAGTCCATCATATTGATTGAGGGAGGGACTACCATTGGTCAGCGTCCCCCGCGCCCGTTCATTTATTATAGACACTGTGATGCTGCCAGCCGGACCACCGACCCGGCCGGTACTAGCATTCTTGCCAATTCATTGTAATGCATCTTTGTACGTTTTCAATCTATATTTACAGTGATCATTAGCCAAACAATAAAATTCTTGATTTTGGGATCGGTTTTCAATAAAAATGTACACTATTCATTTGATCCCTAAATGTTTAATATGGACCCATTGTAATCCAAATATCAAATATAATGATACTAATTTTATCAAAATCTTCAACATAATAAACGACCTTAATTTCTCGACGCAGATAGATTGATACAAATTACGCAAAGCCACCTACGCAACTTTTAAATGGGCTACAAAGAAATCGTTTAAGAGATAAGTTACAGATGACACGGGTAAGCGAAGTTGACTCCCAACAGAATTACAATCTAACAGATAACATTTTTACATTAGAATGTCTGAAGGAAGCCGTCATCGACGACGATAACGAGACAACTAAGATTCGTGAAGTGTCCCGAGTCTCTCCGGAAACGAACTGTGGCCGCGACTCTATTACAAATCCGAAGAAAATAAAAGCGTCGGGGGTGAAGGGAAAGTTTTATTCTCCTTAAAATATGTAGAGAAAGTGAAAAGTAAGAGAGGGTGGCGGTGGGGGCCGCGCTCCCGCTAGCGGTCAGCGAAGGGATGATGGATCACCGCGCGCCGTGCCAACCGACCTTCTCTTCGGTTCTCAATTACACCAACACATAACAACTCATTTCGTATCATATGTTTGTGTATATTTTTATATTTAGACCCATTTCATGTAACTATCGAAAATATCGACAGATACGTCGAGATCTTGTAATGTAAGCATCTTGTTTACTTTTGTTTACTCGATTACAAGTTGTCTCATAATGGTGAAAATGCTCCTTTCGGAAGTAGGTAAGTAGCATAAAATAAAAATACTGAGCTGATACAACCTTCCTTTTTTTCATAACTCCCTCACTTATGAATAAGTAAACCGTGCCTGGTATGCTCGCGTGACATTGCAAACTCCATCGTATACAAGGTCTCGAACTCGTTCATACGCGGAGTGGAGTTAGTGCATCGTGCGAGCGTGCGAGTGTGTGAGTGTGTGTCGTATGTGTCGTGTGTGGGGTTCAGTGATGCGGCAGCCGGGTCGGTGTGGGCGCCCCCGCCCCGGCGCGTTGCTAGGCAACCGTTTGTTTTCGCGCCGACACTGGGCGGGATAGAAGGGGTAGGCTCATGATTGATCAGCCTATCCTGCCACCGAATGCCTACAGCTACATATTTTCTTGCGGATAACAAGCTCCTATGTTTATACCAACTTTGGTGGAAATTGTGAAAATGATGTACTATTTTTATTCCTTGAAACTCTACAGACAATTAATTTTAAAAAGATGAGTATTATGTTCATTGGAAACACATAATATCCTGTTTATTTAATATTTTTTATAAGCTTCATTACACAAATTACTATTAGGTATTTACCTATACAAAAAAATAAGCTTCGACATAAACCTCTATGAATACATACATATTCACACAACATACGTATTACTTGTAATACGGAACAATATACCACAATAAACAGCTTCATCTGTACGAAAATAAACTAAGTTGGTATTGGTACTTACCAGTACACAGATACGAGAGGCTCTCAATTATCTGAGAGGACTTAGTGAGTCCTTGGCAACGACAATTATTTTACCGCTGCCCGGTAAAACGAGCTTCTTGGTAACCAACCTATTTGGACTACTTACGAACCATATTTTAAGGATTATTTGTTGAACCTTTTATAATAATATAATGCGTTTATTTTTGATGACTACAATGGCCCAATTGTTAGTATCTTATCAACTATAACTTATCGACTAAGGGTTAGTAATACCTAAGAGCTAAGTGTCTGCCTAACAAGCAACTCGATCCAATGCCTAAGCACCGGAGCATCATGCTTGTCGGCCAAGACTTGTAGGATGCTGTTAGCGCTGGACCTAGATCTGCTTAGCAACGAGGCAGCCTTCTTCCTCATGAGCGCATAGAAATCATCCACCCGTGCTTCAGCGAACATGCCCGATGCACTGCAGTATCTAGGCAGCCCTAACAGCAGCCGGAAACCATTATTATATTGTACCCGCAGGGCGTCTAGAGCCTTCCGCGTACAGTTAACCCACAGACCGCCCGTGTAGAACGAGGTACAAAAAGCTTTGAATAAAGTGATTTTAACTCCTCTGCTACAACGAGCAAATCTGTGAGCCAACATGTTGCATCTAACTGCTAGTGCCCTGCGTTCACGTTCAATGTCTACTTGATCTTTGAGGTCCACGATTTTATGTCCACCACATTATTTGTAAACTGCTACAATTTGCTCGTCGGTTATTAAACAATTATGAGCGTGGTGGTTATTGTTGCAGCTTTTTACTTCAGAAACTGCTTGGCATAGTCTTAAACATATGCATGCATGAGCATATACCTACTTATAAAGTGGTCCTCATTTAAATTATTATACTAGAAATAACATAAAATCATGTTTAAATAACTTACATTAGTTACGTAGGTAATATTGATATTTTCGTGCGTATAAGATCCATCAGACGGAGACAATCTCGAATGCTTTCTTTATAAAAATCCACCCAAACGCAGCCGGTATATGCCAGTTCTGATAAGGACCGGTCCTTGTCAGAACTCTATTTCATATTATATGGCCGTATTGGGGTAGTTGAAGGTCACAAAGGTACGACAGCTTTGTCCTGTTTGAATTACCAATCTAGCTTACCCCAATTAAATATTATAACGAAATATTATAGTAAAACTGCAGATTTTTCTATTAATGGCCGTTAACGTAAGTACAAGAAAAATATGAAAAATGATGTAGAGGTGCATAAGGCAAGGCGTGTTCTTTAGTCATCCTTCTAACAGAACAATACTTGCTACTTTATAATGACATTTCTAAAGAAACAATGCGCTTCAAAAAAATTGGGTCCATGTTTTATGCGCCATATATTTGCAAATTTAGTTCCAGTGTCGTTTTGAAGGCAATTTAAGGCAAAAATATTTAAAACTGCTCCTTTTCAAAATCACTTCTCTTTGTTGTCACTGTTACATTTTTTACTTGACAAAAGAGTTTGTGCCAATATTCAAATTCGCAGAAGTGCAAAATTCGCAGTTTGCATAACCGTTTTGAGATGCACAAATTTTATTATGCAGAACAACAGCTGACGTGGACTCTTACCAACAAGTTTGTTACTTTGTACTAGGAAACACAGCTTTCAAATTAAGAAAAAAATACCTTGTAATTGTACACTCAATTATACAATATTAATTTAAAAGAAAAAAGCACCGACTCACCCTATAATTACATTTCAAAAGTCAAAGTAGAAAATGAGACTGAAATTAATTTACATTACTCGTCGTCGCGTCGGCTCGAGAAAGAAGGGAAAACTAATAAGCTGTAATTACAACTCGCCTAATTGCAGCAGTTGACATCCTTTAGCCGAAAAAACTACTGCTCTAATAGAATTTAATGATAGGGTTACTGTAGACCGGCTAGTGCGACTCGCTCACGACAAATACTTTAGGACGAACTCCTAATGATTAGTAGCGATTATGGTTTTTACCAATACATTTAAACAAAAGGTCCTCATGGAAGAATTTTTTAAGATTCATTAAGTCCGATGTAAATACCGAACAAAGAGTCAAATATGGGCCATTATAATCTAAGTTAGTCACTTGAAAAAATGTAATAAAGCGGACATATTTCCATGCATATCTTATCAAGGAATTCCTCTCGTAGGTGGTGAGGCGCGGGGCTCGGGCGGACGGACGCGTGCCGCTCCAAATTACTGCTATTATTTTATAATCCCTCCTAGTTACGTTTTGAATATTAATGACATTCCTTAGTTTTCCTTCAAACGATCCATTCTAAGCAAATTTCTTTTAATGTCACGTGCTTCCGACCATGGCTATACTACCAAGGAGACTTGGAAGTATTATGTAAGTTATCTTTGTCAGTTAAGGTTGTCTTATATTTATAGATTTCGACGAAAACGCAGTCACACGAAAATATTCCCATCAACTTCAAACACTACATCTACATGATAAATTCAAGTCCAACAACTCGGCTCCGCTTGATGACCACCCCAAGAACGTCTAATTGATAAAACCCCTTGACGTCGAAACTGAGAATGATATTATCTGCCCATACACGCAACGGTCTGTTAAATTATGCTAACAAAGTTATAAATGAACATTCACAATTATTAGACGCTAAGGCCGCGGGAGGACTGGCTAATTAATACATTCACCTACCGCGGTTCGACGGAAACTTAAAAAACGTGACCCTAACGGCTGCAATAAGGTGGATTTGACTTTTTATTGAGACGTGTAAAAAACGCACACGCGCCTTCCAAATCCGATTAAAAAAGGGGTAGACGCACGTCTTAAGAAAAAACTATGGATCATATAACCCTAATTCGAAGGGATACTGATAGAGCTATTTGAGCGCCGTTAACGTTCAAACAGACGATTGGTTCGATATCAATTAATTGGATCGTGTTTAATCGATAATCTTTCTGAAAAGCAATGTGTCTTTACATCTGCCTTTTTAAAATATGGTAAAACATTTTTTATTTTCTATCGTTTTCTTATAATTTGGAATATTTTACTTATATTAACGAGCATAATAGGGAAATGAGCGGTCGGAGATTTCAGTTCAAGCTTTAAAACTACATATTTGACTACCTTAAAATGCTTCGTGTGAATTTCTGTGAAATCTTAGACATTCAAATAAGGAAGACTTATAAAAATCAAATTACACTTTACAAGACATTCAAAAAATGCTTCATAGTTATTTAGCGGTCAATTATCCAAGTTACTGGCATTACTAGTGGACCCACAGTCATTTTCTACTGTTTATAAAAAACCCTTTTTTGTGGGGCTACATTAACGCAATATGTTGTTTTATCAAATTCAATAATCCCGACCAACAGGTGTCGTTGTAAAAAACGAACCGTGTCCAAGGAAAGTTGTTTGGAGCCTCAACTGTCGCACCTATCTGACATTTTTTCAGCTCTAGACATAAAAACTAACCCAATACAATATTTGTAACCGTTATTAATATTCACTTAACAATATAATAATAAAATCTGAACACTCACCACTACACAGACACATCACAAACACCGACACACAACTAACACCACTCAACCTACATGACCGAAACACACAAACTAACGAAACAATAACAAACACACAACAAAAAATAGCAACATGGTCCACCAAAGCCTTACACGGAAGACACCGAGCCTTCCTGTGCCAGCCACACGTCGATAAACTTAAGTCGAACGAATGGCTCAGGAGAGGCGAGTTGTTTCCAGAGACCGAAGGGTTCATGCTCGCTATACAAGACCAGATTATAGCTACTAGGAACTATAGAAAGTATATTATAAAAGACCAAACTCAACCGACTGATCTATGTAGACACTGCAACACTGCGTCTGAAACGATACAACATATTACGGGAGCGTGTAAATCCCTTGCACAGACCGACTACAAACACCGGCATGACCAGGTTGCAGCAATCATACACCAACACCTAGCTTACAGATACAAACTCATAGATAAGATAGTACCATATTATAAATACAAACCTGAGACAATTTTAGAAGGCAGGAATCATAAAATCTACTGGGACCGCACAATAATAACAGATAAAACTATTCATTACAATAGACCGGATATAACAGTACACGATAAAACTTCTAAAACAGTGTACTTAATAGACATTGCAATACCTAATTCACACAATATTCAAACCACCATTTCGGAGAAACTGAGTAAATATCAGGATCTCGCGATAGAAATAAAAACCCAGTGGAAAGCGCAAACCGTTCACATCGTCCCCATAGTCCTGTCATCTACCGGTATCATACCCAAATCTCTTTTACAAAGCCTCAACACACTACACATGCCTGCCCATACACTACACATGCTTCAAAAAGCCACCATACTTAACACCTGCCGCATTACACGTAAATTTCTTACATCATCCACACTATCATCTACATTTTCTATATAAGCATCCCTTACACGCTTGGCTCCGGCCCGCATGTAAGGTTTTATACTCTCTTTAAAGAGAAGAAAAAGAAATAACATACAGGGCATCTGAGGCGGATGACGGGGAGTAGCGACCCCGCGGGGCTATATATCCGAGTGCTCCAGGGAGAGTATACTGTCCCCCATCTCCGGCCTGCCGGAGTGAAGCATGACGGGGGATAGGTCTCCCGCCTCTTGGCTTGCCTTCATCGGCCGGTCAGAGTGGAGTCGCTAGAGCAGGGTTAACAGCCTACTCGGAGGGTAGGTGCCTCGTGGTAAGTGGCGAGTGGGCCGGTGATGCTGGACCCACAGGGAGCGCGTGATCTGCGTTTAAAGTCCGCCGAGGTATCCTCACCCTTCAGCCGCTCATGTACCTGTTGCCCCCTTGTTGCGATTTAGCGACTGATTCCCGGGGGCCCAGTAAGTGAGTTGGCGAGTCTCCACCTGCCATTTTTACGTGTATTTATTACATTGTTATCGGCAGGTGCCATAGTTCCCGTAGTTTCCCCATTCCTAGTCCACTAGCATCCCATCACAATAGCCCAAGTAGTTTTCATCCATAGTTAGCAATAGTTTAGCACAGAACCGGGGACTGTCCTTGGGTACATTTCTATAGTGTATACAGGGATAATCGTCGGTTTTGTGTCACCATTTCATTAAAGTTGTCTCAAAAGGGCTTCAGCGTGTTGGCTTCGGCCCCACGTTCGCCTCCCAAAAATCCGGGACTCTATAGTCCCGAGGTCTGGTAGAGACATACAAGATAATAATAAGCCCCGCAGGGCATCTGAGGCGAATGACGGGGAGTAGCGACCCCGCGGGGCTATATATCCGAGTGCTCCAGGGAGAGTATACTGTCCCCCATCTCCGGCCTGCCGGAGTGAAGCATGACGGGGGATAGGTCTCCCGCCTCTTGGCTTGCCTTCACCGGCCGGTCAGAGTGGAGTCGCTAGAGCAGGGTTAACAGCCCACTCGGAGGGTAGGTGCCTCGTGGTAAGTGGCGAGTGGGCCGGTGATGCTGGACCCACAGGGAGCGCGTGATCTGCGTTTAAAGTCCGCCGAGGTATCCTCACCCTTCAGCCGCACATGTACCTGTTGCCCTCTTGTTGCTTTTCAGTGACTGATTCCCGGGGGCCCAGTAAGTGAGTTGGCGAGTCTCCACCTGCCATTTTAACATGTATTTAATACATTGTCATCGGCAGGTGCCATAGTTCCCGTAGTTTCCCCATTCCTAGTCCATTAGCATCCCATCACAATAGCCCAAGTAGTTTTCATCCATAGTTAGCAATAGTTTAGCACAGAACCGGGGATTGTCCTTGGGTACATTTCTATAGTGTATACGGGGATAATCGTCGGTTTTGTGTCGCCATTTCATTAAAGTTGTCTCAAAAGGGCTTCAGCGTGTTGGCTTCGGCCCCACGTTCGCCTTCCAAAAATCCGGGACTCTGTAGTCCCGTGGTCGGTCAGAGACATACAAGATAAAAATAATAATAAGCCCCGCAGGGCATCTGAGGCGGATGACGGGGAGTAGCGACCCCGCGGGGCCATATATCCGAGTGCTCCAGGGAGAGTATACTGTCCCCCATCTCCGGCCTGCCGGAGCGAAGAATGACGGGGGATAGGTCTCCCGCCTCTTGGCTTGCCTTCATCGGCCGGTCAGAGTGGAGTCGCTAGAGCAGGGTTAGCTCGGAGGGTAGGTGCCTCGTGGTAAGTGGCGAGTGGGCCGGTGATGCTGGACCCACAGGGAGCGCGTGATCTGCGTTTAAAGTCCGCCGAGGTATCCTCACCCTTCAGCCCCTCATGTACCTGTTGCCCCCTTGTTGCAATTTAGCGACTGATTCCCGGGGGCCCAGTAAGTGAGGTGGCGAGTCTCCACCTGCCATTTTTACATGTTTTAATACATTGTCATCGGCAGGTGCCATAGTTCCCATAGTTATCCCCATTCCCAGTCCATTAGCATCCCATCACAATAGCCCAAGTAGTTTTCATCCACAGTTAGCAATAGTATAGCACAGAACCGGGAATTGTCCTTGGGTACATTTCTATAGTGTATACAGGGATAATCGTCGGTTTTGTGTCGCCATTTCATTAAAGTTGTCTCAAAAGGGCTTCAGCGTGTTGGCTTCGGCCCCACGTTCGCCTCCCAAAAATCCGGGACTCTGTAGTCCCGAGGTCTGGAAGAGACATACATTTATAATAATAATCATTTATTTCGGAAATTAGTTCCATATACAATTCAATGCAATCTTACAAAAAATTAAACATAATCACAAAACATACAACATAATAAAACATAAAACATACAAAATAAAACATAATATAAAATAAAGGAAAATAAAATAAAGAAAAATGCTATCCTGGGGGGCTAGCTACTTAACTGCATGCAGTCGTATCCACCGCCCCAGGATCGGAGAGTCCCACCGGTCAGCCATCGTCCTGAGAATGATGTTGGGGCTGTCGCGTACACGGCGCAGTAAGGAGGCGCATCTTTTACGAATTATTGTGGAAAAACTGTCCACATGCGCATCGGCAAACATGCCGGATGCGCTACAAAAACGCGGCAGCCCCACTAGCACCCGGAACGCATTATTATATTGAATACGCAAGTCGCTATATGCCCTCTGCGTAAAGTCAACCCACAGGCTGCACGTGTAAAAGGATTGACAGAATGCTTTAAAAAGCGTGACCTTAACATGAGTAGTACACCGTGCAAACCTGCGGGCCAACATATTACATCGGACAGCAAGCGACCTGCGCTCCCGCTCGATATCTAGGTTGTCTTTCAGGTCTTCCGAGACCCAGTGGCCCAAATACTTGACCTTAGTAGCTCTGTTCAGTGGAGTACCACATAGCAAAACTGGTGGCACATCAGAGTAATTATTACTACTGGTCTTAAAAACCATGAACTCGCTCTTTAGTGCATTGTATTTGAGCCCATGAGTCTCAGCATAGGACTCACACATACCAATCAACTTCCTCAGAGCTCTGATTGAGGGACACAGCAGCACCATGTCATCCGCATAACTTATGTTATTTACACAAATACCGTCCATATGACATCCGATGCCAGTACTACTGAGGCCCTCAATCAGATTATTCATGTACAGGTTGAAGAGCGCTGGTGAGGTCAAACCACCCTGTCTCACCCCGCATTCCAGCCTGTACTCGCTCGAAAGTGATTCGGCCCACCTGACACGATTTCGCTGGTTTTCGTACCAATACCTAAAAATACCTATCACCTCTGACGGTAGGCTGGTTTCGTTCCTCAGCTTTTCCCATAAGACATTATACGATACCAGGTCAAAAGCCTTGGAAAGGTCAAGGTAACAGGCATAGACAGGTGTTTTTCTTGCTGTATAGTACTGCACAGTTTGCTTGAGGCAGAGAATAGCAGCTTCGGTAGACAAACCTGGTCTAAAGCCAAATTGTGCATCATTAATTTTTACGTGTTTATCCAACTGACCTCTAAGCAAACTGTCCAGAACCTTAGCAATAATTGTCGCCAAAGATATAGGCCTATAATTTGACCGTAAAGACAAGTCGCTAGATTTATTTTTAACAATAGGCACAACAATGGTACGCATCAATTTTTCAGGCAGATAGCAATGGCCTACACACAAATTTAAAAACATGGACAACACTCTGGGCATGTGTACCCCCGCATGCTGCAAGTGCTCGATGCTGAGACTATCATGCCCTGGTGATTTTCCTCTCACCATGTGTTTAATAGTAGCAGCAATTTGTTTCGCTGTAAATGTCACACTACGTTCAAGGCTGACCGTCTCAGTTCCGGACACCTGCAGCGATGGCTCAGTTCTTATAGACGATTCCACTCTAAATTGCTGTCTAAATTGTTCTGCAATACCATAGTGGTCAAACACACCATCAACGCTTACCGGAAGGCTAGGCCTGTGATTTAATTTATTGGTCGTTTTCCAGAATTTACTAAAGTCCTTATTTAAGTGATGTTTAGCAAGGATGTCCATTTTTATTTGGTTTTGATGATTTTGACACCATTTTAATTTGGACTTGAAAGTTTTTCTAGACTCGAGCATATCATTATATACATTTCCATTGCTAGGTTTGCCACACAATAGCCAAAACCTGTAATAAAGCCGCGCCTTCCCGTGAGCATTGCGCACATACTTATTCCAGCCAGTAATGTATTTACACTTTTTATTATATAAGGAAACATGTTTGTGTTTTTGTCCTGTTGTATATTTTTACAAATCGTCTTCCATGACTTCTTTGTCATATACTCACTATCAGGTTGAGGTACATCGACAAAATTAATCTTAGATAGTTTTTAGGCTACTTAGATAACTAGACTTTATCCACAGTTTTTTTTCATATGAGCTAATTAAGTAACAAGATTTTCGCAAGCAACCTATTTTTATATTGACAGGGTTTTACACTTAAAGATCTTTAAAATTTCAAAATGCAAACATAGGCAATCCCAAAAAAACTAAACATACGGATTAATTAACGCAAATATCAAAAGTCATAGTTAAATCAGACAAAACCAGAGGACACGTTTATACGTATTCATAATAAACTTTTTAGGGCATCGTGTGTCACCGAAAAAAAGGGTTGAATAAAGAAATATCTGAAAGTGAAACTTTACGCTCGCTCACCTGATGCGTCTGTGGTGCATGTTTTTTGAAGCTTTTTATGAGAGGAATGTGCATATGTTTTAAGTCGAGCTCAATTACGAACGCGTCCGGGCACAAGTGCGCGCGCGCACAAAAAAGTCACAATAGAAGGGTTGGGGAAGAGTTGTAAAGGAATAATGTCCGTGTAAACATCGTGTAATTGCACACAACAGGTAAAAGGGTTCGCTTTAATATTACTTTTCTATGCTCAGTTTACCGCGGTTCTTGATGTTCCACGACTTACTTTAGAGAGCAGAAGAGGGCAAAAAAAACATAATTTGCGTTAAACTAATGTCTAAGTACGAACGTAAGTAACTGACACTTTATAGCAGGTAGGTACAAGATTTTCTTTCAAAAATTTACTTGCAGCATACTGAATTGTATGAGTTTGAGGTAATTAAATCTACCTACTTAATACCTAATCCCCATCATCAGATAGGTGACATTTTTGTTATTTATATCTTTTGAATGTTACACCACCCATTTTAGAAAACCTACCTATTTACCGTCCGTGTTCGCGTTTGAAGCGTTTGCTAAGCGGACGTTCAGTCGCCGATGATGTTTGTGACACAGAAAATGAATACATTCATTTGTTGACTGTACTTTTTGCTTGATTTCGGGTTAAATTCTAAAACGTGTCGAGTTGGTGAAACATAAAAGTGTAAAAATTTAAGTTTCACTAACTGGACACGGATCAAAATCTTAACGTGTCGTGTTGACGACATGATAAATGTTAAAATTTTGAGTTTCACCAAGTGGACACATTCGTGGTGAGTTAAGTGTGTCGAGATGACGAAAGACCCTATTGAAGTATTACGTATCTTATTCTAAAAATGTAACAGATTATTTCTTAAAAATACGCTACCACTTTTGGAGATCCTTGAAGTAGGTCCCAAACACAATAAAAGTTCCGTAATACATTCCCTCTATTAGCGGTTTCAAGGGCCATTATAGTAATTCGGTGTGTCTATAGTCGCTGTCATAGAAATTGGAACATAAATCGAACAGTGACAATAAATAAAAAAGTATAAAAAGCTACCTCGACAATCAATCCGTACCCTTTTATTGTAAAACTGATAAAGGGATGAACAGACTAGTTGTCCGCGAAGCTAATTTATAAATGATTGAGATTTCATTTTTTTCACAGTTTTGGGGTAAAAATGTGTGATAACGATCGGTTCTTTTATTTGTTCTGTTTGTGTCCAAAAGATTCAAAACCCTTTGTGTAGGATTTAGGAACTGTTGCGTTTTAATAAATGACGCAATCTGCCCAGAATTTAAAATATTTGCTTTTATTTATTTAGATAAATATTATGAATAATCTAGTACGCCTAAGTTAATCTTTTGTTCTTAATTAATTCACATTAGCTTATTACCTACTTGTAATAAATTACCTTCTACATAGGTATATGTTTTATCTGAGTCATTGTACACCGAGTCCGTTGTGTTCTATTAATAAATTAATTGCCCCAAGTCTTTTATGTTCACCAGTCTCCAGTAATTTCAACGGTAATAAGATCTTTTAATTATTATCCCTTCCTCAATAACAATTAAAGTATTTCAGTTATAATTTTAATAATAAAAGATCCTAATTCCCAACTGTCGATTCTAAAAAGGATTTTTTTTGTATAATAACGGCAATCGATATACGTAAAGCAGTGATTACTAGTTTCAAAAGCACCCCTTTCTGACCCACTTTTTACCAGTTTTTAACAATTTTGGTGTTCCCTCTTCAAAGAGCTCCCTTTGAAAGACCGGGCGTGAACGAGTTGATGATATTACATTTTTTGTGAAGAAAGGAAATTTACGAACAATCTAGTGTATTATCAACAAAAACAGCGGAGTTGTACGCATTGTGAGAGTTTTTTGCAAGTTCGCGTGCGCTTGCGCGTCGGCGGGCATCCGTGCGAACCCTTCCCAGCGCGCGGATTGAGTCCGGAACCCTTCCTATGTGCACGAGGGTGCCGTACATGCCGCGGCCGCGCGCTGCAACGCCACAACGTCTCCGCCGGGACCCGGTACATGCGACCTTTCTCCCCGAGCCCGCTCCGCTACAATTCGCATGTGTGCCACCCGACAGCTGCATCAGTTTTTATATACGCTCTCATATTTTTTCACAATGGTGTGGCGCAGCGCACCCTTGAAACAGTTTGCGTAATCGATGACAAAACTAAATATTCCACCCGATGATTTCCGTATTTTTGGAATTCTAAATCGTTCGTCGAAAACTGACGGGTTCGAAAAATACGTCCATTGTGACAAAAACAACGGGTCACTGAATGAAATGTTTTATTTTACAAAATTATACAGATTCCGCAGTTAATATTGCATTGTCTAAAGTTTCAGATGCTACTGTATCTGATTATTAGTAAATCGATTGGTTGTCAAATAAACAAAGTAAGTTTTTCAATACAATTCTAATATGTGTAAAGAAGACGGATCACAATCCATACAAAATTGCCCCACGTCCTATAACAATGTGCATATCTCAAAAAAAAGATAAAAATGTTAAAAAAAATATGGCATACTCTCTAATTTTTTTTTTACACCTTCATACGAAAAAAATGTTTTAAAAATTGTTCAGGCGCTGTTATGAAAACATCGTTCATAAGACTATTTATGGACTATTTTATTAAATTACTTTTTTGTTTGATAGGATATACCTCACAGGTGGTCCCATAATCATCAGGTCAGGATCTGATGATGGAAACCTTGAGAAATCCAGGGCAACTTTTGAAAGTTGTAGGCATGCGCAGGATAAAAACTTGACTATAAGGTGTATGTCTTATAACAATATGCAACAGTGAAGGTTTGGAGCTGACCTGATGATAGAGACGAAAGAAGGTCGAGGGAACTCGACAACCGAATATGTAAACTACTTCGTGTTGGGGCTTATATTATTTGTATTGAATAGACCTTTGCAACAGTGAAGGTTTGAAGCGGACTTGATGATGGAGACCAAAAAGGTCGAGGGGACTCGATAACAATATAATATGTAAACTACCTCAGAAGTCTGTGTCTAATGGATGTACCTAAGTTTATTTCCCCACCGACCTCTAGGCCGATGCTCCTAAGAATAGTTTTT
Organism: Helicoverpa zea; assembly: GCF_022581195.2. Classification (NCBI taxonomy): domain Eukaryota; kingdom Metazoa; phylum Arthropoda; class Insecta; order Lepidoptera; family Noctuidae; genus Helicoverpa; species Helicoverpa zea. The sequence continues at coordinate 5,506,288 of NC_061459.1, read as the reverse complement.
TTTGGCTTTTCAGTGACAATCACAGTTGTCACTATCCGCATAAGTGGAAAGTTCTCATCGATACGATTAATATAAGCACAAACACGAGGTAGTTCACATATTTTGTTGTCGAGTTCCCTCGACCTTCTCTGGTCTCCATCATCAAGTCTGCTTCAAACCTTCACTGTTGCAAAGGTCTATTCAAAACAAATAATATAAGCCCAAACACGAGGCAGTTTACATATTCGGTTGTCGAGTTCCCTCGACCTTCTTTCGTCTCCATCATCAGGTCAGCTCCAAACCTTCACTGTTGCATATTGTTATAAGACATACACCTTATAATCAAGTTTTTATCCTGGCATGCCTACAACTTTCAAAAGTTGCCCTGGATTTCTCAAGGTTTCCATCATCAGATCCTGACCTGATGATTATGGGACCACCTGTGAGGTATACCCTATCAAACAAAAAAGTAATTTAACAAAATAGTCCATAAATAGTCCTATGAACGATGTTTTCATAACAGCGCCTGAACAATTTTTAAAGCATTTTTTTCGTATGAAGGTGTAAAAAAAATAAATTAGAGAGTATGCCATGGTTTTTTAAACATTTTTTTCTTTTTTTTGAGATATGTCACATTGTTATAGGACGTGGGGCAATTTTGATCCATCTTCTTTCTGATGGATATCGCTACATCCTATCGTTTTCCGAGAATTGATCTGTATTTTAATCTATGGATACGATCGCTGCAGGTAGACAAGCATCATCTCAGTTTTAAAGCGATTATTTGCAATTATAATCAAGAAAACATTGTCTCTACAATATAACCATACCTAGTAAATACTAAGGTTTAAAACAGGCGTTTTTAGCGCTAGTTCAATATGCTAAGTACTTACTACATAGCACTTTGTACTCATGTTCTTGAATTCGTTCTTATACCTGTAAAACTATTTGACATTTATAGAATATTCTAGACTCTTCATACATAAAACACCCTTGCGTCATTTATCTGCGCCATCATTGCTGCAAGCTCTCACCAAAATAAATTATTATAATCACAAGCAAACTCTTTGTGCGTATGTAAGGATTGAGCTTTATATAAGTCCCCCCATGTGAGTTCACAATGAAGGCTGGTACTATTGATTATGCAAAGCAAGGAGCGAGGATGCAATTGTCCGCTTTTTGCCAAGGGACGAGCGCCGGACGCAGGGGATGGCCGCCGACCACCCCTATGTCTTACTCACGTACACATGCATGTGCGTATACAGCAGTGTACTGTTATTTTGTTCATATTAATTAGAATAGGAAAGTCCAAGCATTTTTATTTGGATAAACAAAATATTAATGACCCAAATTCAAACTGGCAGAGGAATTTACTATGAGTCGAACTCAGTGACACATTTACGAACAAAACTCTTTGATCCTACAGAAAAAAGAAAGCTGGATCAGTAAAATCATATTCGTTTCCAAATGTCTGTGCAGAAAATCACAAGAAGAGCCGTCAATAAAAGAATCCTTTACGAATGCCCCATCTCACCTTACAAATTAAATGGCGACATCAAAGGTACGACGTCCACGACACTGGACGGACAGCAAACGTTAAATGAAAGATGGGCTCCCAAGAAACTATCGATTGAAAAGACACAATTAAAGTTAGAGTTAGGCAAGTACGCCGTTTGTTGTTCTGTTCCACGCTCGTGTGTGTAACCCCACGAAACTTTCATCTCTGGAGAGCGTGTGTGGGAGGGAGGGGCCGCCTCCCTACGAAGGGAGTAAAAAGTAGTTGTGACTTGTTCACCTCTTTCGGTGTCGCCCACCGCGGCTGGATTTACTCGTGAGCTTTTTACTGCCCAATTTTATTATATACCTACACGGTTTAAATCGGTAACCAGTTACGTACGTGATTTCGATATTTATATATTTTTATAAGTAATACAGTGTGATGTAACCTCTGTGCTTATGTATGACAAAGTAGCTCATGAAAATCGCGAAATAATAATGGGTTTCTCTATATTTGCATTCTCACTTATATTTTATGCATGTTCTTTTCAACATTCATATAAGAAAAATAACTTAGTGATTGATTGAATTATGATGATAGGCAAAATTTTGAAATTCAGACTTAATATTACTTGGTTGTACAATACACTTCAGGTGAACACGTATGAACTAACGTGCATTTATTTGGTTTTACATGTTTCAGTTCCCTAATCCAAAATAAAAGGCCTATTCATTAGGACGTACATAAAAAAGTGTAGTACATAAAAAGCACGTTATATCAGTTTTAATTGTGTGTGAATTATTTATTTATTTATTTATTTATTCGACTTACACGGCTTTAACAGCCAATTACATAAATCGTAAACTTAAAATTAAAGTAAAGTGAGTATAATATTCGCTTTAGTCGAGGTATTTATAAAGCAACCACGATAGCAAAGCAACATGTAAATATGTATTTCTCTGTCTTGTGTTTGAAGATAGACCATAGCTTTTCCATTTTAAGTTACGTGGTAGACATCTGTACCATAAGTTTTACATGAAGGCAGAAAATTCAGAATTGAAATACGATGTAGTAAGGATTTTGTATATTATCTTGAAGGGAGTTTCTGTCGCGTTTGCCCAACAGTGCGCTACAATAGCTAGCTGGCTAGCTAGCTGTAAAAAAGGTAAGGAAGAATATTTTCACATAGTAAACTATTAAGTAGTTAGTCTAGTATTACATCGATAAGCAAAATCAAGTAGGTAGTAGCGTGGGTGGAGAGCAAAATAGAAAAGAATACATTAAATCTTTGACAAACTATTATCAGCATGTCACACCATGTCGAACTTGTGACGCAAAGCCTTTACGTAAATATAAACAAGAAACACAAAAATAGTGTTTGCTCGAGATAGTACAAAGGTAGTGACGCCCGAGGCTAGTGATGTGACATAAAACATAACAGCCAAAGGGTTTGTGCGTGCAGACGCGTGGCGGGTGCCAAGACGATGCCTATCTGTCACTCCACCCCGTGTCTCACCGCCTCTCACTGCGTGGCACACACCACGCCATAAAAAATCCCTTCCACACATAAAATCGAACTCGTGCCCATCCGACACGCAACAATTGGATTCGACTGCGGGGACACGTTTTCTACTTAAAAAGTAAATTTTATTTTTAAAAAATACTCTTCCCCTGTACTACTGTCGGTTTAAAAAAGCCATAATACGTCCCTGACGATGAGCGCGCGCCGGCTGAAGATTTGACGCGCTCGCGCATGTGTTTATAATCGTCCCCTCGTAATTTAACATTTTTTCACAAAAATTTAAACTGTACAGTACACCGGTTACCGCGATCATTGCAACTGAGATAAAAAAAATCGAATTGTTAATGTATCGAGCGGGCATCAATAGAATGAAAAAATAAGTGGAGCCGCAGTTTTTCACGTGATCGTGGATGTCCGGGCGGCTGGACGTTATGGGCTCGGTAAGGGCGCAACGGTTTTTGTGTGACCCTCAATTTACAACACAAGAAGGGACATGACATCGTCTCCCCGTTGTAACTTGACGTCTTGTCGGGCAAGGAATGTAATGTAAATTTAGTACAAAAACGGGAATTTAAATAAGTGAAGTGGCCCGAGAACTGGCCAGGGACCCTTCGCATAAAAGCGGTCATTATTAATACCGGCCTCTAACGACAAAAACATACATGTATGCTGGTGACAGTGATTGCTTATGTGTCCACTAGTTCACCTTTTTTTATTACCTACCGTCTTGCAAATTAGATACACAAAAGAATAATAAAACAGAGGTGAAGGCTGTGAGAAAAGCATGTCTATGATCGATCTATGAGATTACTTACGTTATTAATATTTTTAATGTCTGTATTGATCGGTTGACGGGCTCTGAGATACAGCACGTGAACGGCCTGGGACAGGAAATTAACATGATGTGAGTTTTCCTTCTGCTCGAGATATGTTAGGCAATAAATAAGATTGGCAAAAGCAGACCACTGGTGCGTGTCAGTTGGACTGGCCGGAAAAAGAGTAAAAAAACATTACGGGAATATAACTGTACGACCTAGTGAAGGGATAAATATTAATGTTATTATATCAATACAAAAATAAGATACGCGTCGAACTACCGCACTAACTCAGGTTCAAACATTCTCATTTTAACATCCTGCATGTTCAAACAAAGAAATCACATCACTTACCATTTTTATTTCAAATTACTTAAAACAAATACAGAATCGACGAAAGTTCAACATGTTTTGTAACACAAAGCGTCTATAAACCATTCTGTTTGATATTGACAGTCGAACTCTCTGGAGGGAAAGTGCTGGAAACTTAACTAGGTATTTGTGTGCGGCTGTTTAGTGTGTGGACACAACACAGAAAGCGCAGAAAAGGTCTACTTCGTGCCACTGTACCAGAGATCAAGTTATGTACCGTGTAAAATAAAACTAAGAACCTACCTAGTTTAACTATAAAAACAAAAGGAGCATCAGCTTAGAAATTATAGGTGCCGATCAGGCTCCTGGATCAAATTCTATCTCATATACAATTAAAGGTTTCTCTGTTAGCCATGTTCAATCGATTTAATATATTATATCTTCGCGGGCCGAGTGCTGTTATGTGTTGTTATATAAGTTCGGCCATTCAGAGAATGCGTTCCTGACACGTCGCGATTGAACTGACGACGTAACTTTGCAATGGCGTTGCAGTTACGATAAAAATATTTTTGCTGGTTGTTTACCGTTTTAACAATTGAGGAGCATTAAAACAACATTATTATATCAATAATCAATGAATGTTATTACGTCGTCAGTTCAATCGCGACGTGTCAGGAACGCATTCTCTGAATGGCCGAACTATAATTATTATTATTCCTGTACTTCTGTGGTATGTGACGCAGGGCAGGTCAGGGTGGACGCTAGACGGACGGTCGCCGCGGACGTACGCCTCCCGCGCCCTTCTCTCACATGTACCCAGCGTCTCGCAGAATTCAAGCGGAAACTAATGCAAAGGTAAATAAATGTTCTCATTTATGTTCTATCGGAACGAATTATTATTACACTTGATACCAAGATTCTGTAAATCATAGAAAAATTGGCTATTATTTATTAAGAATCTATCTAATTTCCAGCCATGTATCGATAATCTACTACAGGAAAAAAACTACTTAAATCTTATAAAAAATAACCTGTTTCTGTATTCGTTTCACTTTTGTTTTTCTCACTAAACAAATCCCGGAAAATCGGGATGTGCGTGCCACTGTGTAAGCCGGTGTGGGCTGCACCATCGTCCGGGGAGCACATTTACATCAAAGTGTCGTTTCGCGGGGAGTTGCCTCGCCGTCATCACCAGCCAATGTTTCACACTCGCCGCTACAATGTTTCCCTTCGGACACACCGTGTCTCCCCGTACACGGTAATTTTTGCGATTTGTATGATAATGTACCGTAATAATACTCTCAGATATAACAACTAAAACTATTGCGTAGATTTCCACACCAGCTAAACTGGACTACACGAGAGCATTTACTTAGAGAAGTAATAGTAGGGATCTTACATCAATAGCTAAGCACATACATAGCAACGGTGACGAGGGTTAGTCGCCGTAACCCTTTAATGCGGTGGGTATGAGGGCCGGGCGGAGGGCGGGCAGCGGAAGGGTTGCCGCCCGCGACCTGCCCGGCGGCTGGGCGGCGCCCCCCCCTCTCCCCTCTCACTTTTACGACGAGCTTTTTTATCGTGCGTGCTGTCGTTTTTCCTTTTCTATTTTTTATGTTTATTTCCCCGAAACCATAAATTATGTTTGAAAGAAGGGAACACTCGGACGTTCGACAGGAACCGGGGTGACGTCGACTAAGTTTTCTGTTCTCCGCTTTTCTGTTTTTTTATGGTCTCTCGTGTGTAATGTGTGTAGGGGTGAGTGCAACGTTGCCATGACGACTGCATAGCGGGGGCGATCTGCCGCCGCGACGCACGCTGCGGCACTCGATCGCCGATCACCAATATATGTAGCCGATATAAACAAACACGTTACGTAGTTATTTGTTGTAACGCGAGCCGTGACCGCAAACACGCTTGTCTGTATTCATTCGATCCTTGTTTGTAGACAAACTAACGAGATGGACGCCGCGACACTGTTTACATTATCAGGACTTTTCCGTGTAATTTTAGCATAGTAGCTGCAACGATCGTCTGTCGTGTATGTCGAGACACATTTGTCAATAAAGCATTAATATTCTGGAAAACAATAAAAATATGTCATTAAATTCACACAACATATCTAACCGCCAGTTTTTAAACAACTTTGGGTACTTTGATTTTACGTTCAATTTTCAAAGTAAAGTTGTTTTAAGAAAAACGCACCTTTATGTCGATCAACTTGCACTTATTCTGGCCCCTGGTTAAATTTAAATTATAGTTTCATATGAAATTTTATTAATAAGACGTTGCTTAGTGTGGGTACACACATTCCATTATCAATCAACCGCAAAAAGCGAACAAAGCCGATGTTGTATCCAGTTAATTGCTTACCCTTGCCACGCGACAAAAAAATGCGCCATATTGCGTCCAGCGCACACTAACCACCGCGAAAGAGAAATTTACGAATAAAGCCCCGATGGTTACACGCTGCATTTAAAATTAGAACCCTTTAGGGCGCCACACCGCCAGACAAAGGGCCGAATGGCAAATTGCCGGCAGGTAGCAATAGCGAATATGTCCAAATGGAGTCCCAATAATTACTAAGGGCTCTAGTTTAATAAATGGCTCTTTTTCTAAATTATGAAGGGCTGATCGCGCCATACGGACATACCTGCCGCGAACCCTTCGTCCTTCACATAATGAGTTACCTATAACTCTTCATTGCTTTTATTTGCAGGATTTTTTTATATGTTGCGAGGTTGGCGAGTGGGCAACCCAATTTGATCGTTTAGAAAGTAGCCGCTGGCCTTACCGCGCTACCCAATTATAACGAATTCGGTACTACTCTAGCTTTTACAACAAAATGTTGTATTGGTAAAGAAAACAGAAGAACATTAAGTCTATCTAAAGACCTTCGCATGTAGTGTGCACAGTTGTCTTACTTACATCTAAACCCATTCACTTAGATAGAACACAAAAGGTAACATTCGCTACTGACAAAAAAGAAGATCCTTACAAATGGGTTTTACATTGTTTGGATAAAACAAGCTCACGATACTAAATTGTATGACAACAAACCCTTTAGCCCGGAGGCAACAGAGTGTGTCGCGATGACTTGTAATTCCGATGTTTTCACTGTTAAAATCGTATTTCCTGAAGGCGACATTGATCTGAGCCAGCGAGGCGAACACGAGAGTATTTCTAATGTGCGGGACAAAGCCCGTCTCCCAAACAATGCCTTCGGAGACTATTTAAAACGAATCCCTTGACGACACCTACGCACACAGCATCTAGATGACGCGTGGTCCAAACTATAAACTTTATGTTAGTTAATGCACATACTTTTAACAACGTCGATTTTACTTTTATTTCATTGAATTAGGTACATAACAGGAATGCTTGCTTGACACACAAAACAACTCCTACCGACTTAATCCAATCGAAGTCAAATGAACCACAACTGTGATTATCACCAACTAGAAAGAAAATATACAAATGCGACAGGAAAGTATTTCTGACTAAATCATCGGTAAATTATTAAAAATTTAGTTTAAAAAATCCCACTTTCATCTGGCTGTGCCTTTTGACTCAATATTGTGTTGGTAGTTTGGCAACGCAGTAGTTTTCAAAGTGATTTGATGTCTTATCACTTGCACCACACGGGCCGGATGCTCGCAAAATGCTCCGATGAGTTTACCCGGCTAACTATCGGCAATCCTTTACTAGTGCAAGCCTTTGACGAGCGACAGACCAGAAATATTATTAATATTGTCAAATATTTTGGCGGCTTTCACAATACACCCTTTATCCCTCTATCCCCAATTAGTCTGAAGAGAATATTGTCGCTGAAGTTTCTAACGATTTATCGCTTGTCGTGGATTAAAACGTTCTTTGTGGTCGAGAAGAATAGGGGTACAAGTAAAAAAGTTGTCTGATATCCATTACAAAGATATTTGTTAGTTGTTACGAAGATCGGACAACGAACCGCTACGTGCCTGCGCTACAAGGTCGTTCTTACATAATTTGTATTATTGCCGGAGAATTATAACAATCAATATCCACAGAGATGTCTGGAAATAAATTATCTGTGTCTGTGATGTTGGAACAAGTTGTTCGTGAGGTGCCATTGAAAATCACATAATAATATATCGGATGCTTACCTACTGGTAAATTTTGTTTATATTTATAAATCATAGGATATGTACCTGTTACATAAACGTTATCAAAATGTGTTTGCTGTTTGTTTGTTCATCATCTCAGCTGTGGGACGTTCACTGCTGAAGATACAATACTGGCACTATACCGAAAACATAATACATTTTACTTAGTCAGCTAATGATGAATGTAAAAATATTAAGAGAACTGAACGGTATAACTTAACAAAATGTGATGAATATTTTAGTGCAAGTAAATAATAAGAAACGTTTGCTACGGGACAATAATGATAAGATGATAACGATAAATCGATACTTGTTCTTAAAACACTTTATAACAATTTTCAGTCACCACATGTAGTTCTGAGCACTGCTCCATGAATTGGATAATGTGGGAAATTCTTTACATTAAAATGCTCTACTTATTCTAAACTGATTTGGAAACAAAGTCAACAAAGAATCAGCCTCAAAAGAATATAGCATAGTATCGAAAAAATGCGGGCAACGCCACGGGATACCACGCTAATACCGTACCATAATGTAATATTACTCAATTGTTAACTTTTTCATGTCGCCCTGGTCTGACCGGCCGGAATCTGGACACAAATACTGTTCATTAATACATGTCAAGTAGCGAGACACTGAACTAAGATCACATCATTAATATTGAGTAGAGTGTACCTACGTACAAGTAGGCGTCGGTGGAAAAGGATAAATTTCATGGAGAGGTGCTTTCACCCTTTACGGCTCCAATCTATTTGTCAGAGAAAAGGAAACACATTGAAGCAACTAAAGAAAGGATCGGTTCTTCAGCACCGACCTAATTGCGTCCCTAATGTACGTACCGCGTACATATTATTGCCTCTAACGATGCCAAAGTCGATTTCATGCTTGTCTTTACATTGCAATTCTATGTAAAGACATCATTGTCGGTAACACCATCCAGTAGCCCTTGAATAAGTTCAGGAGCTAAAATCCTATAATAGTTGTTCGATTAAGCTAAATCCAACAACGATAATAAATAAATTTTGGCTTACTAAAAGTTACTATCCAGGAACAGTTAGAAAGCCCTTAAATGTTGGGTCTCAGTACAACACAAAAACACATTGCAATTGTGATATGTACGTGTATGATTTGGCCAAAATAATGATGAAACTTGGTTATTTATTATTATTAGGAATATCTAATAACAATGTTCAAAATACTGATGAATATTTGTACAGGTACAGCTAAAGAATTGCAATGATCCTTTGCTACAATAAATTAAATAAAGTGTCCATCAACAATGCGCGGGCGCAGCTTCGGCTACAAAGCGGAGCTGCTTCGGTCAACCCATTAGCGCGCGCGCCGCGGGGGCTCATGATCACTTTGCTCACTTTAATTTATGTACTTTGTACCATTGTCCAGCAACAATGCATGCGTTTTATAGCATTCGGCTGCCGGACACCCAGATTAACATCTATGCTTGGTTTCGCCTTTCTCTCGTTTTGTGCAACACAATGGATAACCGGGCAGCCACCTGGCAATAATGGCTTCGACGCTGTAAAGAAACTGCCTGCTAATTTTTCATAATGTAGAAAAAATCCAACACATAGTAACATAAGTAGCTTTATTTAGATTTATCAAATAATTCAGATTTATACGTTTTAGTTAAATTATTTATGATAAGGACAATACATAACAATAACTAGGTAACATTAAACTAAATACCTAAAATATATAGTTTTAGAATGTATTAAGAACATGATTTTTCAGGGGCACAGTAAAGAGACACACTGACCCTACATAGAGCTTTTTCCATTTGCGAAACCAATGTGGATAGTAGGTAGGTACATTATACATACCTATATAATTATATGAACTCGTGTGTACGGTACAAGCCAAAGGTTCAAACCACAAGCTACTTCTCATACTTTGTGTCACGCAACCAACTCAATCTATTTATCCATATCAATTAAAAAGAAAACGTATCTACTCATTTTCTATCCGAGCATCACCATCATCAGCGACCGCAACCCTCGGGTTATTCGCCAGATCACCATGAACCCTCACCCGATACACACACGTATACACAGGATGGCCCCAGTTCGAAAGCACCCGTATCCTGAGGATGTTATGGCCTTTAAGACTTGGAAATAAAACGTCAAAGTACTGGATAGGTTTACCATCCCTGTCGTACTCGAAACTGCCATAGTCGTGAGGGTACGGATCGAAGCGATTTTCTAGTCCTTCCACTTGGACTAGGCGTGGAGCTGATGATATTTCTCTGAAAAAAGTAAATGGTTGGATTCAGCTATGTTGTATTTAAATGGCCCATTGTCAAAAGCTTATCTTTTATCTAGCATCTGCCTACCGCATCGCCAGCCATATAATATGCACAATGTCAATGTTCATTCGAGGATATGTAGTAGCTGTCAGAAGTGTCAGATCCTACTTATAGAAAATGAAAACCTCACCTAGTGGGAGAAATATGCGGCGGTATATGTTCAACGCTGACTCCAGTTATTCGGACGGTGCCCAGCAGTCGTATGGTGGCTTCTCCTCTCGAGCCCTTGAAGGCCCAGCACTCGCCGGGCAGCGTGCCAGGACGGATCATGGCGCGGGCGCCGAGGCACTCGCGACACACCCATGCGGTCAGCATGTGGAGCGCCCAGCCTATTGGCGACTCGTATATCACATGCTCCACGGTGTCCCCTGTGTCCAGCACTCTGGCACCAGCTGATTCGAGGGCGTAGTCTGCTAACTGTTAATGGGTAGGAGATAGCATGGTTCTGTTAGGACGTGGCTGGTGTCAGTCTTAAAAAAAACACACACAAATACTACACAACACTTTAATTAAGCAAAACAAGAAGAAAGAAGAATTTAAAGATATTGTCTGAAACTTGTCAGGAATTTTAAAACTATTTTGACGGTAAACGGAATGCGCCACGCGATTGCAACTATTTTTATAATTATCAAAAATTTAGGTATGCATTTGCAATAATCGCGGACTATTCCGGGTAGAACAGTTCGTTTGCTAATTTTAAGACTGAAGACGTTAATTTATTCATTACCTCATAGAATTGAATCGGAACCTACCTAAAAAAATCAATAGTAATAATGCAAGTAAATAGGATATTTTTTTGACAAAAAATTGCTCAGATTTGGGAAAAAAACTGATGAAAACATCATAGCGCAATAGTACCGTAGAATAAATAAGGAAAATTATAGGAAGAAATACTTCAAAGGTAATATAATGATTTCAGTATATTTCTACTCATTTAAGGGATGATGGTGATGATGAAGTCCAGAAACAAAATTCAAACGGAAACATTTGTTAGTGAAATAATATGAAGAGATGATTGACAAAGAGGTTACAGGAATAAACAAAGTGTATCCGACGGGGTTGAACCTATTGGCGCTTGTTTTATGGGTTAACGTATTTCTAAACTTACAACCTGCAAACTAACAAAAAAGGAGTAAGTTATATTTGCAAATATTATAGATTTTTTTTATTCAAATAAGTAATTTATCGTTTCCATTTTGTTTGAGGAAGTTTTTTTGCTTAGATAGAAATGTCTCCGCATTTCTATATCTATGTTTTAAAGATAGGAATATCTACTTTGCATTGAGTTACGACTCACCTGTCTATCATAATCAGGTGCATCTCCAATCTGGCGATTATTGCGCATTCGCAAGACGGGATCTACGAGCGCCTCCTTAGCGCGCCCGGCTGCTGCCGCCACTGCTGGCAGGACTGATGAGATGCGCTCCATCTCAGTTTGTAGACGCTCATGCTTGCGATTTACCTACATTTTAATATTTAGTAGAAGTTTGTGGTTACATCAATGGAATGGAATGGTGGCTAGAAAATTAACAGAACGGTTCTTCTGGAGGCATTAAAAAATAGTAAAAGCATGCTGTTCAAGGCGCATTATCATTTTCAGACATTAAATCACCGATAGACATTACCTCTTGTTTACCGAATGTGTTGTTCCATGATAATAAAAAAAATATTTATCCAGTTACATAAAATTTGTTTGACTTAAAATTAAGTAAGGTACATTAATTTGGTGTAACTATATGTAGTAGCAGACAGTAATTTTTTTTGGATCGGTGGTCCCCAAACTAGGCTAGACCTGTATCTTGGGGGCCCGAGTTGCGGATGCAGATTATACCTACCTGCCTGTTTTGATGTGATAATTAATATGCCTCAACTTGTACATTTGCATCGTTTGTTGCCTGAAAACATTATAAACACGGGTCGTGATAGCTTTTGATTCATTGTAGATATCTTGCCCAAAAACTTCTGTGATTATCCCTCGTTCCTACTTCAACAACCAAATCACAACTAGCGCCATCTACTCTACTATATCGTGAAGTCGTATAAAGGTCACTGAATCTCGTAGCCCTTCGTAGCGTAGCTCTCCACTACAATCGTAGCGTACAAGTAACGTCATCTGCCTTGCTATTGGGGAACGATTTGTGAGCACTCCTTTCCAATAGGAAAATGTGACAAATTCTGGTCCTTACAATCGATACAATACTTTCTAAGGTTCAACTAGGAAATATTTTTTTTTGTGGTTGTGTAGCCTTTTTAACGGTCTCTGGCCCTGTGGGTCGTCTTAAGGGAACGCCTAAAAAAACCTTGTGTATAAGTATTAGTTTAGCAACCTCGGAAAGTCCTCTTGTCAGCTGCATAACGACGTATTTGATGTCAGAGAAGTCTCCATCCAAGGTTTCTTGTGTAGGACCCCAGAAATATGCGTAGATGTGTAGACCCAGCAACAGTGATAGCGCGACACAGACAAATGAACGGAACACGTTTCGAAAGCATCCTTCAGCTCTGTACCCATACCCATCCATGAATTAAAGCCGATTTTGGACGGATTTTTGATTAAAACTACTTCTTATTCAAACTGTCAATTTTATCCAAAGAGAAAATAGACCAGAAGAAACTAAGTGTCCTTTTTTGAACAGAAAGGTTTTTGGTACGTTATATATATTGCATAGCATAATTATTATGCTATGCAATATATCTACTACTAGGTACTCAATTTAGAATATTAGACAAAGTTGTAAACGACACAATTTTGCACCGAATCAATCGAATAAGTAGATATGAATTATACATAATATCAAAGAAGACTACATAACATACATATAACACATACCCGAAATTTTACGCGAGGGCGGTTTTTTCCGTGTGCAGAGCTTAGCTACTTACCGTCCCTATTGGATAGACTCCTTAACCTCTCTAAGCAAACGCTCATTTGCATTTGTAAGACTTTCTTATTAGAAAGAGTATTGGTACCAGAAGATTCCAACGAATTGATTACATTCTGAATGGCTTTCTTAGTTCCAACAGAACTAGTTACGTCGTGAGTTAAATGGGCTCATAAAAAACCTCTTGGAATTTTAAGTTATTTATTAATACAAAATGGCTACAAACAGCAGATGTTTACATAAACTGTAACCACACTGAAGATGTAAAGACAGTTCCAAATTGAGTAGATCTTTAATTACTATTGGATTGCATTTATTTACCGAATCGGAAAAAAATAGTATAATGATGCCTACAATTGCTCTTTCTGTCAATGTTCTTAAAACAGAATATCGTAACTGGGTAAAGCCAACATAGATATAAGATTTCTTATACATATATATATAGAGAAGCAAAAGTAGGCACCACACAGTTGGAATTTAAACAATCTGTTCTAAATTACGCCTTCTGGTTTTGCGTGGCGTACTCAATTTGTGCAGCGGCGACTGACTTCATAGCTTCGTGCGCGGAGTGGACATTGCCGCGCCACGCGACCAGCACGTCGCGAAGTTGCTGCCACTGCGCGCGGCCGAAAGTGCGGTGCATTGTGCTCGACACGCGAACTATACGCTCGTTTTGGTCCATGCGAGCACGGACTAAACGGGTCTTCAGGACTGCGTAATCAGAAATAAGCAATTAGGGTTAACTGGCAATATTTTTAACATTGTTAGCATATCATTGATCTATTAGGAAATGCGAGATCAGGGTAAAAGATTACATCTGTGCTTTATAAATAAATCATGTTATGCATTGAATATACCTTCAATGATGAAAGCTTCAACATCCTTCTCTTCAATTTGCAGTTCTGAAATAATCTCATCATAAGTTAGTTCAGGGTTGACCTCAGCCATTTGCATAAAAGACAATATCCTCATCTTCTTTACATTTTGCTCATGATCCAGACCTGAAAGCAAAACAAAATGATTTAGTAAATATGGATAAGATTACTTATTCATGTTTTGGGAATACTTTTTTATGCTTTTCAATATAATAAGTTGAGACTAAAAAAAGTTATACATACCTTGGGAATGCACAAATTCTTTATGATTCTGGTAGAAGGTCTGATAGCTAGACAGCTTCTCTGATACGAAAATCGTAAGGAGGTCGTGAATAAGTTCTCCTTCGAGGAATCTTACAGGCTTGAGAGATAACAGGGGATCCAATAGGAATGTAGTGGGATCGGCCAGAGCAGTGGAGATGCATTTAATGGCATCCTCTCTAGCGTAAGACGCATTCTCATCAGTGTATGTGCCCAGGAGTTCAATCATCACTTTTGATGCCAATTCACTGTAAAATCAACATTCTTATTAGTTTTCGGTCCAAGTGGAAAATGTGTTTATGCTGTTTGTAATGGAAATTGCTGTTGATATGTCCAGTTAGAACAAAATAGAAGTCATCTTATTGGTTCATGCCAAGTTACTTGTCATCAAACTTTCACAAATATTTTATATGCAATTTTAAGAAAAAAATACAAAATACTAAGAAAAAATCAGTTTCTAGCAGATAGTTTAAGCATTATTAATACTCTAATATTACCTGTTCTGATCTTTTAAAACTTGGTGTAGAAGCCTGTAGAGTTTCTGCATTTGCTCATTAGTGGGTGGGCAGCCAGAGAACTCCTTCTTGAGCTGCTCAACACTGGTGAACACCTCACGCACGTAGCCGACGCGAGCTGCCAGCTCAATCACATGGTAGTATACATGATACCTCAGAGGGGAATTAGCTTCCAAGTTATTGTACAAACGCCATAATCTACAATTATAACAGCACATTTAAATTATTATAATAAAAGGAACCATATAGTTGTTTTATAGCTCTTAACTTGTCTTAAAACATATGCAATTTCTGATGAAAAAATAAAAATTATTAAGCAAGTGACGCAAAAATTACTTACGCTTGCAGCACAACCATGCCAAGTTTGGGTCCAGGTGCTTTTGTGAGCCTCTGACTGAAAGCCAGAATCAAATTTTCTCCTCTTTCTAGTGGGATCTGCAATAGTTGATAATTTAATGTATAAAGTATAATATTGTATTGTATGTATAATGTTATTATTTAGTTTAATTCAAAGACAACTCTGAATATAAAACTCTTTCAAAAACGTATATGCTGAAAACTTCATTAAATACTTTAAAACACTGATGTTCTTCTTTTAGTGGAAGAGGAAGACCAAAGAAACGATGGATGGATTGTGTGAAAGTAGATATGGTAAGAAAGAATGTGACTTGTGAGATGACGGCAGATAGAAGAGTATGGAAGAAGAAAACATGCTGCGCCGACCCCAAATAAAATTGGGATAAGGGCAGGAGGATGATGATGACTGATGTTTTTCTTTTAGCAGACAGTTAAGTAGTTTTGTAAGATACTTTGACAAACAAAATCGAATTCCTTGAGTATAAGATATTGAAAGTAAGTTACTGTACTCACAGACACCATGATGGAGACAATACTGTTCAGGATAGCTTCAATTTCCGATTCATTTGGCTCCTTGAAACAAACATCACAAACTCCCACAATTTTATGCAGGTCGTCCTCTATTCCTTTCGGCGACTTCTCTTCTGCTATCTCAGCACCGAGACTCTTGAAGTATTTCCTCAGTTCTAGTGCCTGAAAACATCAATGTTTGTAAGCTAGGCACTAAAAATCTTGATCAAACATCGAGGTTATGTTGACCTAAACTTACTTGATCTTCTAGAGATATATCCATAAAAACTGCGGGCCCTTGCATCTTGAATGTTGTTTATTTTGTGTGTTCCTTTAAATTCAATTAGTATCCTGCTATGAAGGAGATATTCCTAAAAAATACATGTGCCACACACAAGCACCATAAATGACACGGCACAGAGAGGCCAACCACAGATTGTCTATCTGTGAGTAAGTAAACCTGACAGTTCGACCACAGATTACTTTTTGAGCTTAGTTTTATTTATTGACGTGTGCTGTCTTTAGAGCACACCCCTATGCGCAAAAATATTACCAAAAGCAAGATGGGATAGTCTATGGAAAAACTATAAGATTTGTCAAAATTATTGTCAATGTCGTGTCGTGCCATAGATGTAATATACTAAACAAGATTGCACACTGTCTTAACAATTGTAAGTCAACAAATTCATCAATCAAACAACATCATACAAACAATCGCATTAATTTATTCGTATTTATTCTTAAAACATAAACAACATAAATTTTTATTTTGCTTTTTTTATTTTCTAGCGGTAACTCTGAACATTCTTGGCGCGTAATCACTAATCAGTATTTAAAATGTTGTTCTTATTTTTTTGTATTAAATCAATTTAAACTATTAAAATGGTGAAAAAGTGTTGCGTTTATACTTGTAAAAGTGAATCCTATGGTGATTGCAATATTTGCAATACATCGTTCCACAGGTTAGCTAATAATAACATTTTCGTAAATCAAACAACTAGGGTGCCCATGATTTCTTGTAATGAGACAAAATATGTTTGATGAATTCTAAAACTGTTGTACTATTGTTATAGCTTCCCAAAAAATTAAGAAAGGCTAATAAATGGCTCAGAAGTCTATATGTGAAGCAGAAATACAAAAAAAAACTGTCTTCACTTCGAATCTTCCTGCTTTTATACTGCTAATTCCCGCTAATTATTAAAAGCCTTTATTAGTATCTTAAGGTCACAAACTGCGTAAGTTAAAACTTCAATACCAATCTGTGTTTAATAATCTTAGCAAATTCGGATTTGTCTCTCATAGTCACCCTATTAGAAAGGGATAGACAGCCTCCGCATAGTTACCCGACACGGATTTTGATCTCTCGGCGGAGGAGTGGGGATCACTTTGCGCACTGTACACATAAGGCAATAAACCAATAAATCGCTTCTGCGTGGTGAAGGTCAGGGCTCAATATCCGTGCCGATAACTATACTAACTGTTTCAGTCAGCTCGTTTTTTGGGTATAAGTGCGCAGTCCTGTTATAGTAAAAAGGTCTATGTCTAAAACACAAAAGTGAAGTAACTTTGCTTCCTTAATCCGATATAATGTCTGGATATTTATTTATTTTATTACATTATAGTGATGCATTACATGACGCACCTCAATGGCAAACACCTACTTGCATACAATCATTACTGTTCCCACAGAGAAAGGAAAGATAGCAGAGATGCCATAGGGAAGCTGGGTCAGAGCCTTCTCTTTAAAAATATTGGGTGCATTCCATAGAAGGTAAGTAAGGGCGGAGCTAGTGACATTCCTAATCCCCTGCACGCCCATATTTTGGTGCTCTACATTCTTAAGATATTTTGCATTATGACACCTCCACAGGCCTCCACTAGTCATTTTGTTGGACATTCCATGTACTCCATATGCTCCATGCTCCATGGATATTCTCAATCTCAAATTCAAGAAAATATAGATTATTTAATGCAATGATTACGTAATTAACCAGATAATTCCAATTCCTAGATATTAAATTAAAAAGTTATAAAAAATACATTTTTTTACACTAACAAGAAGGGGTATTGATGCAGTGACTCCAATCTATACTAACATCATGTTTTTAATGTTACTATTGATCAGAATCACTGTCATCAATAGCACCCCCATTAATCAGAAAAAGTCATGGTACGTATTACTGACAGTGTGCACCGGCGTTCTCTTTAGCTTCTCTTTAATCAAGTCACACGGTGATTTGGTGCTGAAGTCAAAAGGAACAATGGTTGAAGGCACCTTTTCTCTCAAGTAAGGAGCGGCTACTGGCCGTAAACGTGAAGTAAGAACTTTTCCAAATGCTGAGCATTTCACACTTTTAATTTTTAGTTTGAGTATGTATGACATGTCTGTGGTAATTGGTAATGATGGTTCAGGCTCCGGAGCTGACAACACAGCTTCCAATGCAGACTCCTTTGAGGAGTCATTAGCAAACTCTTTGCTGTCTAAAATCAGTGATTCAAAGGAACTGCTGATGCTGACAGCTTCTTGAGGTTTCGTTGGTTTCAGTTCCCCAGGTTTCTGCACTGCTTTCATCAAGTCTATTACACAATTCTTTTCCTCCATTTCTAATCTTCGCATTTCTTCCTGCAGTCTCTCTTGTTCCTCTTCCTGTTGTTTTTTAAGCTCTTTAGCTTTGAGCATATTCGACAGCTGCTCCGAGAGAACATTAGCGATGGGGCTCTCACTCAAACTGAACCTTGGAATAGGCAATCTCTGCGACGACGATGAGATCCGAGTGTCAGACAATCCTCGAGGAAGGTTTAGCATCGGCATTGGCATTGGCAGTGAACCGACACGACCATCGCTTGGGCTGTCATTTAAAGTGCAGTTGGATAAATGACTATCCACCAAAGCAAACAGAGACGTAAAAGAACTTGAATCAGTCATCCTGAATATTTTACAATCACCTTTGTTCAAAGTCACTCATGAAATTTAGTTATATAATCAAATAACATTACCACCAGTACAAATTATAAAACCATTTTAATTAATTTCATAATATAGTGCGTTATTTCTAATAGGTTCCTTGGTATAGTACGATAAATACGTATTTTGTGTTATCTTTCTTTTTGTTTACGAAACGGAACTGGAACATTGACTTATAACCACAGAATACATATACCGATACCACAGATTATATAATAGTTACTCTACGTAACCGATACCTACAATCTGCAGTGGCGCTTAAAATGGCTGCCATTGCTAGGGTTGTACCGCTACCGGATTCGACAAGTATCGATATTGTATTCTAGTCAGGAGTACATATGTATTATGAGTCTTACTGGGTGCATAAAAATAACCGAGTATAATTAATTTGTACGTCATAGATCTAACTATCACATTAACTTCACTGATACCAAATAACATAAAATCAACCAAATGGGAGGAGTCATTTCAGTAGGGCGATACCTTTTTTTTTTAAATCAGAAAGTCAAAGTAATTATTTATTATTTCAAATAGCCCTATGAAAGTTTTTTCGAAACATCAGACTAGTTGCAGGGTGCCAAAGATTCCGTCTCATGAAGAAGAATCCGCAAGAAACGCCATAGATACTCTCTTAAAAAAATACAATTATTTACAAGCGTTATCAAGCTATTCATGAGAAAGTTATATAATGCAAATACAAAACAATTTTAGTGCATACAAAATATATTTTATAAAATTTAAGAAATAATATTCGGTAACTAAGTTCTGAAGCAAATATTGCAACTTGCGCTCCGATTTGCTCGTCTGTGTGGAGGCACTCCTGTGCCCGTGGTCGCCGTAGAAGCATCATGTGAAGATAAAATGAAAAAACATATTATTTTCAATAAAATCCAAAATTTTATAATACGCCTTTTTAACTGCATTTTAAAACTTCTTATCTGTAAAATTAAGGATATATAACAACATAAACTATTCCCTAAAAATATACACATATATTCGAAACGCAAGTAAAACCGCGAGGAAAAGCTAGTATTTAACTAAAGAACAAAATAATTTTATTCAAAATAATACACAACTCTGAGGGCTCAGTGTCTTAGGGACAGTAACTTCTGTTGTTAATTTTTTTAAAGCAGACTTATTAAGTAGATATTATATCGATACTATTATGACAACTGTACAGCACTATGCCAATATGACATTGACATGTATATGTGTTCTGTGCAACACATGTGCAACACGGCGCCTCCATATGATTCCTATCTCGATGGTGCTGTTTATTTTTGCCATCAAAATATTTTTTTAGGTTCGTTATTAAGTTATGTATAAATTCGTTCTTCAAAAGGGATCCGAGTTTAATTAGCATTACAACATGAGTAGTTTTCATAAAACAAGTGATTCCCGCGTTACCATAGGTGGCACAAAAGTAAAAAACAGCTTACCGATAATTTCGTCTGGTATTCCATCGTTGGACCATGTTATTGGTAAGTAAACAGTTTTAAAATAAATGCTAGAAACAAAGAATACAACTTCTATGTAACCTAAGACGACCCACTGACCGTAACCTGCCACTATTGAGCGTCCTCTGATCGGCTAGAGACACTTGAATATACAAATCCCAAACATGCTGTTGTTTACTTGCTTATTATTGGTTACTTCGCAAGGACAAATTTTGTTAATACCAAATAATATGTCCAAATAAATTGCATATTAATATTCGTTTTATATATTTTTCAGGTGGTGGTCTACCAGTGGGAAGCATTTTTGCTGTTGGTAAGTTTCATAAACCCAATCATGATATTATGAGGCACTTTAAAATATATAAATGTATAGCAAGGAAACTAAATTAAAAATGTATTACAATGTTTCAGAGGAAGATGTGCTAGCAAACTACAGCAAAATCCTTTTAAAGTATTTCTTGGCTGAAGGTGTTGCATGTAAGCATGATATCCTCATTGCATCAGCAGATGACAATCCAGAGAATATTGTGAGTAAATTATGTTATTCCATCTGTATTATAGTATGTAATTAATTCCCACTAACTTTACTTAACCATGTAGCTCAAAACATAAAAAGTCAATTATTTATTTAACTATTCACTAATTGAATTTTAATTGAAATATTTTCTCATATCCCAGGCAAAGGAATTACCACTACCAACCACAATTCCACAAGATGATGAAATAACATCCACAGCTGGCGATATAGATAAAATGAAAATAGCATGGAGGTATGAAGGACTCAGTCAAGTGGAGTCATCTTTTGGCACCAATACTAATTTTGGTCACCATTTTGATCTAAGCAAACACATTGATGCTAACACAATTGATAATTGCAATATTAAATATTGTAATTTGGATATTGATAGTAAGAAGGTCAATGGTAAGTCTATCTAGTATATGTAAACTATTAAATGGAAAATTGTATGTAACTGGTTCTTTATAAGTATAGTTTTTTTTTTTAAGTGCTGCTGTGCCAATTAGAATTATTGTTAACCCACAAAAATATTCCCATGTGGATTCTCATAAATAGTTCTAACCCTTTTTTGTACACTAATAATTATTTTATATTTTTTTTCAGGTTTCAAAAACAGTCTGTATCATAATTTGCTGTCTAGCATCAAAGAATTAGTTTCTAAGGAAGAGTATCAAAGTAGTGTTAAGAAAAACAGCAATATCTTAAGAATTGGTATTCACTCCCTGGGTTCTCCTGTATGGATGGCGATGGACTGTGACGATGAAGCCAGCGCGAGTTATGGGCAAGACCTGATTAAGTTCATGTATTGTTTGCGTGTTCTATTGCGGGATTCTAATGCTGTTGCATTTATTACCATTCCTGCACATCTGTTTGATGTATGTATTGTATATTTATGCTTAACTTTCATTTCTCTAGTGTTAATTGTATGCACAAGTTCAAAAATGTTTGTTACTTATTTCAGGATGATCACATAATGAAAAGGCTACTATACTCAATTGACAATGCAGTCAGAATTGAATCATTTGCTGGCTCAAGTCGTGAAACAAACCCAGTGTACAAGGATTACCATGGACTGTTTCATATCACCAAGTTGTCAGCCATTTACTCACTGGTGCCTTTTGTGCCACCCAGTCTTGATATGGCATTCAAACTGAAGAGGAAGAAGTTTGTTATAGAAAAGCTTCATTTGCCTCCAGGTATATTTTGTTTAATTATTCAACAAAAATATATTAGTAAATACATTTACTATAAACTTCCTTATTTTTTGTAAAGTATACATATATGTGACCATTCAGTAATAGTTTTGTCATTGTGTTTTAGAACTTCAAGAAACAAAGGAACGGGAGCAAGATGACATCACAGGCGTACCAAATGTTAACTGTGGTGGATTCAAAAAGAAAGATATCGAATTTTAAAGTACATACATAGTTTAATATTGCTACGTGCATAATAACTGTAACTGTAAATAAAATATTTTTTTTTGAATATATTTACAAGTACAAACTGTTTTATTGCTTTTTATTGGATGTTGCTGCGAGTTATGTCGCAATAACCGCAGTTAATATTACCATAACGAACCTGTAATTCCACTGGTCAAACGCTGAGGCATGCATGAGCGACTCCTGCATTAATTTTAAACAAAAATGCCTTAATACTCAGTCACCCCACCTGTTCACCAGAGCGTATCTCCCTAAAACCGGCGAATCTATTCATCGCCCGTTTGTTTATTCACATACTCGCATTAGTTGTAACTATATCGCTTTGACCACATTTCTCCGTGTCAGATAACCTGTAGAATCTCGTGCCCTTTTATGAAAGAATACTCATAAATTAAATTTACCATGTGCAAAAACGACAGTGCTAAAGTGTTATTTGGATGTTTTAATACAATATTTTTTGTAAGTATTATACATTTCTATTTGATTACCGCTACCTTGTACACTTGCTTGCCAGCTCTACATTTAAATATCTACATATACTTTTGTGAAAGCGAGGAAATAGAGTATTTAATTGCTATCTGTACCTGTGAAGCTATATAAATAACGTCATTCTATTTCTCTTTTAGGCATGTGGATTCTTGGAAGTGATATGTGGTTTTCTACTGCTGTGTGACTCTAAAAGAATACTATTGTCCCGTCTACTGGCGGCTCCTGATGATGACTTGTTGACTCATCCTCCATTCTACTATCTGGCCCTCGCCCTGCTAGCCGCCGGACTGGCTATGTGCGGTGTGGGAGCCCTGGGTTGCTGGGCCACTTATATGCCAAGTTATGCTGTCCTTACTATTGTAAGTTTCACGTATTCTCTTATTTAATTTCTAATTAAGTTATTATTATACGCTTTCATAAGTGCTAGCTACTAGAATGTGCCAGCAGGTAATAAATGAAGTTCAATGACCGGTATATGCAATACGGTATTGCGCCCAAACTATTATTTTGTAGTGCCCATCAAACTAATGCAACTGTATAATTTTCTGTGATAAAAAAAACTCAGTACAATCGTTTACTGACTTGTAAAAAATCGAGGTTCCTGAAACCTGTTTATGTTGCCAAAGTTGGCTGTATAATATTTTGTCTAGGTGTTTTTAACTAATGGGGCTTAGAGCCCATTTACATGATGAAAGAATGGAAATTCTTATACAAACCAGTCAAATTGTCATCTGTGACTAAAGTGCAGGCACATGCTATAGGCACTAGGCACGTTGTGATCAAAGATATTAGGAGCTTTCTGTAGTTTGATACATCATACAAACAAGCTATCTCTAAATTAAATTTGTCGATGTATGTTTCAGTACTTCCTGGTGGTCCTGGCGATGCTGCTGTGTGAGTGCGCGGGCGGAGTGCTGGCCGCGATCTGGCCGCGCTGCCTCGGCCTGCAGAGCTCGCGCGGCGGCGCTGTCGGAGCCCTGCAGACCTACTACGCCTTGCCCGACTTCGAACACTTCACTGCCGCCGTGGACTTAGCACAAACTGAAGTACGAATGATATTCGTTATTTTAATCCTGGTCATAGTTCAGTTAGCATAGCTTAGTCGGCTCCTAGGAGTTTGTACGTGGAGAAACTGCTTAATGCATTTTGGTAAAAGGTTTGTTAATGAATGATTAAGCTATCTTCATACAACATATAAAGTTTGCAAATTCACCTATAAGTAAGGAATAATTAAGCAGAATAATGTAGACTTTAAAATAACAATAAATATCTATTATTAGCCCCAACTCACCTTTTGCAAAGCTGCCTAAAATAAATCCTAAATATGGTTATTTCAGCTGCAATGCTGCGGTATGACCGACGCACGGAACTACGACATGTCTATCTGGCAGCTGCGGCGACTGGGCCCGCGCGGCATGTCGGTGCCGCTGAGCTGCTGTGTGCAGTACGAAGACAACGTGTCTTACCTCAACCCCGCGCCGGTCAACGCGTCGCGGTGCCAGGAAGTACAGCCCAACCCGACGTTTAGATATGTCCCAGTAAGTAAAGTGCAAATTTAAATAACGATACAAATATTTTTCACTGGCATAAGGCGGTAACAAGCTCAAGCGTTCGCCTTCAAGTACAAGCTTTTCTGCTCTCTGGTATGGCTTATGGTCGATTCTGAGAGCCATAAAGGCCACGTTGGCTTATTGCTATAGGTATTTGCGTTTCCAAAAATATCCACATACTCTGTCTAAAACGTGAAAACTACTAATTGAAGTTTTCACATCCTTTAGGATATTGTGTACTTTCGGCTAGTAAGTAATATAATTTTATTATTTTCCTGTTTCAGGGCTGTTTAGTACCACTAGAAGACTGGTACCAACAACAGTACTTAATCCTAATGCTTGGTCTATTCGTCGTAGCTCTCTTCAAACTGGGAGTACTGCTAAGCACAATATTTTCGTGCATTCGACTCAGGAGGCGTAAGCAAATATTACAAGCATTCTCACTGAAGTCTTTAGACAGTAACACGAGCGAGAACGTTTATGAATGTAAACTCGGGGCGGTACACGAGGAACCGATTACTGCCAAGTACATTCAACCGAATAACTTCTACAGCCCAAGAATACGTAACCCTAGGATTTTTCAGAACAAACCTAATGAGGTCGTATGAGAATTAGCAACGGAGATAAATGCTTTAGAGAGAAAGTTGGAAAAGTTTTCAGATTATTTGTATAAGCACCAAGCTGACTCTATCATGTGGTGATCAGATTATCAGCTGAAATAAAAATGTATTGCCAGCTCTATCTCGTTTTTGGAGAAGTCTGTCAAAAATAATAAAGTACGATAAGTGTGCCATAACTTGTCCAGGAATATTTATAAGAGTAAAACATTCCTTTAATTTCATTTCTTTTCTAAAGTATTTTCTCCGGTTATATACTATGATATAACTTCGTGTTCACTTAGTTTATAAGGTTAGAAATAAATAAAACACATTCACTCAATATGCAATATTATTTTCAAAAGAACGTTCAAAAATTGGTCCTAAAGTTAAAACATTATTAACAATGGCTCTGGAATGTTGCTATCATTCACAATAGTTGGTTTTATAGCTGTAAACTATATCAGAGAGCTAAACCTTCATTCGGTTTGATTCGATTTTGGATAATGATTTATATTTAATTTCATACCCATCTCTGGTATATATTGATCAAAAATTCCTAAGTTGTTTAACAACGGTTTTGTATTTACACTACTATAAAATAACGAAATGGGTGAATATGCATTCTCAAATACATATAAAATAATAAAAAGAAAATGCACTTATCAAGAACATGCTACACATTCGTTGAAAAAGTAAATCATAATGAAACCAACAATCTATTAATTCCAGAATCTCTCAAACCCCCAAACTAAAATGATACCATGAGATCCTTAACAATAACAATAATCTATGTATAATAATTGATACTATTTATAACTCTATTGACCATTGAGACCGACATCACAGTATAATCTACAATCATCTTAGGTACAGGAATGATCTTATTATATTCTTAGTTCATAAAAATTTACATTTTGCACTATTTTAATGAAACGGGTTGTCCCCGAGTCTGACAAACCAACAGAATGTGTTGTGGAATAACTACATATCAATTCGAATGTAGAAAGGATGTCAGTGGCTGGGCCATTCTGTAGTAAAATAAGTAAAGCCGCACATTGGCCAAGTTTTAGCAGACGACAATGTAACTTAAACTTAGTTGCGTAATACGAGAACCGAGGTGATTAGCCACGTTTTTGGCATCAGGCAACATGCAATAGCAACGTTGTATTCAGGCGGATGTCGGATGTTTGCTGTCTATCGCAATCTTGCCATAATAATTAAAGCAATAAGTTGTTTCCTAAGCGACCAGTGATCCTCTAGCTTACGTTTTCACTGAAGGTCGCGTTAGCTACCGTCTCGATTACCAGCCAATCACCTCGACTTATATTAAAACCTATATTTTAAAATAATAGTCGGTATCTATTGCCCCATTTGTATCATTTGATTTTTCATAAATAAATTCATTAACGTAAATAAAATATTGTCTTTTGTGCTGTTCACCTTATAAACTACTATAAAATCTGCAATAAATATACATTAGCCTACTCTGCAGCTAAATAATAATTATCATAAGAAGAATAGAATGTCAGTTTCGTGGATACTCTGAGACTATTGGTATAGTTCGGCCATTCAGAGAATGCGTTCCTGACACGTCGCGATTGAACTGACGACGTAATAACATTCATTGATTATTGATATAATAATGTTGTTTTAATGCTCCTCAATTGTTAAAACGGTAAACAACCAGCAAAAATATTTTTATCGTAACTGCAACGCCATTGCAAAGTTACGTCGTCAGTTCAATCGCGACGTGTCAGGAACGCATTCTCTGAATGGCCGAACTTATAGTATATTTAGCTTATACTTATTACAAACATTTAAAAATTAAAATATTTACAAAGGAATTATTAACAATAGTAAAAACTATTAACACTACGAAATTGATATTTTTCATAATAAATAGTCTACAAAAACAATGTGGTCCAAAATGTAAAGTGGCTTACTGTCGGTCACTTACAGTATAAGTAGGTTCTACTGGCCAAACTCCACTCGGGCCTTAAATTCCTGTGTAATAACTTTGGTCATCATTTGTTCCATATTGGTCGTACATTTGTATTTTTAGAAGGTATAATAAACACATTATGTAGACAAAACCCGAATATGATAAAGTCTAATTGACTTTAAACTGGGTCAATTAGTAATTATATTACTCTAAAACGCACACATATAGCTGTGTAATAATTTAAAGGATGTCATTCAAAAAGGAGTTGTCTAAGGAGTTGAGCAGCTCCTGCGCGGTGAGATTGCTGGCGTCCGTGGAAGGCATGTTGTCGAGGAAGTCAAGGTTGAAGTCTGTGGTTTGTCCTGTGAAGGAAGACGTGTTGTGGAGCGACGGGAACGAATGCTGCGAGACGTTTCCGTTCTGGCTTTGCATGGGCCCGTTCTGCGACATCATGGAGTTCTGTTGCATGTTGCTCTGCGGATGCATGGGTCCCTGTCCCTGCATGGGCCCGTTCTGCATGGGACTGCCCTGGTGGCCCATGCCCATGCCGCCTTGTTGCATCGACATGCTCTGTGACTGGCTCATGTGAATATTTGGCATCTATAGAAAACATAGATAATTAATATTTTCCTGAAATCCTGTATTTTTTTTAAAGATTGACGAATAGAATGAATTTTTTAAATCTTACCTGTCCTTGCACACTCATCATCTGGTTTTGTTGCATAATAAGATGAGACATGGGCGACTGTTGCTGATTGGAGGCCCTGCAATATAAAAATAAATAATAATAACCATACAATACATACATAAAAACATTACAGTAAAATTAAAATTCTATCTTGTAATTATATTTTTCTAAGAGGGCAATACATACCGTTGTTGTTGTTGGTGTTGCAAGAGCTGTTGCTGTTGCAACCGCGCCTGTTGTAGCTGCATTTGTTGCTGCTGTTGCTGCGTCATGCCGCCCATTGTACCCATACTGAAGCCTGAAAACAAAAACCATTATTTAATATAACATACACTGGCACGTTGGGTTTTACCACGTTTAATTCTTCCACATTTGGCTTATACGTGTAACTTATATGTAGTCCAATATGTATCGAACTGACTGCTATCATAGTTGTCAAGTAGAAGATCCTATTTTGACCAACTGAAAAGCTTTATCGTTACTGAAAACTCCTAACGTTTGTAAATGATGTAGCTACAATGAGGCCGGCAATACACGGATCGCTTGAAGCAGTCAGGGGCGATAGCTTCAAGCTGTGGACTGCACAGTGAACTGCAAAGTTCTATGGACGCACATACACGAACCGCTCGAGCACTTGCAAATGATTGGGACTCTGACTGCTTCAAGCGGTTGGCATTGCCGGCCTAAGATAACGATTGATATCAGACCTTGATGGTGATGCGGGAACTGTTGCCTGGAGGCCTGCTGCTGCATGAGCACGTGTCGCCAGTCGGGCGCGTAGGGGCGCGCGTGGTGGAAGGCGCGCGGCGCGGGCGGCCGCCGCACGCCGCCGCCCGCCGGCCCCACGAACCGCGCCTTGTACTCCGGCGGCGGCGGACGCATCTGCTGCTGCTGAGCGCGGAGCATCTGCTGCTGTTGTTGTTGCAGCATCTTCGCTTGCTGCTCGCGCGATATGCCCGCTGCTGCCACGCCTACATAGAACGAACAATTAGGTTGTGGATCTTGGATAATTAAATTGAAATCTGAGTTCCATTTAGAGGTGTGAGCTCACACATAGTCTCAAGAAAAAAAAATAAGGTGACGAGAACAAAAGTGTCAATAGTTTAGACGCTTGCAAAGCCTTTTGTCATCTTCTGCTTAGATTTTCTCTAAATAGGCGGGAACGATAATGTAGATGGTTTCCGCGGGGGTTCTCGCGTATTCAAGCATTTACCTCGATCATGAGGTACCTACGACTTGTGCCGTGAATTATCACACTAATGTGTAGCAGCCATTATTAAGATCTCCTTTTTATGAAATCAATATTTGCCCTACACTATACAGTGATGAGGTAAATTCATAGTAACTGACCAAGTGGCGGGCCACCTTGTTGCGACTGCTGCTGCTGCGGAGCGCCCTGCGGCCGCGCGCGCATCGCCTGCGAGAAGTTGATGCTCTGCGACTGGGATACTGAGTACGTGTCACATCCGCTACCTGCAAACAATAATAGAATAAACTATAGGTTAACATCAGTTAAGCTAACTTTATGAAACACGTTAGTAAATAGACTATAGTGAGGGCAAACTTGAGATAACTTTTTATCGATCAAGGTAAAGGTCATTCAAGGTGTTCCAAGTCCGTATGCTAAATTACTTCTTTCTATAAAGCAACATCCTTAGGAACCCACCCAGGGTACGTCGCGATTTCAACGGAGAGAAAAAATAAAGACAGCCCTTAACTTGAATGAAAAAAAAAGGCTTATCGAATAATAAATAAACCAGCGACCAGAATAATCAATACTAAAGCTCGAAATATGTAGCCGAACACCCACTCAAGAATGTTAATAAAATGTAGATACATGTAGATATGTGAGTGCATCATATTGCAAGTGCAAAGCGCAGTTCGCGTAGTGCGTAGGTAATAAACACGTCAATCTAATGTCATCCTCATCCGAGGTGCACAAGTTGGCGCATTCTCGCAGAGCGTCAACCTCGGCCCTCCGCCCCTCGACCACTCACCACGCGAATATTACAAAATACATCGACAGAAGATCCGTATACCACATAAGGGCAGATCGAGTCATATGTCAGTTTCTGCTTATCATTATGATACGACCTATAACGTTATTCTTGCACGGATAAATGGAGTAGCTTAATCTAATATTCGATTATTATTATCAACGCTATTACATTAATAGGACCATCAAAAGGAGTACCTATATCGTAAAGTGTTGTTACTTATTGTTATTACGTAATCCCGAAGGCTTCTCCCATCCTGACTGTTAACGAGCTGCTACTTTATGAAGCTCCCGAGAAAAACTATCCTATTTCAATCTCAAATTCTCATTTCATCAAATCGTTTCACCCGTTTTATCGTGACAGTCAGGCATAGTTACTATGATACAATTTAGTAAGGATTTTATTAAGCGCTGTTATCAGTTGACTAGTGGTATATCTACTATTTCACAAAATGTGGCAGCAAACCTTCTGGTCGTTCTAATTTTACAATGGCGCCACATACACCACCTTGCATTTACACACACGCTATCACTTAACACAACAGCATAAAGATGTTAATACTTTGATAGGGCCGCATACCATAAACCGAGTGCTTGTAACTTATGTACAATGTGTCCAAAGCGCATGTGTGTTATATTATGAAAAATAAACTTAGCACGCGAACTTTCATTGTTTTTTAATACTTATATTTACACCTGGCTATTTTGCTAGATAGCTATCGATTGTTACAAGTAGTAAAGTTCTGTAAGTAGGTATATGCAGTAACTTCCATTTTTACGCCCATATTATCAAACCTAAACGAAAAGCCTTTTGTGAAAATTCAATTACTTCTTATAAAAGGCTGATTGATTACGATAATTCAAATAGAACTTAGTTTTCCCTTGAGGCGGACAAATACCTCTGTAACACGATACAATCTTGATATAGTTAACATTGCTAGCTGAGATTTTCAACATTGAGGTTCTCGAGAAATTCTAGTTTATGTTGTAATAATTAATCAGTCAATATTATTTAATAATAGGTAAAAATAAGTACTATGACGAATATAAACAACACACAGTCAATGACTATCCTCAATATCAATGGGCCGGAATTGAATCATCGTTTTTAGCATATCATTAGCATGACTGCGCAATGAAGTATTAAGAGAACGATAAGTAGCTACGATATCTGATAGAAATAAGCCAAATATAAGCCTATGGTAATTGTAGATTAGATTAAATATTTAATTCAATTATAAAAGGTCCGAATATCCGAAACCTAAACGAATCCTTCTGTCTTTTTTACATGTCTGTCTATTTTATGTACTAACAAAGAATTTGAAATGAAGCGAGTTTCCAAACGGAGTTCGTCCCGTATGGGTATGACCTCCGCGAATTGATCGATCTGCGAAGGTCGCACCTCTGAGGGGTTTTTCGTTCGCTTTGTTGTGAGCACTTACCTTGATGGTGTTGCGGTGACGGCGTGCCTTGGTTGTGGAAGCTGGCGTACATGCCTTGCTGAGCTGCCACGGACACATGCCCTCCGCCGCCGCCGCCGCTCACTTGCATGTGCTGCGCTGCTGAAACCTAATAAAAACATATATATTTTAGAGACAAAGCTACTTGGACAATTAATTGATCCTTTGGCAGAAAATCGAGAATGACCGAGAAGCATCTGGTGTAAGAACTTTAAAAGTGTTTTTGAACAGACGCCAGTGTCTGTAACATAATCAGGAATCTGCCTATCGATGACACTG